>NW_027256886.1:53615897-54215897 GCF_029215685.1 Pituophis catenifer annectens | reverse complement strand
GAGGAAAAACGTCATGAAACATCATGTGATGACAATGTGATGTGGTGAGTTTGACACCCGTGAAGTAGATAATGGTAAAAAAATATATATGTGAGGTTATCAATTTCCCAACAGTTCACTGTATATCTCCCACCAACACACACACACACACACACACACACACACACACACACACACACACACACAACCATCATCTATCAGGAATAAGACTGAAATATCAGTTTTAGAAAAATAATAATGGGCCAATTTTTTGCATTAATGAGAAATACCCAAATGAAAATGTGAATATTAGATTTTGACAGTACTCAGAATTTTCTAAAATAAAGGATCACAAGCAAAGGTTTTATTATACATTGCCTATTCCTAATTTCCAAAGGATTTTCAGGAGTCTTCTACAACCCCAAAATTCGAAAGCATCAATGTTCTTCCTATTCTGCTTCTTCAAAGTTCAACTTTCACTTCCATAGAGTGTCACAGGAAGCAATTCTGATCTCTGTAGCTTAAGACACATTATGATATTTGTATATTTTCTCCAAGCGCTTTATGGCACCTGTACCAAGTGCTAATCTGCAGGGTATTTCTCAACTGCTTGTTCCTTTACTGTTAATGGTTGATCCTAAAAGGCAAAAGCAATCCACACTTTGATATGTTCATTATCAAGTTCTAAGGCCTTGACTTCTCTTCTTGGCAATTTCCAGAGTTTTTTCTGACATCCAGTTTGCTTTCTTTTCTTTAATTTATTTTCACATTCATCCTTAAGGCCTTTTTAAAGTTCATTCTATAGTATCTCTGGCTCTTTGTCAATGAAGTTTAGCACATCAAAGTGTGTCCTGATGTTCTCCCTGAAAATAGTGAGTATATGTTCAAGGTCATAGTGTGTAAACTTTCTTCCTCTTTAGCTTAATTTAGAGTTTGCACATGAGCAGTTTATGATTTCTTCCACAGTCAGCACCTGGCCATGTCTTTCATGCTATAATGGAGCTCCTTTGCCTCCTTTTAACAGTAATATAGTCAATTTGATTTCTGCATACCTATCTGGTGATGTCCATTATAGTGGCATCATTTTTGTTGTTTGAAGAAAAGTGTTAGCTACGAAGAAATCATTGGAATGGCAGAATTTGATAAGCTGATCTTCTGCCATTTCATTCTCCTAAACCATACAATCCAACTATATTTTCCCCTTTCATATTTCCAAATTTGGTATTCCATTATCAATCACACATAGTATCTCTTGCTTGCATATTCTGCTGATTTTGAATTGAACTTGATCATAGACGTCATTAACCTCCTCTTCTTCTGCATCAGTGATTGGAACATTAACTTGAATGATAGTCATATTAAAGGGTTGCCCACAAAGCTAATCAATATTATTCAGCATTGATTACATTGTACCCAAGTACTGTCCTTGCTATATCCTTCCTAACTACAAAATCAACAGTAGTTTTATTGGATCCTGCTAGGAGTAGAAACTTTTGGCACAGAAGGCCTGGGGAGGTAGAGTATCTATTCTTGTCAACATGGAAACTGTAGATTGTTGAGCCCGCTCTGCTTTTGTTTTGTTTAATTTTAATTTTTTTTAAAAAAAACTTTTATTTCACAGTCAACATACATCTTAAACAAAAAATCAATCATTCATATATATATATATATATATATATATATATATATTCCCCCTCCCTTCCCCCCTCCCATCCCAACCCCCACCCCCCTCCCCGGATTTCCCAGAACAAGTACAGGGTAAAAACATTTAACAAATCTTAATGAAAAACCCCACAAACTAACTATCTATAGATTTATCTATCACTTGTACTTTAACTCTCCTTGTTCAAAACAAAATATAACTTTTCTTGCTTAAAGGTAGTTAATCCCAATTAATTCAACAATAAACAAACAATTTAAAGCCCTTGAAAATATATTGAAAAATCTATAGCCTTGAATTTAACATCCAAAAGGAAATTTCTCATTTAATCCATTACTTAAAATAATTTTTAGATATAATCCATCCAATCATAACCAAAGAGATCATATCCTTGTTCACGTTTATATAACAGTTGAAACATCCAGTCATTTAACATCCAAAAGAAAATTTCTTTTTTAAAAATCTGTTTTTGTAACAGTTGAAACACCCAGTAATAAGTAAAGAAAAAATTTTTTCAAAACCAAACAAATCATATCCTTAATAAAAATCTTGAATACCAATACAATCATTCACCATGTTATCCTGCCTAACAAAGAGGAATAAAATTCTTCCACTTCCATTTCCCCCTGGTTTTTTTCCTAGCCTTCTTCTTCCGCTTTATTCCACCATCTTTTATTTTTACAAACTTTTGTGTATTCAACTGTAATTTTATCTTCCAATTCTGTGCAGCTCGCAAAGATCCTTTTAAGCAACACACCTCTTTAAATAGGATTAAAAGTTCATTTTTGTAAAGAAATTGTAATGTTCCATTTCTAATCCTTCTTGATATCTTGAAAATCCAAGCTTCTCCCAGCACTTTTCCTCTCATCTGCGTCAAAACCTCTGGATAGATCTCTCTCCATATCTCCGGTTAACCTCCTTCAAGTCCATCAGTTTATTCATAGTTTGAAAAACATCCTTTCCATGTTCCTCAGGCACTTTTTGTTCTTCTTCCTCTTTCAACATTGCAACTTTGTTAGCAATTTGAGTAATAAACTTCTCAAAGATCTCATCCAGTCTTTCCATAAATGATTTTTGCCATGCATCCACAAAATCCACTGTCAGTATTTGTACACTTGCTGAATTATCTGCTGAGAAACCTCCATTCTCTTCAAAAATCTTTACTTCTGCCATCTTTTCTTATGCTGCAAACTTCATTCAGCAAAGCTTCAAAGTACTGACAGCTATAACGACCTTAACAAGCGCAAACAAGCTTTAACAATTACTTTCTTCTTAAGCTTCCGTTCTCAATCAGCGCCATTTTGGATCTCTTTAAAGCTTTCACTCAAATCTGAAAGGAGTCATTATTCATCAGAGTTAAAGAAAGAAAAATACTTGCGAGAAGCTCTCCTGTTTTGTTCTGCCTGCGTGAAAATCAATCCTTGAAATCACTTGTTTCACAGGGATGGTCGCGATGCCTTAATCCGTCAAAGACAGAATACCGAGTCTGGAGCTGCTTTCCAGGCATTTGGGGAGCCCTCACCCTCTGTGCCTCCAGGGTTAACCCTGGAGGTTTTGGGGGGCTTTCCCTATACACCTGAGCACTCACCCCCACTCTCTTTGCCCGAGGGAGAAGTTCCAGCTGCCAAAACAGCTGATTTACGCTGTTTTGGCGGTTTTACAGATCCTGGGAGTAGCAGCTCGCAAAGGAGCTGCAGCGGCGCCGGCGGTGCCAGTGGAAGTCCGTTTAATTTTAATTTTTTATTTTGTTCTGATCCACTGTATTTTTCTTTTTGTGAGTTGGTTTTTAATTGTAAACTGTCCAAAGTTGGGAATTAGATTAGTTTAGTAATGCAATGTAATGCAATGAATATAATATCTGAAATTTACCATAAAGGTAAATGGTAAGCAAAATGAGAATTATGTACAAAAGCTATAACTTTCTTGTATTGAATATATAAATATAAGAAGTTGAGCTTAATTATAGAGAATAAGATTTGGTCTTTCTAACCTAGGGTAGTATAATCTGACAGAATAACAGTCTCTAATATTGTCTTAGCTTTGTTTTCCATGTTTTAACTGAAAAAACTAGAACCCATCTGAATACAGGTTACATGTTTTACAATTACAATATTTCTTGTTAAATGAAATCCATTCCCAACAGGGTGGGAATGTGTAGTTCTCCAAATTTTAATCACCGTAACTTCCATATTTGCACACTGGGCATGCTGGCTAAAACTAGCTTGGAGTCTAACTTTTCCTTTAAGTGAAAGTTTACAAAAATAAAGAATACTGTGAGAACTTTTATGAGGCTTGCAGGAGTTCAGAGCAATTCCAATCATTGTGATCCAACAAGGTCCTAGAATTTAAAACAATGCATTTTCTGGCTCAGCTGCAGTAGAATCCACATTATTAAAAAGTTATCTATCTTTATTCAATAATCAAAATCACAGATATTGTGGACAGTCATCCCCCATTAGATATGTTTCGCCCTACCCCTTCTTCTGGTCTCATGTGATCTAATAGGTCCATTTTGGCTACATTTGGCAGGGCTTAAATTAAAGAGAGTTTTCTGCTTCAGCAGGAATTGAGTGGGCACTCAAAAACTACTTGAGGGAAGGGATTTTGGAGTAGACAGGACAGTAAAGCAATGGAAAGGCAGTACCAATGCATGCTCCAGAAATTATGCCTTTTGTTAGAACTTATTGCCTCCTGCAGTAGTGTGTTAGTCACCACAACAGCCTATGATCAGGGTTAGAAGAATTGAAGAAAACACTTTAAAACTTGATCACATATAATACCTCCTTCACAGCCTATAATTATTTTTAAAATTACTTTTATTATGTAAACTAATAAAAAAGGGCAAATACACACATTAGCATTAAAGGATCAACCGAATTGAAAAATTAATAAATGAAGCAACCAACAGTGAACAAAAATGGGGAAAGAAGTTTAGAAATCATGTTATCACAAAATTAATAAAAAATTGTTCATATTGCTCACAAACCTTCTCTTCTCATTTTATGAAATAAAAAGTAATTAAATCAATGAAAAATAATATAATGCATACCAAGTAGAGATTTCCCTTTTTAATGTTGAATAGTTATTATTTTAGCCAACCTCCATCAAGAAGCCACAATTCTTGATGTCTTGATAGATTCCAGATTTTGGAAATATAAGGATATAAGCATCCTTAACATCAGTGATCCAGAAACGTACTAACAATCGCAAATCCAAAAATTGGCCAAGACAAAACCATATGAGTTAATATTCCAACTCCTGAGTTAAAGCACCAACAGCAAAGTAATTGTAACCAAACACTTTCAACACTTTCCAAAGGATCCTCAACTCTCTATTTTAAGAAATATTCTATTTTAGGAACCACAGATAATTCCTAAAGAAGCTTTAATCACTGTGGAGGTTCAAAAGCATCAATTGTATCATCTTTGTAGCTATCAAAGGCGATTTTAATAAAGGACAACTGAATGTCTGGGATCTAGATAATTTCAAAGATAAGCAGATTCACCATGTAGTCAAAATATGAATTGGAGGAAGAGACTACTTCATTTATTACTTTGCGAAATTTTTGCGGTTTTGTGGCCCAGCTGGGGGGAAGAGGGGAATTGGGCCCCCCAAGCATGAACAGCTTAACTCACATGAGCAGTGAGCTGGTATGCACATGCATGAGTGCCTACCAGTCTGCTGGTCACACAAGTTGAGCTGAACATGTGTGCATGCGCCAATCAACCACTCTTTTAGCCCAATTTGCAAATAAGCCATGGCCCAGTAGTGGGCTACAGCCCAGGGGTTAGGAACCGCTGATCTAAAGGGAGAACATAGATTGGCTCATGATGTTTTCAATGTTCGAAGCAGTGAAAACAACTCACACATTCAAACACTTAGAGTGGAAATGTTCTTTCATGTCAACAAGATCACATTTTTCTTCCACGGACTTATTTCTCTTGAACGTGTTTGATTTAAAACGTGTTCCATTAAACTTTTGTACTATGCTACTATGTAAAACCTTGGTGGACTCATTTTTTATCTGTTTGGCCAAAATCAATATGTGATTTTTAAAAACTTGGAAGCATATAATTATCTTCATTATTTGGATCGGCTAAAACAAAACTGCAAACTGCTTATAATAATACATGCAAAATATTTCTTTCCACTTGGTTCTCCAGACTAATAAGCTATTGTTATTTCATCAGGAATTATTATATTTACAAAATTTATATGGCTAACATCTTGGTAACAAACAGACATGTTATGTGTTTTTATTTAGCTGTACACCGCCCTGAGTCCCTAGGGAGAACGGCGGTATATAAATTTGAAGTAAAATAAATAAAAATAAAGTTGCAAAAAGCAATATAAAAACAATATGCTAACAAGGTAAAGTTAAAATGTATCAGAGGAAGCCAAACAAATGAGGAATCACAGTGGTGAAATGCAGCTGGGTCTATCTGGCTGGGGTGAACCAGTAGTGCTCCGCCCACCCACCCGGAGGTCATCATGTCCCATTTTTGATATTCTATGCATGTGCAGAAGGTCCTGTGCATGCGCAGAGGTGTCGCACGCGACCAAAGTATTCGTGCACGCTCTCATTTGTGAATCAGTAGCGAAGGTAAGTGGATTCATATAATACAGTCGCAAAACAGAAAAGGCAGGTCTTAACAGTCCAATCTTAACTGTCTTCCAGAAGGCCTTTAAAGTCAAATTAAAAGCCCATGTATCAGAGATAAGCAAGTAATACTTTATTTCAATAAGCCTAAAAATACAAGTACAACCAATTCAAGTTAACTATGTCTTTACTAAAAAATAAACTAAAAATATGAAGCAATATTTTAACCTGTACCTATTTTGGGTCTCTCAAGTATAAGTTTCAACCTTGTGCCAAGTTTCAGGGACCGCTTTTGCAAAATGCTGACATTTGAAGTCCAAATCTCATTTGGACTTCTCATTTCATTGAGTAATGAAATGAGAATGATTTCACTAATATTTTAAATTAAGTATATTCTCTCCCCCACCTCAGTTGCTTATCGGATTTTTTAAAAATGCATGTACAATTTTTACTAGGATTCTGTGGCAGAGATTTGAGAAATGAAAAATCAGATTTTAAATCTCTAGCAAATTCTGAAATGAAAGAGAACTGCCTGCTTACGGAAGATACAATTAATAATGTACCACATGAAGTAGGTCAATGAAAATATCAATTTTTAAAAACACCTGGGTCTGGGTAAAAGAGCTCTTGAAAGACTAGATCAAGGCGGGCCAACAATACAGCTTCATTTTTATAAAAATCTTCCTGCCTTCCAGGGTATTTGCTGCAGAAATAGACACTCAGCTTCAGAATTCAAATATTCATTAACTCAGTTTCTTCCAATTTGGTGCCCTCCAGCTGAGCTTAAACTACAGCCAAAGAATTGTCAGCCATCAGGGTCAATGCTCACATCAGCTGAAGACTTCTGAGAATTGTGTTCCAACAACCAGACAGCCCAAGGCTGGGGCAGGCTGACATAAGTACTTACACCACCAGTGTTAACAGAGATTCATATCAACTAGGCATCTCACTATTTTAAGAATAATTGTATTTAGCATCCTTTCAGAGAAAATATGAAAGCAAATCTCATCCAAACACTCAAGAAATAATTTGTCCAAAATACTTGTTTTACTGCATAAAGAAAAGCACCCAGACAAAACCCCCAATGTCTTGGCTTTTTCCAGAAGATCTACAGAGAATAAATTGAACAGACCACAATTGATTTGTTTTGCAATTGTAAAAGGGTAACTGATCCCAATCATCCATAGATGTGGTACAGACCATTGAGTGACATTTCTTGTGGAGTGAAATTAAAGTATATCCCAATTTTCTCCTTGGACATAGTTGGGACATGCCCTGTAAGAAACAAATAAAGTGTTCACTGTTCCTTCTCCCTGAATTTTTAGCTCCTTGCTGAAATGATGTTCTTATCTGAACTCACTGACGCTATGACGACAACTCTGGAAGTCAGCTCTTAAAGTGAAGGAAATGAGGGTGTTGGGAAGGTTGTCACTTTCTTTTCTGCCAAAAAGCCAGGAACATTTTCTCCTCCATTTTCCACAATCAGCCAAACCACAATTAAATCGCATGTTCAAAATGTCAAATGCAAAAAGAAAAAAAAAAAACCCTGCAAAACGATATTCATTGTACCAATTTCAGATATTTTGAGTTTTGCAGTCTGTTCTACTTTTCAAGGGATCAAATCGGCCCATATGTCTTGTTTTTTTCTTCAGACTTCAAATACTTTTTAAAAAGAAAATGCTGCTCTATATTTTTCAGCCCCATTTTTCTTGTAGGGGAGCAACTTACAGGGCTAATGTTGATCTATAAAGCTCTCCAGAGCTTGGACCACATTCTCACATTGGAAACAGTCTACCTGGGAGAAGATGCTAATGGCTCCCCCTTAGGAAGCAGAGAGGGGCTAAAACTCAGAGATGCTTTTTTCCCAGAGACAATGCTGCTTCTTTGGAGTAGCCTCTGAGTGGACTTTCAGGCTGATTCCTGCTGGGACTTCCTGAAACAATCAAAATGTCTAGAAGACATTTGGCCTATGATTTCATCTTATCTGGGTTTATAGATTGTTTTTATTATTTTGTTTGCATTCAATGCTTTATCTAATTAGATTGTGGAGTGTTTTCATTGTGTGTTTTGTTGTGTATTTTTATCACTGTGAACTGCTGATTGGGATTTCAGCAGCCTCTTAGATGTGACACATCGACAGAAAGGTAATCTTGAAAATACTCATCAATTTCTGAAAAACCCATTTATTCTGTTCTGGCATGGGTGACTGTCCTGACTATATTTATTTTAAGTAAAAGAGTCTCCAAATAAGAATACTTTTAGAAAAAGGATACATATGAATCCAGAATCATGATGCTGCGGGCATCCTGGGAGGATAAGTAATACACAGGAGTTTTGTTTCTGTTGGATCATTTTCCTGTTTTATTGTTTCGTGGTAGTTTTATAGCTACTGCTTTTACTGTTGTTATGAGACACCCAGAGTTGCTTAAGATGAGTGGCCAGTTAAATCTTTTAAGCAAATAAATAAGAACATTCATTTAATTTATACTCTGAATGTGGGAAAACAAAGGTATTGAAACAGGTATAACTATACTGCTCAAAAAAATAAAGGGAACACAAGCAGAAGACATCCGAGATCTGAATGAATGAAATAGCCTTATTAAATACTTTGTTCGTTACATACAGTAGTTTATACACTTCTCAAACAACTAAAGAGAACACAAAACTACTGTATGTAACGAACAAAGTATTTAATAAGGCTATTTCATTCATTCAAATCTCGGATGTCTTCTGCTTGTGTTCCCTTTATTTGTATTTTGCTAGTTGTATTCAACTTGGCCTTTCACTTAGTGAAAACACTTCTGCCTATGGAAAGCTGTTGGTGCTTTTAGTCCTCTACTGCTGCCCTTTTGTACTTTATCTTATGAGATTTTGTGATTTCACACTTTTCCAGACTAATTTTTCAGAGGAATAGCAACAGGCAGCAATGCATAGGACATTCTATAGGACATACCTGCTACTAATGTAAAACCATAATGGAGGAACTCTGTATTGTGAATTCAACAACAAATGTAATCTCAAATGTTTATATGAAACTGAATATATTATCATTGCCTTCATAAAATCGGTGCAAATAAAGTATAACCTCAACATTCTAAGAGAAACTATTTCAAAAATGCACAAAAAATTCTAGCAAACAAAACTGTCTGATAAACCAGTGAAGAGATTTGTGGCACACTACAAATTAAACTTTTGTGGATTACAGTCATGGCCAGAGTCAAATAGGTAAGACATAAGTAAGTGGTTCCTTTAATGTTTCCAAAACAGTCAGGTCTGCCTTTTTAGAGCTTAACTTTTGTCTACATTGAAAAGCGCCTACCTTTGTTTTCAAAATTAAGGACAGGTTCAACCATTCCATCTGCACATAGATTACTGCTGTTGGGAATTTTAAAGAATGTATGTGCAACCTGAACATTCAAAACAAAGGTAGTTTTTTGTTAGCCAGCTAGAAGTGCTCCCTATGACCTTTATAGAGTTGGATAAACAGCAGGAAAGCAATACAAACTATCAAGCATAAAAGAAACTCAAAAGGGCATACCAACACAAGTTGAAGCCAAGGTAACCTTTTAAGCAGTGAAGATGGTAGATCAACTAATGGTGAAGCAATAAGAGCATTCTGAGATATTGGAGATGATCAGAAGACAAAATGAAGAGAAAATAGAACTACTGAAGAAGTGTGAGAAAGTGTGAGGGAATTATGAGTTTGACTCACCGAAAGGGGAGGGCGATGTCAAGCCATTTTAGAAAAATATCTTGAGTTCTAGGAAAGTGTACTGGCTTAGTTTTATTAGGATATTTATCTGTGATTGCTTCCCTTTTCCCAAGAATAAGACTCATTTAAACCCTTTAAACTGAGTGCAACAGTTACACAATTACATCTTGTCTTTTAGAGTTGGCTCTGGATTTGTTAAGTCCTGTAGTTTTGAGCTTCAATTAGGAGGACACAAAGCACATTTTTTTCTATATTCCTAGAGCTAGACTGAAGAGAGAAATCCTGGTAGAAGAATGTAAGAAGAAACAGAAAGTCCACATGTTGTCAGATCTTTGAGATAGGCCTGATCAGGAAAGAAACAATGCAAGAATTACAGGAATTCTCTATTGTCGTAGGGTATAATAAAAAGAATCTCAAAAGTCTGCTGGCATTTCTTTCTGCTCTCTTTTATACCAAACAGAACAGGACAGGGGCTGGTGGTGGTGAAATATGTTCCTTGTGTTCCTTCTTTCTCAGGAGTGAGTTGTCTTATCATTCTTATCATTTTCCTGGTGATAAATGCTATCTCTGCATTTATCTACTTGAAGATGCTGCACTGTCAGTCCTATGTGATGGTTCTGAATACTATAAGGCTTATGAAATTGTATAGATGTTATAGAATTATCCTGTTAAGTCTAGGAAGATTTGGTTTTCCCACTAGAATTAATTTTAAGTCTGTTTTCCACCTAAGATCCTATAATAGCTCAGTTGCATTATATCCAGTTTGCAGTTTTTAAAAGTAGTTTGGGACCATTGCTGGAAAGTGAGATATCCATTAAAACAGGGGTCCTCAAACTATGGCCCGCAGGCCTCATTTGGTCCACTGAAACTATTAATCCAGCCTGCACAGGACCACGAGGCTGCCCTGCCCACATTGCCCGACCCACCTACTGGCCCCCACCCTTTGGCCGAGCACAGGACTTACTTTCGCCCCATGGGTTGGAACTGGAAGGTAAGGCCAACATTTTTGGCCTGCAGAATGTTTCTGGAGGCGGGGGAGGTAAAACATGGGGTGTGCGGACGCCCAGGGAGTCCAAAAACGGGCCCATTTCTGGCCTGCAGAATGCTTCTGGAGGCAAGAGAGGTGAAAAACGGGAAGCGTAGATGCTCCAGGAGGCCAAAAACGGGTCCGTTTTTTGTCTCCCCCATCTCCAGTAGCACTCTACAAGCCAAAAAGGGGGTGCATAGAGGCCTCCAGAGGCATCTGCATGCCCCATTTTTGACCTTCCCCGCCTCCAGAAGATAGACACAGAGAGAGAGAGATAGACACAGAGAGAAAGAGAGACAGAGACAGATAGAGAGAGAGAGAAAGAGAGATAGAGATAGAAAGAGACAGAGAGAGAAAGAGAAAGAGAGGGAGGAAGGGAAAGAGAGACAAGACAGAGGGAGACAGAAAGAAAGAGATAGAGACAGACAGAGAGATAGAGAGAGACACAGACACAGACACAGACACACACACACACACACACACACACAGACTTGTTGATTGTAAGCTCCTTGGGGCTGAGAAGAATTGCTGCAAAACTGAGTTTCCTGAAGTGGACCATTAGACTCCAACACAACTGAAAAAATGATCTAGTAAAAGGGCAACATGCAAACAAAAGTGAATAAAACACCCCCCGGAGCAAAACAAATTAAAGTTTAATTTGTATGCATTGTTTAATGGACTGCTAAATTGGCCACACCCACCTAGTCACATAACCACTAGCCACACCCATCCACTCAGTCTGGTGCCCAACAGTCTGAGGGATCGTGAATTGGCCTCCTGTTTAAAAAGTTTGAGGACCCCTATACTATATTTATAAAATGTATTAAAGTTTAGTGGACAATATGCTGAAAACTCTGGCAAATAAATACTCCCAAATAATTTCCAAGAGGGATAAAGTTCCCTTTGGCATTTATGATATATGCACTGATGCAAAATTCATTATGTGCAACCAGCAATATTTTCAGTTAAGGTGTTTTTTGAGCAATCACATCTCATTCCCAGAATCTTACGAGAGAGCCTAGTGTGGCACAGTGGTTAAATGTCTATGGAAATTCTCAATCATCCAGGTCATGGTTGTCCTAAAGGTGCTTTTCAAAAGGCAACTGGACTCTGTTTTTTTCCTTCTGAAAATGTTTCACTTTTCATACAAGAAGCATCTTCCGTCCTGATTGAATGGTGGGGAATAGAAAGAGTCTATTCTCTTTGCAGTCATCTGGTTGTCATCTGAAGGTAAGTCATTAGCTCTCTGAGAGTTGTTGAGACTACTTGGAGATTTATCTGTATCCTCAGGATCACCTAAATCAGAGTGCAAATGGGTGTGTGGAGTCTTCTTGGGACTATTGGAAGAACTATGTTGAAGACAGGATATAGATGGTATTGTATCCCTCTCCCTCTGTTGAGAGAGGGATGTTCAATTTTAACATAGATGGCCTCTTTGACCCCTCTTTTTTCTCTGGGACACAGTGGTTAATGTGTTGGGCTTGCATTGGAGAAAGTTTTCTGGTCTGCCTTTCGCCATGATTTTTAGCCAATTGTTTCTCTCAGTCTAAAGTGACTAAAATGGCTCAGGTAGCTGTTGTGGTGAGGAGGAAGGAATGTTTTGTAAACTGCTTTGTACACTGCTTTATGTCCTGAGGGGAGTGTGGGGTCGCAGTCTGATAATAATAACAAGGATTCAGAAATTTTCATATTGTAGTCCCGTTCTCTCATGTTTTTCTATGGCTTCTTCCCCCTTTTTTTAACTTACTGAAAAGAATCAAAATAGTTGTGCAATGTTTCTTGACTGTGCACGTCTCCATCTGGAATCATCCAGTAGTTCAAATGCAAAAACAAAGAATAACCTCAAGACATAGCTTGCTTCCAGTTCCTTTTGCCAGTTAACTTGCTGATAATCTCTATCTAAATATGTCGCTTTCAGGAATGCATTTCTAATTAAAGCTCCACCCCAAAGCCCTTGACATGAAGCTTTCTTTTCAATGTTCCATAATAGAAACTTACCAAAATCCCAACTGTATTTGTAATCAATGTTTGAATGTACAACTTCTAGCTATTGTAGACATCCAGAAACTGTTTAGTTTTCAGTAATGCCTCTTGCAATTTTCTATTTAAATGATGTGAGATTCTTCTCACAGTTAAAAAAAAACCCTCACTAGTAAATGCATTATTGATTCATATAATATAAATTATTTTAGATTTTTAAACTTTAACTTACAGGATGTTTTGTCCCTTGAAGAGAAATTTGTGAAGTCATTTGGCAAATTAAATTGGCAACCAATCCCTTAATTATATGAAATAGAAAAACCTCAATACCACATTGGCTTTAATGGGAATGGGATTAGGAACTCTCCTCTAGGTGTGGTCCTTTCCAAGCCAAGGTATAATGACACATAAGAGCAGAAAACCCCAGAAATGAGATAATCAAGAGAGAGAAAGCGAAAGAGAGGAATTGTAATACCAGGAACTGAAATGTATAAACAGGAATAAAAGTCATTGTATGTTTTGGTCTCTAATTCTGGTGCACAATTAAACATTTTATTGACTTATTAAGCTGACTTTGTTACAGGAAAAGTTCCATCAAGGAATTTGTGAAGTTTCTCGTATCTAGCTGTATCTTGTTCAAGGTTGACAAGAAACTAGATCAAAATCTGCTGGGGATAGGACGGTGGGTAGTGGAAAAGTACAGGGATATTTCCAGGGGTGGGCTGCTGGGGGTTCGCAGTGGTTAGGGAGAACCTCTAGCTAAAATTCTGTGCAGTTCAGAGAACCCCCAAATCCCACTCCTGGCTGGCCCCGCCCACCCCTCCCCTCTCCTCCCAGGAGTCCCCATGCGGCCCGTTTTGGATGCAGGTAAGTGCAAGGCATGCGTGGAGGCTCAGGGAGGGCGAAAAGCGGGCCTACTGGAAGTTTGGAAACAGCCTCCAGAGGGCATCCAGAGCCTGGGGAGGCGGTTTTCGCACTCCCGGAGGCTCGAGGAAAGCCTCCAGAGCCTGGGGAGGGCAAAAATGCCCTCCCCCACTGTGGTGCAGGAAGCCAACTAGGCCATGCCCACTATGTCACCCCCACATTCCTTTGAAGTACAGCATATTTCACTAGCCAACCCACTCTCAACCTTACCACTATCTTTGCCCCTCTATCACCTCACCCACCTCACTGCTCCTCTCCCAAAGTGCCACATTGTACCAGCCCAGCCATATTTATCTTCCCAGCACCTGGGCAGCAACTGGGCAGAGAACCCCTTGCTAAAATTTTTGAAGCCCAGCCCTGGATATTTCATTAGACATGGAAGAGATGAGATTCTCTTAGTTTTGTCCAAATGTCAAAGGCATAATTTGACCTAGGGGTCAACAGGCAGCACACCTTACCAACCCCTAGAGTTTTTTGTTTATATTATTCTATGTGTGAAGGAAAAGATTTGTATGCTTGTATGCAGCTGTGGCCTCCAATGACGTGCATAGAAAGTAAAAAGATTTGTACACGCATCTCCAAGTGGCAAGAATATAGTGTCTCCACCAAAGTTGGCCCAGCCCTGACTCCCCTGTCTTTTGGGAAAACTTGAAAAATCTGGTTTTTCCAGCAGTTCCTCAGCCAAGGTGAACCCCTATAAGCAGTATGATACTTTTATTTTGTTTACTATTTTTATGATATGTGTGATTTTGGCTTCTTTCTGTTGGTTATCCATGATTTGTTGTTACATTTTTGCACTGGGGTGGGGTGAGGAAAGGAGAAAGAAATAATTGTTGAAATTGTAGTTGACCATAAGAAGGATTTATTAATTGCTCAGTCTTGCTAGATAAGCCCCAGCAAATAAAACTAAATAACTATAAAAGCATTTTTCTGCCCCAATTTTAACTAACAGAAGGACTTGGGTACATGTCACAAAATGTACTGTACCGGAGAGAACATTTGAGATGTATAATGATGTTTTTATGTCACTTTATTACATCATTGAGAGCCAGTTGGGGTAGTGGCTAAAGCACCAATCTAGAAAACATAAGACCATGAGTTCTAATCCTACTTTAGGCACAATTTTCTTTCAGTCCTAGGAAGGAAGCAATAGTTAGCCACTTCTAAAAACTTTGCTAAGAAAATTGCAAGGACTTATTCAGACAGTTTGTGAAAATTGGACACAATTGAACGGAAGAAAAAAACTATTATTACTTACCAGGTTATGATTCAACATCTGCAGGACCGGAGGTGGACAGAAATAAACAGGCCACAAAGAAGAAAGTCTTTGCAGCCCAATGACTATTAAATGATTCAAGATCTTGTGGTACTACCAGAAATGAAAGCCAGGGGCCAAGATTCAACACATAACTGAGCAGAGGTATAATTATAGAAAATATTCTCTAAGCCAATGACAGGCCCAAATCCAATAATGGCAATTTTTCCAAGGTTTTTTAATTGTTTCATACCTATAAACAAAATCTTGCCAGACTTAAGACTCTACTGTCCCCATCTATATAATATACTCTGTCAACTTATTAGGGAAGGGCTGCCTTCATTCCCTCTCTCACATAATATCTGGACCGAGCTGCCTCTTACTCCTCTGGAATGTACCCCCTCCCTCTTCACTATATCCCATAATGGCCAGAATGAGCAATCCCTCTAGGATTGGATAATCTTTTCATCAAGAAATCAAAATTGCCCCAAATGCAAAAAGGAACTTTCTAATCACTGTCCCAAAGGTGTTTTTTCAAAAGGCAACTGGACTTCGTTTTAGGAAAAGCAAAGTCTACTTGCCTTTTGAAAAAGCACCTTTGGGACAATCATGACATAGATGACTGAGAATCTCTATAGACATTTTTCTAATCAGTACTATTTTTATGTCTCGCAAATAAATATTAGGACCACCACATGGTTCATGGGACTTCCCAGAGGAAACGAGATACAGGGACACAATCTGGAGAGAGAGCAAAATAGATTCTGTAGAGCACGGGTCCCCAAACTCGGCAGCTTTAAGACTTGGGGACTTCAACTCTATGCTGGCTGGAGAATTCTGGGAGTTGAAGTCCCCAAGTCTTAAAGCTGCCAAGTTTGAAGACCTCTGCTGTAGAAAATAAGAGATAAATGCAACAAATATGCAAGAACCATTGCTTAGCAAAGATGGTTGAAAATTGGGAAATCCTGGGAAGTAAGATAATATTCAAAAGCAGCTTAGGTAGATTTCTCCCTAAGTCATAAGTATAAGGAGGGTAGTCAAGCACAATTAAGATTCTGTTAGTATAACCTTTCTTAATAAAATATGATTCTAGTGGAGTTGATTTTCTCATCTAATTTACCTACTGTAGTCTGTCAGATCTCCCAGTGCAAATCTTTTCTGAAGAAGCTATTATTAATAGCAGAAAGATACATATAGAGACCATACTGTACCTTTCTTTTTTGCCTCTGCTATTTGCAAGTTGGTCGTTGTTTATTTAGTTAAGTTGACCTTTATTAATTTATTTAATAAATTATTTATCAGGCCGCCTGACTCCCAAATGACTCTGGGTGGCTTACAATTAACGTCAACATATCAAAAGAATACAACAGACCAGAACAGCAAAATACAAATACAAATCACATCAAAGTAAAACAAAACGAAGCAGAACAAAAAGAAGCTGGCACAATTACTCTGTCCCTAAGGCCTGGAAAGACAAGCAGGTCTTCCATAATTTTCTGAATAAAATAAGAGATACAAACGTATCTTTCGAACTTAATTGAATGACAGTTCAATTAATTATTTGCTAAAAGCCCTCTGTCTGAGCACAGTGCACAGTGCACAGTGCAGAGTCTTCTCATCTGAAAGATAATATGAAATAATGTTACTGGTTGTATTACCCAATAAGATTGTGATAGACCCTGAAGCACCCAACTGCCAACTTTCTATCCTTTTCAATAATAAATATTGTGTAGGCTGGTTCTGTATCTGGGCTACAACTGGGCACAGTAGTGTATGCAGAACCCTGTCTAGATTACCATTAGCTAATATAACATACTTTTCAGAGTATGAGACATACTTATTCCCCCCCTAAAAGAGGGTGGAAATATTGGTGCGACATATAGACTGAATATGGCCATTTTTGGCTTCCCAAACCACCCTGCATGTCCCATTTTTGCCAAAAACAGGGCTATTTTTTGCAAATACAAGATGCGCAGAGAGTTTGGGAGGCCTGCAAAGTGCTCCTGGAGGCTGGGGAGGGCAACAGCCAGATGTGCAGAGACCGAAAACTTTTTTTCTTGTTTTCTTCTTTGAAATCTTCGTGCGTCTTATACTCCGATGCATTTTATAGTCCAAAAAATACGGTATCTCATAATCCTTTTTTCCCCCTCCCCTTAAATAAATGTCATTATACTTTACCTTGCCATTATATTTCTTGAGTTGGTTGGATTATGATTGCACTTATTTCAAATCAAATCCTAGTAGGACTTCAAAAAGTATTAAATTCACAAGTTAGAATAAACTGTTATAAAGGTTTATAGTTTATAATAGTTCTTACGTATTTATCTATAGTTATTTAGCTTAATTATTTGTAGCATTCAACTTTGTAACATGTTTTATAGTTTTTTTTCTTGGCTTTTTACTTTAAATATATATTATTTAATTCCATGCAAATATGTGCGTGCGTGCGTGTGTGGGTGTGTATATATAAAATAACAAATGTTATTTTATTCATACAATATTTTACTTTTTCTACCTTTATATTGGAATTATTGTTATTTATTTTTCTTTATTTGCTTTACGCTGATCTACAACCAAATTAAAAGTAGCAAGAAAGCAAATAAATAAGTAAAACTGTCTTAAAAGGATGTTTCCTATGGTACCTTGTGATTGTAATATATTTTGGAAGAAATTCAGCAGACATAATTATATTTAAATAACACGTGCCTGGGAATTCACTGCGGAAAGTTTATGACTTTCAAACACAAATGAAACCAACTATGTAACTCAATAGTGGTAGTGCTGGGCTTTGATTGCACAAACATGTCAAACACGGATGATCTAATGCTATGTTTTGTGGGAGATTTGCCTATCCTTTTGAAAGAGCAACAGCTTGTTTGTTTTTCCTCTATTTTGCTGCTGCAAATATAGTCATCCATGGATTAAGCTTTGTGAAATGAATTATATTAAAAGAATGTGGACTGAAATCACTTGGACTCATTTCCCCTGTGACCCCGTAAAGTCCTGGAAGCTGTCGAGTTCAAGCATCCTCTTTTCACTTTCAGGTTCCTTTAACTAAGTTTTCTGCATATTTTCTGTGGTGGTATGAAGTGGGGGGGGGAGCAAGAAAGTACATTTCCATCCTCTTGATTGCTTCCATTGCAATCCATCCAAATCTTCAATGGCAGAAAATACATCACATATCATCCAACTCTAGGACAGCACTCAAAGAAAATATATTTCAGATTCCAAGATTTTAAGGGAAGAGATCCAAGAATAGCTAAATAATAATAACATTCAGTTATACTAATCCCTACTTCAACTAGTATGGAAACTGCTATTCAGTAACGTAGGTATTTCAAAATATTAAGAAGGTACTGTGAACTTTTGCTAGAATTGCGAATGCTGGAGAACTGGTGAACTATTTTTTGTTCCAAGTGTAATGTTTAAGAAAAAGATGATTGTTTTTGACTGGATGGAAAGCTATAACTTGGGAGGGATAAAATTTTATATTTCATATTATTCATATGAAATAATGAATTTTCATATTATTATTTATGCTTTGTTTCTGTCTGTGATAAAATCAAGATTTATTTAATTTCTTTCAACCCACTTCCACTCAGAAACATCTTTCAAAGTGAACACCTTACACCAGGGGTGGGGAACGATGACCCTATTATGCCTTACGGACTTCAACTCTGAGAATTGGCTCAGGAATTCTGGGAGTTGAAGTCCACAAGTCAAAGTTGTCATCATTCCCCACTGCTGCCTTACACCTCTGACTAGACTAGAGTTTATTAATCAGATACCAATTCTTGTGACATACAGACTTTTCTTGGTGAATGTTGTGTTATAAATCTGTCCATTATTTCCCAGTTTAAAATGCTTAAAAGCAATGCTGCTTTTGGAGTGAGATCATCAAGTCAAAACAAATACAACATATACAAAATTCTGGAATGTGGCTGAAATGATTCCTTCTTTTCCAAAACTTTCTCAGGACAGCTCAGAAAATCTGCTTCCAGTCTGAAGGATAAAACATAGGTCCATAACTAATAGGCAATCAGAGCTTGCCACAAACATCAAGGATTAGAAGACTTCACATACATCAAAACTGCTTCCAGATGAGACAAGTGCTTTTATTCCGGGGGGGGGGGAGGTTTGCAATGAAGGAAGCAGACTACAGACATAAGTACAAAAACCTGTTTCCACTACTGCAGAGGTGGGGAATGATGTTTCGTTTATGACTTGTGGACTTCAAGTCCCTGAGGTAGCATTCTGGGAGTTGAAGTCCACAAGTCATAAAAGGGCCATCATTCCTTACCCCTACACTACAGAATTAGTCAATGGTACTAGCTAGTGACCGATTCTAAACAAAATATATTTTTATGACAGCCAGAGAGGGTTTTCTTTTCTTTTTTTAATGCCATGGAATTTATTTATTTATTAAACAGATTTATATAGCCACCCAATTCACACAAGGTGACTTCGGGTGATGTACAACATAAAAAATCCACAGTTGAAATCCACAGTTTAATGCACCCCAAACCCCACCCCCATCCCATGGTGGCAACAACACAATCAGACATATTTAGAGATCAGATTACAATTATCTTTGATCATCTCATTGACATTAAATTTGCATTTTCTTCTCTGTTCATGGTGTTAACGTACTCAGAAACCAACCACAAGAACTTAATTCCTGCTAATTCAGGATATCTTTTAATAACAGGCCATACGTCTTTCTGAACGTTTCACAGGAAATAACTATAAACTTCAAACATGGGTTTGTTTACTGTTTTACTTCAATTAATAAAAGTGAGGATATCCATGCATGATCATAACAATGCTAATTGAATTTTTCTTATTTTCTCAGTCATAAAAGTAGTGACCTGACCAAGAACAACCCTGAGGTAATATATCAGCTGGAGACAATGAATAGAAAGCAAGCTGCAAAACTAATAATGAATGAATAAACATTCCCCTTTTTGGGAAGACCAAGAACGTTGTGATTTGATGGAACTGATGAGATCTCAAAAGAATGACAGTGAGAAATTAAAAACAAACAGACACCGCAGTGTATGAAATGATTTATGGAAAGGGTAGAAGCAGTTTGCAAGGACAGAAAAGTGGACTAAATGGTGTTGCTATAAACTAGATATGGCTACAGTTTCTGCACGTGTCGTGTCTTTAACATTTTTTACCTATTACTTTCTGGCTGCTTGACTGTGTTTTCTACGTGTGTGTGTGTGTGTGTGCGCGCGCATTAGATTTGTATCCCACCAAATCTAAAATCAATTCTAATTTATTCCATCCAGAAGAGCAATTAGATGTAAAAAGCTTCAGTCATCTTTCTGACCTTATTTTAAATATATCTCTTGATATATTGAGTGGAACTCGTAACTCAAGTGTTTAGTGGCATATCTAAATCTTAGTCTAACTCATTATGGGCATCACTGTATAAATGATTATATTTCTTGATGAACTATTTGGAGTAATGCCAGCCATTCGTGCACGGTAACTGTTCCAATATTTAAATTTCTATAAACTCCACCCTTTCATCCATGATCAAAATAAAGCAGGGAGAACTGCTGTTGTGTGGCAGTCTGCAGGCTTATTTATATAAATAAATATACGAGTGAAACAGAGCAGAATAAAAAACTTGAAACAATGCAAAATAATATACAAAGTTAAAATTCATCCCCCAAGATGGACACTTAAGGAATTACTTGGATTTTAAAACTTGGTAGAAAGGCAATTTTCACTGCTTTTCAAAATGCTATGAGGAAGGGGTTGGGTGAAAGTTCCAAATGTGAATGCCCCCGCCCCCAAAAGATGCTTATGTTGTTTATGCCGCTTATGTTGAAAGATGTGATCCATGACCTGCAAACAAGATTGCCGGGCTGGAAAAAGGGAGCCAAATTGCTGATCCCCATTTTCCTGGAATTGCTACTGAAATATAATCCTGTTATATTTCTCTCTGCCTATCATACTGGAAATTGATTCCTTATTCTCTTGATCTCCCCTGATGGTCTTTCAAATTCCCAGTTTAGAACATCCCACCAGGGATTTCTGGTACCTCCTTCTCATCATAGCCACAGTCCAACATTTCTCATATTCTTATGGGTCCCCTCTCAATTAGGGCTCATAGATTGAGGGTGGACCTTCTTGTATTCTCATGCTGATGCTGGGTTCCTTAAGGGATTAAAATATGGTTCCCAATTGTTCCCGATCATCAATAAATCAGAGCAGAAGAAATAGAGAATCATGGTCAGCCCAGATCTGCAACGACTTCTGTACATCTCCAGACAGAACTTTTACATGGCAACAGGCTTCATCTGGAGCAGAAAGCAGTGGCTCCAACTGGGACACCATGGGCTTGCCGATTGCCAGCCCAATGAAAGTGACAAACATTTCTGCTTTTCTTAGCCTTTTCCTGGTCAAGGTCCAAACAACAGTAGATGACAAGAAATGAGATACATTATGGCGCAGTGGTTAGAATGCAGTACTGCAGGCTAATTCTGATGACTGCCAGGGGTTCGATTCTCAGTGAGTCAAGGTTGACTCAGCCTTCCATTCTTCCGAGATTGGTAAAATGAGAGCCCAGATTGTTGGAGGCAATATGCTGACTCTGTAAACTGCTTAGAGGGCTGTAAATCACTGTGAAGCGGTATGTAAGTCTAAGTGCTATTGCTATTATGTATGAGATTCATACATAAGTCTCAGTAAAAAGATTTAATGCAAGGAAAAAGGAGTTACAGAATATTGGACTCTATATCCCATGTATCAGAGAAAACATTAAGGCAGAGTCTCTTGGAGTGATTTGATCCTCTCTTTCAAAAATTCCTAATAGTGACTCACTTAGGAGATAAGGCTGGAATGTCCATCTGGTTCTTTTCTGCCATTCTCAAATGTTTGAGAAACATTTTTCTTCTTCCATACTCAACAGAATTCTATTACAGCCTAACTCTGTGTGACAAAAATTGCAGAGCATCTGATTCCTAGCAATAGGTGTAGAGGTTAACAATGGACATCCCGAGTACCATTTCCCTCCCTTCAGTGGGGAAGGGAGGAAGATCTTCTCTCTGGGCTTGGCAAGATATGCCAAAAAGCACAAGCCTACTTTTTTAAAGTCGATAAAAGCAGTTTGATGTTGCCAGAGATCCTGCTCTTCAAACACCTCAAACACTGTGACATCTATTCCCAAAGAGCCATGTAGAAAGATAGATTATTCCATAGTCCAAAATTTCAGTGATATATGTGTAAATGGAAGTAGAAACCCAACTGTTGAGAAAACAGAGACAGACTGTTCTGTTTCATCTAAAATTCCAGAAAAAAGCTGTTCTTCTGTGTACCCCTCTCTTGTGGCATTTTACACACACCAACACATATATGTGTGATCACTCAACAATTTCTTTATGAATGGCAAACCATATTAGCCCAGGGCATCCATTGTTGTCCTTAATACACAGGTTTCTTTGAAAAAGTAGCATGTAAATAAAAATATGACAATACAAATAGTAGGTTTGTACAAAATCTACTAGTATTTCAGGAACTCTCCCAAAACATGATAATCCATTCAATCTGGGAATAATGCAGTAGTTTTCTGGAAGTTAATCCTCCAAGTCAGAAGCAGGAGATTTTGCATATGCGTAACAATGCATCACCTAGTATTTTTGCATTATTACTTACAGTAATATTAAAAAGTTTAAAAGTTCATTTTGAAGGCTATAGATTTTGCCCAATTTAGTAAAGTTTCCCATATTAAAAAGCTGTCTGGTTATAAGAAAGGCTCTCAAACCAAATATTTGAAAAACAAAAGCAAGTTTGTACCTATTGTTCTTCGAAGATCTTCACACTGGCTAATATGAGGAAACTTCAGGATTTCCTTCCATTTTTTGCTTTTACCTTTGCGCTTTCCTCCACCTCCTGCAGGAGAAGAAAGGATTCTGTTATTAAGTTTGTTATTATAGCCAATTCTCATTTTCCTTATACCCTGCCTCTCTCCAAAACACATACGCTCCAGCTGTTTTTTGGTACATTCATGCATGTACATGTTTTACAATACCCATTGTTTTCATTATCATAAACTGACTGATGGGGATTTCTAGGACTCAGATTATAAAGATGTGCAACAGTTACTGGGCAATTGTAAACACTTCCTCCTCTTGTTCCAAAAATAAGCAGGACGGCCAGTTGCTGCACAGACAGCCATCTGTATAACAGGAAGCAGCCATATGCAGAAAAACTGCGCTCTGTGTGTGTGTGTGTGTGTGTGCGCGCACACCCACCCACACACACACACACATATCTATTTGCCAGTCAAACTGGGAACATCATTCAAAGTCTTGTGCCTTCCTTATCTAGTGAACAACGAGGAATCTCTTCCACTTGATAAACCCCCTTATACAACATTGATACCAAAGTACAGACTGGACTGCATAATTGTCAACCAACTCCAGAAGCCTGTTTCTGCTTATCTACAACTTCAAAAACTTGGTTGTAGAAGGCCAATTAGTGTGAGCAATGATAAGCAGCAGTAACACAATCTTTGTACCTTGTTTCACTTCAGTATCATTTCTAAATTTCATCACCTCTTATAGGCATCATACAGACTAATATGCCACTAACTCCCTTGTGCCCAAAGCAACGGCATCTGGCAAAGACAGTCTCTAGCATCATCTTTTCCACAGGACATCTTTGCATCCCACATAGAATTTATAAACATTCTTGGGAAATAAAACTGGAAGCAGCCCAGTGTTAGAATTAATGCATATTTGAAAACAAAAGCATAATTTGCAGAACAATCCATGAATATCAATTAGCAATCAGAAGACACAAAGAAACCCCTTTAATCTCACAACACATGGACAGATTCAACCATAGTTATAATTGGGAAACTGTGAGCATCGTAGACCAAGCTAAATCCAAAATTCTTGAAAGCTTGGTATTCAGACAAATCATCCATCAATAGACAAATAGAGAAAAATCACATTTACACACCATTCATAGGAGACAATAAAAAAGGTAAGAATACTGAAACACATTTTCTCTAGCAGTTAAGCACCCAGCTAAGCAAGAATTAAAATGAGACAAATAACCAAGCAGAATACCCTAATTACCAATGACAAAACCATATCCCAACCAATACTGGCAAGCTATTGTATATAAACAGGGACACTCAAAAGTACTAATGATGTTACAAATTGGGTAATTAAACATCCACAAGCAAACAATCAAGAAAACATCAAAGTCTCCTATAAAAGCAAAGTTAAGGTACGGTATCAGACAGCATTCCAGGGAATTGAAGGGAGTTGGGTGGTGGAGGAAGAAAAATTTAACTTGAATGCCTTTCTCTTAAAATGACTTTTGGGAATTAACACAAATACTATGGCAGCTATACCGTTACTGCAGGATTTTGTGTGTATATTCACAATATACTGTTAAAGTTTAAAATGCCAGAATTAATGTATTTATCAGCTTCCAGCTTGAATTCAGCAAAAATCACTTACATGCTCAATGGTAACGGATCCTGATAAAAATCTTTACTGGTACCAGGAAGAAGCATTTGAGTTTCTCTATCAACACAACTATAATCTCTCTCTCTCTCTGTGTATGTATAGTATATAAGGAAAAGAGGGAGAAATTTCTGATCCCATACACTTAGATGATACATTCTTTCTTCAGTAGTTATTGGATGTTAAGTTTTCAAAAAAACAAAGTATTAGAACAACAAATGGTTGTTTTTCCTTGTTTATCCTTCAAACAATGCCCAATTTAAAGTATTGCTAAAGGAAATAGAAGACTGTTGGAGCAGAATTTCTCACCAAAGAGGAATTACCAGAAAGAAAACCCATATCTGCTTATCTGTAACCTCTAAGCAAGCCACTTCCGCTTGCCTTCAAAGATAAGTAGATGCACATGGAAGGACTAGATTGATACAGTTAAGTGGAAGAATTAAAGGTAAATAACACTTTAATAGTAATAGTAACCCATGTGCCCAACCAAAAGGCTAAGTCCAACATTATGCACATATGAGGGTTGCTGAATAGTGTTCATCCTTTAATGTTTAAATGATGGTATACAGACCTAGTATGTAGACAGCTAGACAAAGGTTTTCTGGACCACAGTTACCACTCCACCATCTAGGACAGAGGTGGGGAACTACAGCCCCTTTATGACTTTTGGATTTCAATTCCCAGAATTTCTGAGCCAGCCATGCCAGCTCAAGAATTCTGGAAGTTGAAATCCGTACGTCATAGAAGGGCCATAGCTCCCCACCCCTTCTCTAGGATGAAGCAAAGTGCTAGCACTGTATTCTACTTTAGATTTATGTATAAAGACATACTCAAATTTGTTCTGAATTTCTTCTTTACATTTTGACCTATTAAGTGTTCACATCTTTAATCTTATTTTTCTTTTCAGTATCACATCTTTTTGTTCTTTCTCAGTGCAATCTCTGCACTTATTGTCTGTAGCCTTTTAATGAAAAGAGGATATAATTCTGCCTTGTCCTACATTTCCCAATTTGTTTACCATGGCACGACCCATTAAACACCATCACACTGGTGCCTTTTATTATTTTATTAAATTTGCTCTACAGCCCAGTAGCCAAATCTCAAAAGCTAGTTTATAAAAAAGAACATTAAGTTGTAAATTGCCAGAAACATTCTAAAACATAATGCATCTTTATGTATCTAAAAAAATTCTCAAATAATAACATGGACATTTTAACAAACAATAACAGATATTTTCAAACATGATAAAGAACTAAAACTCCTAGAAAACACATATATACAAATCTGTTTTCCTTAAAAAAAATTCACACTATTTTGACTTCTATCTTTTTATTTTGATTCTTGATTTTATTCAAATTTATTACATTAAAAAAGATATTTTAGGAAATGCCTTAGTTACAAGTCTAAAAATTCCGCTTTAGTATCCTTTCTTTTCTAACCTGGGATCTTGTAAATATATTAGTTTTATTAACAGGGGATGGTTGGGGTTGTAGTTGCAATTCCTACGGTAATATTCCTAGGGAATTTACTGAGCTGGATAATCACTAGAGCAACAAGCAACAAGCAACAAGATTTATCAAGTTTGGCAATCTGTAAATTCTTTTACTTACAGCATCAAGGAGAATATGAAACAGCAATTACAGGCATTAAATGAAGAGGAATAAAAACAGTTTGAAGTAATTATTGCGCAAATGAATGAAGCAGAATCAAAGAATTGTTACCATGAGACACAAATACTCTGCGCAGAAAAGATGCATACAAGCAAACCCAAACTATGGTGTTTTTTTAGAAATACATTTCTGCCAAGCTCTAAGGGAGAAAAAAGGCAGAAGCGTTCCCTAGTTACAGCGATGATTGGTGTACAATTCAGCCAATGGCTTCTCCCTTCCAGTTCCATGTCCTACAAGAAGAGCATCTCTTGATGACTCATTTGCTTGTATCCAAGTGCAATATAGCAGCACTCTCTTCCCTGTGACGTCTTTATGTTGAGGTTTCCAATCAACTGCTTTAATCTGGCTGACCTTTCCAGTTTTCAGCCTCTGTCTTGAAGCTATCCTCGCTTGCTTCAAATGCAATTAGGCATGATGACAGGAATATATGTGTATATACGTACGTGTGCGTGCGTGTAAGAACACGAGGCTATGAAGGACATTATGCACCAAAAAGGTAAGACCAGGTAAAATGGCCAAAACAAAAGCTAAAATGAGATTTTCCTGATTGCGGAAGGGTTCAGATGAAGAATTCTCCTTGAACCTCACTGGGTCTCAGTGAATCCACTCACTGGATTCCCACTAGTGGTCTTGTTAACAAAAATTGAAAAAATCATCACCCAGCATGTACCGTGTTTGCTATTTAGTTGTCTGGGAATTTTCTGGTTGAACATATGTATATCTTATGCTCTTACAAGGTTCAATTCCTAAGCTTCTAAATAAAAGGCTCAGCATTTGGACAGAGCTCCTTGTGTCCTGTTTTTAGTCATTGATACTCAATAGTTTAGAGCATTATGAGAATCTACCATGCAATTTCTACTGCTTCATTTTGGTCCCTAGGAAGTAGAGATGGATATTTGAGGTTATGTGGGAATACTCCGAATAGCAGAACAAATCTGACTGTTGCTTAGTTAATTAAGTGCAAAGGTCTGTGGGACTCATGGCTTTACATTAAGAGTAAGGAACCTGATTTAGCCCATTTTCAAATGTTAGGTTGAACAAGTCATAGCTAAGCATGGGAATGTGAGCAAAAAGCCAAAATACAAGTGGCAATAAAGAAATATGCATGGACGTACACATTAGCTCTGTCCTCAACTGTGGCATTTCAATCTGTGCACATTTCCTGTGGAAATCTGTAGGAGATTTATAAACTTTCAAGCAATCAAAACAATCTTCATTAAACAGAATTCCCAACTGTTGTAGGCATGTATCTATGTACATTCATCTGAACATACAGAGATGCCCTCCTGAAGAGCTTTATGTGAATCGTGAAGAATGGAGCAGATAATAGATCAAACTGATTTACAATGTAGTCTGACATTTATTGACCCACTTTTAAATCGCCACATATTCAGAAGATTGCTATAACAAAGTGCATATCATTATAAAATCTACTTGCATGTAAATTACCAAACCACAGATCATTCTTACAAAATAAGAATAATTAAGAAATGTTTCTAGCATCATTGGATCAGTGCATTTGTTATATGCTACTGCCTAATAAAGTCCACTTCTGTTCTAAGGCATCACATTGATTATGGCCATCAATTAATTGTTGACTCGTAGCAACCATATACATTTCAGATATTATCAAGTAAATCATTATGCTATTTTTTTTTTCATTCTTATGGTGCCTCTATAACCGTGTTGGGTCAAAATTACTCCTTTTACATGCCATTGCTATTAATATGAAGTGTTACGTGTCAACATGGAATATATTCAGGAGCTAAGAAGACTATATTTTAGATGAGATACTGTTGAAGAACAAGAATATACAGCATATACATGGTGTTTTGGGTGGTTAAAGTAAAAGCTAAATCAATTCTTTAGGCAATGCTACATGCCACATGTACTATTTTTAGGACATTCAAGAAAAAAACAACACCAAATGCCGACAAAAAGTAGAAATGCATATTCTATCCATGCCTCCACCCCCACCTCCCTGGCTCCCTTATAGTTACAAGGAAGAGTTTAAAGTGGCAATATACTGTTCAATGTGATACAGATCAGGAACTGTGTTCAGTTAAGAACTCCTTGGTATTCAAATAGCAAAAGAACTTATTTTTGTTTCATATACCTGAACTCAAAGTACTAAGTTTTTTTAAAAAAATTGGAAGATAGCATGCAATCTGTACTGATATTTCTAAGAGTAAATAAACTTTGATTTTTACCATCCCAATATTACACACACACACACACAGAGAGAGAGAGATGTTCATTGTTTGTAGTCTCTGATCTTCAGGTTAAAACAGCATTAGCTTGGTAGTATAATAGTAGTAGTTCTCATTACAAGGGTAAGTATATGTCTGACACTAGATAAAGGCTAAGATCCTCTGTAAATAAAAACTGCTTGAAGATTGACAATGAACAGATGTTCTGGTGCAATCTTTCCCTGAGCACAGCAGTTAATGATGTGAAGTCAGAGGTCATGGATTTAATTATACAATGAATAACATTGATTAATGGCTGTTTCCTCTCTTCTAATGTTGTTCACATAAGCCATGATGCCATGTACTTACAAAATAATGTCTGTATGTTGGAAAATAAAGTGGATAGGTTCCTAACCCCTTAAGGAAAATGAGGGATGATATCTTGATTCCTTAAAAGCCAAAGACATTCCATTAATGCTAGTCAAAACTGAACACTATGTCAAGACTGGATTAACTCTTTAGCGGCATCTAAAACATTACTTGAAATCCTCGCCTACCCCACCCCCCATCAATAATCCAAGTGGAATTTCTAGACAAGATACTTTAAATAATAGTAATTCCAACTTTCATAGACAAAGCTGTTATCTGGTTATCTAGATTTCTTCTTTTTTTTTAATTTAGCAAATTACTGCCTTAATTATTCTGGGCAAGGACTTAAGTTTATTGAAGATTGGGAAAGTGACCCTGTTAATTGTCCTAATTCCTTATGAGACCTTGGTACTATTAATTATCACTTCCCTCTTCTATTGTGGTTTGCATCCTGGAAATAAGGATTATTAATTTTTTAAAGTCAGTTTTTTAATTCTAATTACAAGGGTCCCATAAACATAGAAATGATTCTTAAGTACCAGATGTTCTGAGCACTATTGTAAAATAACCTCCAGATTTGGTTTTCAACTGTTAAACTCACTTAACAAATTTCTCACTTACCAACATAAATTTTGGGCTCAATTGTGATTGTAAGTTGAGGACTGGCTAATAGAATCTTTTATCTAAGACTTTCAGAGATAGCTTACACTTCTGCTTATATACTTTCATAAAGAGATGAACAGAAAACACTTAATGTAACTGAGGAATGTAAAGGCAAAGGCATCTTTGTGATTAAGCACACAAAGCAAATAAAGGTTTGGGTGCCAAAAGAAGTACTGTGGGCTCAGGAAGAGCAGTCCACTCTGGAAAGACAACAGCTCAGATTTCCCTTAATTTATCCTAATTCCTAACCCATTAAGTCCTTCTTGGGCACAGCAGCAGTGAGGGGATTGTAGCTGTGTCACGTTGATACTGATCGGAAAAGATGATGCTCTTCAAAGTTTCCCAAAAGCATTTATAAGAGCTTTAAACAAATCTTTAAAGAAGCTTTCTCCTGCCTTTAGATGTGTAGTCCCCCCACCCTCCACACCTTTGGACAGCTACAACATATAATTCATACCCAATCTCTTGAAATAACAGTTCTGCTTCTTAGTTGACCTGAACAATATTTGGAGAGTTGTCTTGGAATTTAAACATTAATCCTATCATTAATCTCTTGGGTAACACATCATTTTAAATGTCATTAAACATTTAAACATAGTAAAATTTTCCTGTCAAGAAAATTTTGTTATAGCTCTTAAAACTATGAAAATCCTGTTTTGCTTTCTAAAAAGAAAGAATTTTGGAATATAGTTGTTCAGAGCAGCATGCAGTACTCTACACCTGCAGAAATATGGTATTTTTGCAGAGCACACAGACTCCAGATTTCCTTCCTGGAGAAGAGCCTGGATGATTTTCTATCCTCCTCCTCCTCCTCTGCGTAGACATTCTGAAGATGTTTTAAATAGAATTAAATATATATTCTTGAATTACATTGAATTACTGCTTTTATATATTTGTTTAATGTTTGCACTCTACTATATGGATTATGCATGCTGGCACAGACACACCTTTGGTGATGAAGAAACATTTTAAATAAAGATAAATTGTGTGGCTCCTTTATTCTTGGCCAAGGTCTAATTGTAAGAAGTTGGGGGAATGCAAAGATTTAGTACAGCAATCTCCAAAGTGTGCCTCCGAATTGTGCCAGTGAATTCTGAGAGCTCTGAATGTGAGCCAAAGGAAATATACTGAATATGGATTTATTTGACTACCTTATGCCAAGTTACACCTTTAGAGCATTAAGCTCAAGAGTACAGGCTCTGATTGGTAGGAGCTTTCTAGGATCTCCATGAGGGAAGAGGCCTCTCCAACTCCATCAGTAGGTAATTCTTTTTCCTGAAAAAAATACTCTTTATCAAACCAGAGATACTGCCTGCATGCCAAACCTGTGTTTACCATTGAATTATGAGTTATGCATTACCACTGTGTTATATGTCAAGTATTCAACTATTCATTAGTTTCATGCATGGGATTACGCCATAAATCTTGGAATAAAAGAAAATAGTTGGGTTCCTACAATACATTAAGCCAAAATAAACAAATTATGTTCTGACTTATTACAATTTGTGAGCTGCCTTCTTAGAGGGTAAGGCCTGCTGTGTTTGCATGCACTGGTCATGAACAAATGTGGCTTTAGGATTTGGCTTGAAAGAGCCTATTTTTGGACATAATGCTAAGGAAATCATGAAAGGCATTTCCATGGTTTATTTAGCCACTTTGCCAGAAAAGCCAAGCCAGGAGTTTTAGTTCTGAATAATTCAGGTCTTACAATCTGAACCAGACAAAAATGGAACAAGAGGGAGAGGCTAGCATCAATTTTATTTACTTATTTTAAACTATTTTAGTTTAAAATAGTTGGCTTTGGAATCAACATTTTGAACAACCACCTTTTTTTTTTTTTGCCATATGTGCAATGCTGAAATCTTGTCAATCTATTAGATTTGTAGATTAACATTTATCTAATGAGCTCAAGACAAATGCTGCACAAAAAATTATACTGTCCTTGTACCAAAGTTGTGAAGAAAATGATAACTTGAGCCAAAACGATGTAAAATAGTTAACCTGCTAATCAAAAGTAAATTGGAACTAATTTATTTACCACTATCTGTACTGCCTTGGCAAGATTTGAGACTATTGATATAAATTCTATGTAAACAGAAGTATTGTTAGAGATATATACCTAAGGGTCTTTACTTCACAACCTCTGAAAACAGGCCTCCTGCAGAATCTTTTCAAAGTCCAAAACGAAAAATAAGACTACACTGTCCAGTACAATTCACTATCTTTGAGTAAAGCACTAGCCAAAATAATCAAGTTAATAATGTCACTACGATCCAAATAGAGTTGAATGTTTGGTTCTGTGAATTCAAAAATATCTAGTTGAAGAACTGCCATTAAGGCAATTTGTTTGTTTATGTATCTCACTTTTATTTTTGTACAAACTCATTATTATTTTTACAAATAACTCAAGGCAACAAGGCCTTGAGTTATTTGGCAACAGAAATATCTAACATACCTTTCTCTTCCTATTTTCCCTACAGCAACAACCCTGTGAGGTGGATTGGTATGAGAGAGAGTGCGACTGTTTCAAAGTCATCCATCTGGCTTCCATGGCCAAGGCTGAACTTGAACTCCCTGTCTCCCACTTTCTAGTCTGGTGCCTTAACCACTAGACTAGACCAAACTGGCTTTCAGTTACTATAAATAATACATTATTTATACATTATACATTACTAAAGAATTTTAATCTATTAATATTTTTCTAGATTCTGTCTCAACCTTCTTTTAATGGAATAATTAGTTCTACTTAACTTGCAATAGAAAGGTACATACCAACAGCAATTTGATTTAAACAACAAATTCCAGAACATCAATAACTCATCCATTATTTCTAAACTTTGTCAGTTTTAATCTGTTGGTTGGGGAATTCTGGGAATTGAAGTCCACACAGATTAAAGCTGGCATGGCTGAGAAACACGGCACTATTGTGATTCTTAAGAGTTGAGAAACAGCTTTCCCATGATTTCAAAATAATTACATTAGGTAGAATAAATCGGAATCTTTCAAAAAGACAAAAGTATTTTCTTCTCTCAACATTTTTCATGAAGAAAGAAGATAATGTAAACATGGCTAGCAAGAATAACAGCTGCATCATGAGCTCATAACCAAGACCATTACATTCTCATGCATTTAGAAAGATATTAATCCAGTGGAAGATTCACAAATATTTTGCTTTTGGCACAACTATACAGTATTTAATATGCTGAAGGTTAAATAGTTTGTATAACAGCATCAATCTCAAGTTTCTATTTATAAGTAGTGTTATAAAAAGTTTTTTGGAATAAATAGCTCCTTTTTGTAGACGTTGTAGAGATTTACTATTATACTATTATTCTACCATTACTATATTTCAAAATATAGTTTCCATTTCACGGTTTTAATTCCATCAAATTACAAAACAATAGGCCAACTCAGACAACTCTGAGAACACTTACAAACTGCAGACATTGAAAATTTGCATTTAAATTGCAAATGTTAGTTAAATTAAAATTAAAAATTAAATTTAACTTTACTCCCGAACTAATTATTTCTCTATATTTGCTATTCTACAATTCTTTGGGAATTGGGTATTATAGATTGTGCATGTGCTGTTCTTCTTATAAACATGTTAGTCTAGAGCAGAGGTGTCACACTCGCATCTTCACGGCATGGCCACGTGATGTATCACAACTTTTTTCCCTTTGCTAAACTGGGCATGGATGTATCACAACTTTTTTCCCTTTGCTAAACTGGGCATGGGCATGGCCAGCACATGACGCATCTGGCCTGTGGGCCGCGAGTTTGACAGCCCTGGTCTAGAGCCATGCCTCTCTTTCCCCCAATGTATCACACAATTGGTTGTGTCTCCAACTTTCAGTTCCTAAGTCTGAGACACCAGATTCAAAAGAACAGTTGTCTAAACCAAGTGATTGGATGAATGCATAGATGATTATTCAGGAATGCCAGGCACAACCAAACCCACACCTAAGAGTTCAAATTAGCTACTTTATTGCTCAATGCCTATTTCATAATAATCTTCTGAGATTGTGAATCTTTTTGAACTTTTAAAATTTCTACATAAATATGACTTAGCATATTATCTGTTCACCATGTAAATCCCAACATTACCTAAGCAACATTACCTAAAGAGAATCCAATTAAACAAATGAATCAAAAACATACTTGTTTGTTTATTCAATGAGTAAAATGAACACATTCATTCTTCATTTAAAAAAATGATCCAAAGCTACCAAGGACTTGTATGGAAAACAGATCATGTGATAGGTCATATTTAGGCAGAAATACTGAACATTTGAAAAGGTTCTCAAACTCTTAAGTACCACTGTAATTCTCTGGAGGAAGGCTTCTAATGGATATTTTCAGTTAAAATGACCACTGGGAGGCACCATGTCACCAGATTTCTCGTTAAGATTCATTGGATGTGGATTCAATTACCATAGAAAGTTTGAACCCTTCATTTATAAGAGAACCAAGCAGGGGTGAATGCTCCCGGTTCGGACCAGATTGCCCGATCCAGTAGCGATGGTGGCGGGTGGTTCGGAGAACTGGTAGCAAAAATCCCTGCACCCCCCAACCATGCCCAGCTGAGCCACACAATCATCAGAGGCTTTTTTTTTTTACTTTTAAAAGCGTTTTTTCTACAACCTCTTCCGTCGAAAAAATGTTTTTAAAAGTAAAAAAAAAAAAGCCTCTGATGATCACGTGGCTCAGCTGGGATCGTCAGAGGCTTTTCAAAGCAATTTTTTCTGCAACCTCTTCGACCGAAGAGGTGGTAAAGCATTTTTCAAAGCATTTTTTTCTGCAACCTCTTCGGCCAAAGAGGTGGTTAAAAAAATGCTTTGAAAAGTCTCTGACAATCCCAGTTGTGTTGCCTGATTGGCAGAGAGGCTTTTAAAAGCATTTTTTTCTGCAACCTCTTTGGCCGAAGAAGTGGTAAAAAAATGCTTTGAAAAGCCTCTGATGATCCCAGCTGGGTTGCCTGATCAGCAGAGGCTTTTCAAAGCATTTTTTCTGCAATCTCTTTGACCGAAGAGGTGGTAAAGCATTTTTCAAAGCATTTTTTTCTGCAACCTCCTCGGTAAAAAAAAAAAAAAATGCTTTGAAAAGCCTCTGACAATCCCAGCTGTGTTGCCTGATCGGCAGAGAGGCTTTTAGAAGCATTTTTTTCTGCAAGCTCTTCGGCCAAAGAGGTGGTTAAAAAAATGCTTTGAAAAGCCTCTGACAATCCCAGCTGAGTTGCCTGATCGGCAGAGAGGCTTTTAAAAGCATTTTTTTCTGCAATCTCTTCGGCCGAAGAGGTGGTTAAAAAAAATGCTTTGAAAAGCCTCTGACGATCCCAGCTGAGTTGCCTGATCCTCAGAGAGGCTTTTCAAAGCATTTTTTCCTGCAACCTCTTCGGCCGAAGAGGTGGTAAAAAAAATGCTTTGAAAAGCCTCTGACGATCCAGCTGTGTTGCCTGATCGGCAGAGGCTTTTCAAGCATTTTTTGCAACCTCTTCAGCTGAAAAGGTTGTAGAAAAAATGCTTTGAAAAGTTTTTTTTAAAAAAAGTTGGCCACGCCCACCCAGTCACATTTCCCCCGCCCCACCAAGCCACACCCACAGAACCGGTAGTAACAAATTTTGCATTTCACCCCTGGAACCAAGCCTTAATGCTTCAAGTATGGAGTAAGGATAAAACATCTGGACCTGATATTGCAGAGTTACATTGCTATTTGTGGGTAAACTCCTCAAAGAATTTTAATTTAGCAACCAACATAATCTGCTTTACAGCCATCCCACAAGGACTAGAAATTGAATCCCTCCAATCTGGAAACAACGGCAATCTGGATGAAAGATTTGTCCCTGGAGTAGAGGTCAGATGAGCAATTAGATGGCTGATAAGGCCACCAACTTTTAATACATAAGCAGTTAGTCACATCCTGCTAATCTCTGATCTTTGCCAAGATTCTGGTCAGGAAATAAAGGGCAGAAACATAGGTCCAGTCCAACAAAAAGAAAATGTAAGTAAGAAACTAAGAATCTATCCTATCATTCTGCAAAAAGATAATACATTGTTTGTTTTTCCATGATGCAAATAAATTGTCCCTGGGTTAACCTTAATAGAATTTGGTGAGGGTGCAGTTTATATTAGTGAGCAGCCATTCTGGTATAGCTGAATTGATCAATGAGAATTTGTCACTTCTAGGCATATGGATTGCCAGGATAAAGATGGAGTGATAAAAAGACCAATGCAAATCTATACTTCAGGATGAAAAGGGGAACAGACTTTGTGTCATTCTTTTTGTTAATGTACCAAACTCTCATTAAATAGCCTCGTCTTCCAAAAGCCAACATATTCAAATTTGTTGATGTGTGTTGTTACACTACCAGTTTGGATCAAGCACATTGGATGTAGAGAGAGAGATGTGAACTCTCTAGCTGGATATTAATATTAATTGTAAGAAAGGCACACCTCCAGTGAGATAAGACTGAAACATCTCCAGGGGAAGTTTAGTTTGCACACAGAGGAACTAAGAAGAGGACCTGCCCTGGGAGAGTAGAAGTGATTAATGGGTATGAAGGGCAATTGCCAATTATGTCCTGCGTGAGCTGCAGTGGCTCCCGGTGGTCTTCCAGGTGCGCTTCAAGGTTTTTGGTTACCACCTTTAGCCATGGCGCTCCATGGCTTAGGACCTGGTTATTTACGGGACCGCCTACTACCACCAATAGCCTCCCACCGGCCAGTACGCTCTCATAGAGAGGGGCTCCTCCAGGTGCCGTCGGCCAAACAATGTTGACTGACGGCCCCCAGGGGGAGAGCCTTCCCTGTGGTGGCACCTACTATCTGGAATGAGTTCCCCCCGAGATACGGAGGATCCCGGATCTGCGCACCTTCCGCCACGCTCTTAAGATCTTTTTATTCCACCAGGCGGGCCTGGCCTAATCTTTTCCCTCTTTTTAATTATGCAAATGTTAATTGGTTTTAAATGATTGGGGTGTTTTAATTTGTCTGGGCCAAATTGTTTAATTCGATTTTACTTTGTTTTTAAATTTTGTATCTATGTATTTTTACTGTTTGGCTGTTCATTGCCCTGAGTCCTTCGGGAGTAGGGCAGTATACAAATCAAATAAATAAAAAAAATTTAAAAAAAATGTCCAAGATGGACATAGTAAATGCTGAAGTTAAAATCTTAGAAGAATAAATGGGATTTGATTCCTGTTAGGCAGATTTTATGTTCAAGCAGCTGAAGTGTACAATGTTATGGCAATAGTAGGAAAATGTTCTTCTGGTGGTATATTTTGCTACCCTTATAAATTGTGTAATTTGTGATGGAAGAAAAGGGAAAAATGCTCATGATTGATCCACAGCCTACAACACTGCAAGCATACAAAGGCTTGGGCTTGTGATGAGACACCTCAATTTAGGAAGATCATCAATCCTGCGCTATGGAGAAGACAAGTAGTAAAAGATGAAATTGGTAAATGGATTCATCGACCACAAAACAAAAGAAGAACAGTATAATATATTGTATAGATGTGAACATGCTAATTCCAGAGACAGGAATCACATTCCTTTGTGGCTGAAGTATTGAAAGGAACAATGATCTGCCATAGAAGAGTGGCCAGTGAATAAGACACCGTTTCAGTGATAGGTTCCTCCCGGTTCAGCCCAGTCGGTAGCAGTGACAATATGACATCACCGAACTGGTTCTCTTTGTTCGGGAGCTGCCTGCCCCCGCATTATTACCTTTTATTTGGCCCCGCCCCCAATCTATTCACTGCCTCCTGAGTCCCAGCTAGAAGGAAAAAAGCTGTTTAACTCTTGCTGCAGGACTTCAAAGGGCCGCCCTATAGCTGATCAGTGTTAAAAGGCAGTGTGGTGGTAGACCAGTGCGCTCCAAAAACAAATAGGTAGACCGGAATGCTCCAAAAACAAATGGGTAGACCGGTACAGCTCTGCAAGCAGTTAAAAGTCTGGTAGACCAGTACCTCTGCTAAATCCTAAAGAATTGTCACATGACCATCAAAGCACCCCACAAAATAAGCCACGCTCACAGAACCGGTAGTAAAAAAAATTTAGAACCCAGCCCTGCACCGTTCAGACAATGAGTGAGAACTCAATTATTCTGATATGGTTAAAGAACAGGATCTCACTTGATTCTTGAAATGGATAAAAGGACAGCTTGGACAAATAGATCTCGCAGGACATCTGTCTAAAACCTTTCCTTCCAATATTAAAATCTGTACCTGAAGAACAACCAGTGAGGATTGGATGGAACAAATTGCTAAGTTTATTAATAGTGGGACTAGATGTGGTGGAATTGTAGGAGACTGTTGTGAAGAAGAACTCAAGGCTTCTACAGCCAGAACTGACAAGGCAATTGTACTTTTCCCAACTTGGTTGGCTCTGAGCAAGGCATGGCAGGCTCCTTGAAAAGCTTTGAATCCTTAGTAGATGATTTTCTTCAAGCTGATAATGGTGTAATACAGACCTGAAAATGAATGAGCTGCCAGTTACTTTTTGGGAATAGTAGGAAACCTGAAGGAAAAGCAGGGAGTTATAATAATTCAGTCTGTCACACTTAAAGCTTGCTCTAAAGAGTACAGAAAAGAAGAAGAGTGATTGTGATGAATCTGTTTAGGAAATATCTGGAAAAACAAACTCTATTGCCTAACCTTAACCAAAGCAATAAAGATGCTTATCTGACCCCTTTGTAATACTGGCACCTGCAATGAAAAGGCAGGATGCCCATGAAGAGGTTTTTTTTTAAAAAAAACTATGTTTAAGTTTCATAAATATAAGAAAAAAATGAAAGAAACTAAAAATATGTTCGAGATGGCATCAACCACGTGGGTTGTGGGCTTTTGCAGAGCCTGTTTAGAGCCTTCTAAGTGTATAGAATCATTTGGTTGGAAATCGTATCTGTGACTGGAATAGCTCTATAAAATTCTAAATAGGGTCTATACAGGATTATATTTCAGATGTAGGTATTACAAAAAAATGCAGGTATCATGATGAAAAATCTGTTTTCATTATTTAGAAGAAAATCCTGGATTTTCATTATTTTATGATTGAATAATACAAAAATAAAGTTTCAAGGACAATAGATTTTTCCAATTTAAATCTGAAGGGAGAAATGCATTTCTCCACATTTCTACTTGCTTATCACGTATGATTCTTTATGACATAGAAATTCCTGATGTCACAGTAGCCTCACAGTGAGTGGATTTTAGTTCCAAAGCCATGCCAATTCTCAAAGATATATTCAACAAAAGGGGGGACAGTGTAAACAAGCTTGACAGGCAGTTTGCTTATATCTAACCACTAATTTTAAAGAATAGTAGGGATTTAAAAAAAACTGAAACAAAGATGACAGACTCATACATTACTTTTTCCTTATTTCATTAGGCCTGAGAAAACATTCTTACTTTAGTTTTTGTGATTGCCCTGGCTTAATTTAGAATTGAAACAGCAATGACTTGGAAATACTTGTAGCCTTCACTTCCAGCGTCCCCAGCTCACAACTCACACTACTGAAATTCAGCAGCAAAATGGCCAAACTGAATTCAAATATATCTAATTACAGGAATGATAATAATTTGTCTCCAACAGGTCTCCCATTCTCATTTACAAAAACGTTGATCATGTTTCCCTTAGACATTTTCCTACAACTATCCAGAAGATTGGAAGGATGAGTTGGGGCCTCAAGCCCTCAAAAATTTCCCACCCCTGCATTAAACCACACATCTTATCTTTAGAGGCACTAAGCATGCAGTATGTTTTGTTCAAATTAGGTATATGTGCATTCATCAAACCTCATAAAGCTTGACAGGTCTTGGCTCTGACTGAAATTCAGAGCTGAATGTATATGTAATTCATTCTTCATCCCACAAAGCATGAGAATCAGTTCCAGTTTTCCCCTATACTCCCTGCCAATAAAGGGAAAATCAAGGAGTACTAGGAGGAAAATAGACTTGAATCATAAAAAATTCTGAATGCTAAAAACCCAGTAGAGAATTGTTAACTTTTATAATCTATGCTCAACTGGAATTACAGATCCAAGAAGAAAATCTCAAATAAGGCATGTGCAATGCAGTTGTACATCTAGATCACACAGCCATACTAAATAAAATATATTTTTTTTACAATTGACTGAAGATACTGTCTTTCATTTAAGGATTTCAAATGTAACATTGTCTAAAAATAGCTTCCCAGAGCTCTGATGGTTGATCTGAATATAGTTCGATCTTTAGGGCTTCAATTTAAATGCCAAAGGTCGCAAACACATTAAAGCAAATATTGAGCTTTAATGCTGACAGATGTGCTATTCTTAAAAAAACAAAAGCACACAGCAGGTTGGAATGAATAGAATGTTTCGGCACAGTCTTCAATCACAAAACAAAATATTTTCTTCACTAGAATATGCGGCAAGATCACCAGAACTAATTAGCTACATCTACAGGGAAAAAAAAACAAAACTTAAGAGGTTATTTTAATCAAGAGTATTTAGTGAATGTTTGACCTTCAAAAAAAGCATCCAAATATAGACAATGCATGTTCCAATATGATTGTTGTGAGTTCTACCAAGAAAATCAAACACGTAATTACTTTTAAAGGGAAAAAAAAATCCTTTACCATTTTGAAAACATTGGATAAAACTCTGCTGACAAGATCAATTTAGACTCCAAACTTCTCTTATCCTTGAGAGACAGTATATCTTGCTGACGTCAATAGAGGCCCTGCACACGTAGGGAGGTTGGCATATCAAAGACAAGATCTGCCATGCAGATCCAAGTAGGGAATTTGCTCTAGGAATTGACAAGCCTCTGGAAGGTTAGATGAATTAGCCATCTCTGAATCCCTGAAGAAAAAACAATATGCAAACATGAGGATAGACTCCTCTCCATCTCTACGTTGTGTCTTACCATTGTAATACTGCACTTATTCTAGTCTGCTTAATCAGACAAACCACAAGTTTTTAAACATATGATGTCTTTTCTAATGTACCTGATAAACCATGGCACTGATGGTTGATCATCAGAATAATGTTACTGAGTCTACGCTATCTGGTTTATCCATGGCTGGAGACAGAACAGAAGTGGGTTTTTTTCCTGACAGAACCAAAGGTAGTATGATAAATATTGTTACTAATGAAGTATATATTTATTTATTTTGATCTACTGTCAAAAGTGAAGCTTTTACTTACAATCTGAAGAGCTCTGTCATGCTGAATTCTATCTCACTTGGAAGACTTGGGAAAATTATTTACAAAACAGAGAGGTCAACAGACGGTCTTTTCCATAATATTAGAGATGTTCATGGCTACATTCACCATTACATAGTTCACAGTTTATAATTTGGAATGGGTTAATAAACTGTGTTCAGACAAGTCATAATATAAAAATTGAACATTTGAATATGACAAATGGACATTGTGGACTATTTTTTCTTTTAAAAATGGGAAATGGCCAATGCTGGCTTTTTAAGATGATATACTGTATTGTGAAATCTATCCATGAGATTCATATTAAACAAACTTCAAAAATGCCCCACTACAATAGATCTCATAACACTATTAGAATTGGTAAACAACTTGCCTTAATTAAGGAGGGGAGAACTTACATTTTTCAGATAATATCGGTTAAGACTCCTGCCTTGTCTAACTGGAATCCAATTTTATATCATATCAAATAATTCACAAAATATTTTGTGTTTAGAATCTAGTAATAACTATGTATTACTAAAAAAACAAAAATGGCTTTTTTCCTTAGTGTTGAAATGTTCCTTATTGTTGCCAGTTAGAATTATAAGAAAGAAACAAGGGGTATTACTCACATGTAAAGAAATATTCAAACAACCATTAATTGACAAGAGTCAAGCCATATCATTGTAATCCACATTCAGAAACTCTCACGGCAAACCAAAAGAACTTTGACTGTTTATTAGCTGGTAAGGTTATTACTGTTGTTCTGCTCTGAAGCCACAGAGGAAAATAAAAAAATGAAAATTGTGCATATTAGTGAAAGAGAAACATTGGAACAGGGATGTTCAATCTTGGCAGCTTTAAGACCTGTGTGCTGATGATTTCTGGGAGTTGAAGTCTGCAAGTCTTAAAGTTGCCAAAGTTGGACACCCCCCTGTATTAGAAGTAAAATAAAATATATAAAGAATAAACAAAGGGAATAATGTATTGTTTTTGTAATTGTGTGCAATTACATCTGAGCTAGGTGAGCTTAAGAAAATTTATTACAAAGAGAGCTGCCCAAACTTCCCTCAAGGCTCTTGTTTGAGTCTGTGGTTTTTGTCAATGACGGGGCCTTTTATTTGGTTGAGTTGCCCTTGAAATGCTCCTGAAGCCAGCTGAGTGTACAGCCAGTTAAAGGAATGAACCACTAATCCTCACCAACCAGAAATTCCTCCAGAACCCACAGGGATTAACAGTGATAACATCTCTTGCCATGTATTAAACACTGAAACAAATAAACATAGACAGTTACCATATTTAAACAGATGCAAGGACAGATGCAATCTGCTGGAATAGCTTTATGAGCACATATACACAAATACATACATGCACACATATATACACAAAAAAAGTGCATTTCGCTGGACAGCACTCAAAGTGTGATATATCAGGAATGGAGTTAGGCAGCAAATTTTACAATCTTTCCAAGTCACCATGGCTAGGCTGATTTTGCATACTTCCAGTGAATCCTTTCTGCCTTTATTTTCTACAAAACTTGTAGAAAGCAGAGGCTTCTCAGATGGGCTATAACCAGAGTGCTTTGCACATAGAAGTATATCAGGAGTAAGGGTAAGAATAACATGCTACCTGTTAATGAGTACTTTAACTTTAACCGTAATAACAAAAGGGCTATCACTAGATTTAAACTCAATGTAATTCACTCTAATCTTGATTGTAGGAAATCTGCAATGACTTCTGCAATAGAGTAGTAAATGGCTGGAACACTGTACCTGATCCTGTTGTTAGTCTCTCTAATCCCCATACCTTTTACCTTAAACTGTCTACCGTGGACATTTCACGTTTCTTAAGAGGTCCCTAAAGGGGTGTGCATAAGCGCACCAGCGTGCCTACTGTCCCTGTCCTACTGTTCCCATTTATGTGTACTCATTTTATGTGTTTATGGCTATGTTTTGCTTATTTATATCCTTTTATTTGTGTCAATTTTTTTTCATGTGTCCATGTCTATGTCTATACTGATACTTGTTTCCTTGTACTTGTTGACAAATAATAAATAAATAAATAAATAAAGATGGTCCAGCTGCCATTACTGAACATTTTATCAGGAAATCCAGCTTCTAAATCTGCCATGGGTAAGTACACAGCAAAACGTCCTAACCTGTAATATCATATGGAATTGAAACAGAAGAGGGTTTCTCATAGCAGGGTCACTTCACACATCATGCTAAATTATTTAAGTATATACATATTATTTAATATATTTAAGTAATCATAATTATAAACTTATAATACCAAATTGCTTACAATCAACAATGAAATAAATAAGAGACTTTGAAAGGTGGAGAAATTTAAAGTAATCTTGGCTAGAATAAATTGCAGCCATCAATTTAATGGACTTCCTACCAAAAATAAACTATCCCAAATTGTGCCAATCAGAATTTCAGAGAGAAATTTATAAGAATGGCAACAACCTGTCAATAAATTTCTGTGGGGTAGAAAAAGATCAATAGGCAAAACAAAAATTTCTATACAATTTCAAAAAACTATATCATAAAGCAAGCTCCTTGGCATGGATAACAGATAAAATCCCCAAATTGTAAAATAGGAAGTTTGGAAGGACTTCATAGATATTTATGGTAATAGGGACACAAAAGATACAAATTTAAAAGGACACAACCATAGACAAAATTTGATAAAAGCATGCAATTCCCCAAAGAGAATAATAAGTCCAACAATCTCACCTTTAGCTTTCCCCACAAATTCTTTTTATGTTGGAGGCAATTACAGCAGGAAAAATGTAATTATATATGCAGATATGGTTTATTCAGACTCCAAAACATATTAAAGATACAACAAGAACTACTCAGTGAAGGCTGAAATATAACTTGCTTAGAGTACATACAAACTGCTGGAAGGATAAATTTGTATCTCAAGAAGAAAAGTAGGGATATTTAAAAAAAGACAGAATTTGAAATGCTCGAACAAAATCAACAATACCTATTAGGGCATATAATTTTGTACTTATACATGATACCGAGACAGAAGAAAGAGAAAACTGTATGACAACATTGATACAATCTGTAAAGGAACTCTTATAACAATGGAAAGAATTATGGATTAAAAGTTTACAATGTATATCACATTATAATTTAAAAGAAAATTGGTACAAAATGTTCTATAAGTGGAATACAATTCTATCAATGATATCTAAGACATATAATACAGAAATAAATGCTGAAAATTTCATGAAACATAAGGAACATTTAATCACATGTAAAAAAAAACAACACCCAAAGTTTGTAAAGATAAATATAGTACAAAAAAAGGGATTTAAATCTGAAATGAAACCACAACTTTTCTTATGGGATATAACCTCAGAAAAACTCAACAAGAAATATACCGTAATAATAATTTAATGAGATACATGCTTACAGCAGCAAGAATAATTTTTTCTCAATACTGGAAGAAAGATACAGTTTTGACAATATCTGATTGACTTAAAATAGGTTAAACTTGAAGAATATGCAGCAATGAAAAACAGTACATGTACACAAAAGAAGTCTAACAAAATTTAAACAATAATTCTTATACACACAATATATCACACAACATGGCAAATAAAATCACTTACAGCATGGCTTCTAAGGGGCCTTAAATGTTTATAATATGGCAGTTTTTTCCTCTAATATTATGTCTGAAAACTTTGTCTTAATTATATCTGAAAAATGAAATTTATGCTTGTGATATTGTAAATTGTAATTAATATAGGATGTGTCTTTCCTTTTTTCTCTATAACTGATTTCCAAATTATCTACACAATAGACTGTTCATAGCTTTAATTAATACTATATAGATATAATTGTATTGCAACAATATAATGCATCAAAATTAGAACAATGTAACATAAAAAGAAAAAAGAATGCAAAATGAAAATAGTATAATAAACAGATTAAAATAATTGTTAATTTCAATTTTAAAAAGAGAGGGAATTAAAAATAAAAAAAAATCTTTGAACAATTCAAAACAGCATTTTCACAAGAAAAGTCTAAGAGAAGAAAGGTGCCTTTAAAGATGTAATTATAATCACCTCATGAATTTCAGGAAAGAGTGCAATGCACCATTGAAAAATTCTACGACAAGCCAAAAAAATGTACAATGTGGTTCTTGGTCCAGGGACAAGGTTCTTTCCCAGTACTGACCCAGCCTATAACAAGAAAGGTAATACTGTACACTGAGAAGTCCAGTTTAAGCCATGTATTTCCAAAGGAAACCTTGTATTTAGTTCAACAGCTACTTATCCCTTGGTGTTGATGCTTCAGCAATAGTATTACATGAGCACTGCCAGGTGCGCCATTCTGCACCCTCTTTGGCCTCCAGACTACATGCAAGGGCAGCTCCATAACGTAAGAGCATTATAGCAATCAAAATGTGAGGTACCATGTAGTTAGCATGTTGTGCGCCTGTGGTTTGTAAATGAAAGTTATCACAGTGTGAGAAAGCCATCCATAATGTGGTGTAACTGGAACATTGTTTAATCAATAAAAGTATTACAGTTCAATGGGGGGTTGTTTCCATAAGTGCATTTGTTCAATTATTTTTCTGCAAGTTTATGTTTGCATAGAGTTCTAAAAAAGTGAACAAAAATAACACATCCAACCTGCAATTGGACAGTAGCATACACATTTGAGCATATTCTTTCATACCATTGTTGATGAAAATTTTTATAATCACCTACTGTCAGGTTAGCATATACAGGTAGTCCTTAACTTATAACCTCAATTGAACCCAAAACTTCTTTTGCTAAGTGAGATAGTTGTTAAGTGAGTTTTGCACCATATTACGACTTTTGATGCCCCAGTTGTTAAGTGAAGCACTGCAGTTGTTAAAGTTAGTCACATGTTAAATGAATCTGGCTTTCTCATTGACTTTGCTTGTAGAAGGTCACAAAAGGTGATCACATGACCCAGGAATACTGCAACTGCTATATATATGAGTCAGTTGCCAAGCGTCTGAATTTTAATCATGTGATCATGGGAATACTGCAACAATCATAAGGATGAAAAAATGGCCACAAGTCATTTTTTTCAGTGCCATTATAACTTCGAATGGTCATTAAATGAGCTATTGTATGTCAAGGACTATCCATAATGTTGTGCTGTCATAATGAATCTGTGTATTGCTTTATATTGCACGTCTGATAATTCCTTGCTGGTTGTACCTGATGAGAGTTGAAATCCATATGCTCAGAAAGGCACCTGGCTGTCTAGTCCTTGCTTAGAAGTTAGACTAGGAGCAGAGAGTCAAGTTCAAATTTCACTCAGGCATAAAAGTTTACCACATGAAGTTCTACCAATTACAGCTACATCGCAGAATTGTTCTGAGGGCACAAAAGAGGACAAAATAGAACCTTGTAAACCACAATAAGGTCCTTAGAGGAAAAATGGCATATCATCATCATCAACCAATATCATCATCAAAATCCCATTTCTGTTTGCTTTTACATCTTCCTTTATAGATCACAACAGATGTTTTGCTACAAGATTTTTGTTTGGCAGCTTCTCATTCCTCAAAACCACAAGAATTTTGGCCATGATACTTTAAAGTGTTATGAGTGAGCTCCCTTCCTCACTCAACCCTATAAAAGAATAACAGAATAACAGAGTTGGAAGGGACCTTGGAGATCTTCTAGTCCAACCCCCTGCTTAGGCACTACACTACTTCAAACAAATGGTTATCCAATATCTTCTTAAAAACTTCCAGTGTTGGAGCATTCACAACTTCTGGAGGCAAGTTGTTCCACTGATTAATTGTTCTAACTGTCAGGAATTTTCTCCTAAGAAAGTTCTAAGTTGCTTCTCTCCTTGATTAGTTTCCACCGATTGCTTCTTGTCCTGCCCTCAGGTGCTTTGGAGAATAGCTTGACTCCCTCTTCTTTGTGGCAACCCCTAAGATATTGGAACACTGCTATCATGTCACCTCTGGTCAGGGGTAGGTTTTACTTATCTTTACTACTGGTTCGCAACAGGATTGTGCGCGTGCCTTTTGCTCACGTGTGCTACCCCACCGGGCAGTGGGCGGGGCCTCTCACCGGTTTTACTACTGGTTCTTGCGAACCGGTCCGAACCAGGGGCAACCCACCACTGCCCCTGGTCCTTCTTTTTATTAAACTAGACATACCCAGTTCCTGAAACCATTCTTCATATGTTTTAGCCTCTACTCACCTAATCTGATGCTCTTCCCAACACCATATTAGTAAATTCTCACTGAGAGCTTTCACTGTGCTCATTGTGAAAGCAGAAATTCTGGCTATGAAAAAGTCACTGTTTTGTTTTGTAGATAGGGAGACAAAAGTCTTCAGATGTCTAAAATCCATTAAGTGTAGCCACAATGTCCAGTGTTATTAGAAACCTTTCTCAAAATGGAACAACAATGACGTTTTCTTTAACAGTGACACTGGTTTGTTTTAGGCATGTAAGATTAAGCTTTATTACTCTCTTATACTAGCCCTTACATTTATTGTTGCAATAAATCAGAAAACTTATCTGACCTTTGTTAAGACCACACTTATCTATTTAGACAAAGAATATTTATACTGATGAAAGGGAGAATCAGCCATACCAGTGAAACAAAATCCATTCCTAATGTGAAAGAATTCTGGCAGGACTGGAAGAGTGTCAGAGGAAAAAAATCTGACGGGGGAAGGGGGGATATGGGGAACTGGAGTTAGAGGATAAACAAACGAGAAGGATGAAGCTCTGTTTTCACAGAAAATAAGAAGCTGCCTAATTTGGATCAGAATAATTAGAACTGCAGAAAAACAATTGCTACCAACCTGCCTTCCATTGAGGAACTATATACTGCACAAGTCAAAAAGAGGGCTGTGAAAATATTTACAGACCCCTCACATCCTGGACACAAATTGCTTCAACTTCTAGTGTCTAAAACGACACTATAGGGCACTGCACACCAGAACAACTAGATACAAGGACAGTTTTCCCCCGAATGCCGCCACTCTGCTAAACAACTAATTCCCATAACACTGTCAAACTATTTCATAAGGCTGTATTACTATTATTCTTCTCATCTTTCCTATTACCTATCTCCTTTTTTACTTATGACTATAACTTTGTTGCTTGTATCTTTACGATTTATATTGTTTTATTTAGTTTTCTAATATGATTTATGTTAATTGCTTATTTAGTATCCTATAACTACCCTGTTTTCCCCAAAATAAGACATCCCCTGATAATAAGCCCAATTGGGCTTTTGAGCGCATGGCAATAAGGCCAAGCACTTATTTCAGGGTTCATAAAAATATAAGACAGGATCTTATTTTCGGGGAAACACGGTATCACTAAGATAATCTTATGATTTATGATGAATGTATTTCTATGATGACTATGATCATGATTTATCATTTATAGCTTTTGCACACTGAGAACTTATGCACCAAAGATAAATTCCTTGTGTGTCCAATCAATGAACACTGAACAAAGAATTCTGTTCTATTCTATATATTTTTCCTTTTCCTATTCCTATTCCTGGTAGAGGTTCTCTAACACAGCATCCCTCAAACTTTTGGGTACCAGGGACTAGTGGTGAAATGTAAAATTTGTTACTACCGGTTCTGTGGGCATGGTTTGGTGGGGGGATAATGTGACTGGGTGGGCGTGGCCAACTTTTTTTTTTTTACTTTAAAAAGCATTTTTTCTACAACCTCTTCGGCTGAAGATGTTGCAGAAAAACATGCTTTTAAAAGCCTCTGATGATCAGGCAACTCAGCTGGGATCGTTAGAAACTTTTAAAAGCATTTTTTTTTCCTACAACCTCCTCGGCCAAAGAAGTTGCAGAAAAAAATGCTTTTAAAAGCCTCTGATGATCAGACAACTCAGCTGGGATCGTCAGAGGCTTTTAAAAGCATTTTTTTTCTACAACCTCCTCGGCCGAAGAGGTTGTAGAAAAAATGCTTTTAAAAGTAAAAAAAAACAGCCTCTGATGATTGCGCGGATCAGCTGGGCATGGGAGGGGGCAGGGATTTTTGCTACCGGTTCTCCGAACCACTCGCCACCATCACTACCAGATCGGGTGATCCGGTCCGAACCAGGAGCATTTCACCCCTGCCAGGGACTGATTCTGTGGAGAAAGGGTTTTTTTGTTGACTGGAGGGGGCGTGGTTTTGTGTGTTGCCTGCATCCCGTGGATGGGGCTTTGCTTGTTTGTGGGGTCCAGTTGCTGGCATGTCGCAGATCGGTGCTGATTCACAGACCGGGGTTGGGGACCCCTGCTCTAAGACTTCAGATAAAGGGAGCCCTTCTCCCCTAAAAGTAGAGTAATTTTCCTGTGTGAAACCAGTCAGTTTTGCAATGAAAAGCTATAAAATTCATTTATAACTGTCCAGAGATTTGGATCTAATTTCAAAATCTATTCTTAAATTGGACTCAATCCCAGCTTGAAACAAATCCTCACAACATCCTATGACAAATGCTAGTAGCTGATTCTACATATATGACTTAATTATTCTAATATTATATTATTCTAATATAGAATAATATTCTTATATTATTCTGACGATGAAACATGAGGGTTTATTTCCTATTCCTATGAGTTACTGTATACCTTGTCCATCAGCACTGCAGTATAAGCACTATGATTTTGTTTTTAGCCCAGACATATAATTACTGTCCACATTTTATTCCTTTCCAAAAAATGTTAAGTCATATTCAAAACTTTCAATTCAATACAACCTGTAGTGGCAAAGATTTGTTTACTCCAACTTCTTCATGAGGTATATGAGGCACTGATCTATGATGTATTTTTGCAGGCACTGGTATACTCATTTATTTTTGCAGGCACCAGTCTACTCATTTGTTTTCTTTTAACACTGATCAGCTGTAGGGCGGCCCTTTGAAGCCCCGCGGCAAGAGTTTAAACAGTTTTTTTCCCTCTAGCCATCAGCTGGGACTCAGGAGGCAGCAATAGATTGGGGTTGGGGCCAAATAAAAGGTAAGAATAATGCGGGAGGTGGGGGGGCGGGGGGGGCAGAACCGGTTGTCACCGCTACCAGCTCGGTGGAACTGGGCGGAACCGGGAGGAACCCACCACTGCATCCCAGACTTAATAACTATTGATAAGAAAGGCAAAAAGGTCTGAGGATAGTGGACCTGGCAGTACCTGGAGACAGCAGGATAGAAGAGAAAGAATTGGAGAAGATAACAAAATACAAAGACCTGCAAATAGAAACAGAATAACTATGACATAAGATAGCAAAGATAGTAGTAGTGTTCTTGGGCGAAATCCCAAAATAACTGGAATACCACTTGAACACCATCAGCATTGACAAAATCACCAATGGTCAATTGCAAAAGGCAGCTTTACTTGGAACAGTTTACATCCTGTGACTATATCTTTTAACATCATAAAACATCACATCTGTCTATCCCAGGTCCTTTGGAAGGATTCCATAGATAGATATAAAAGTGCCAAATCCAATCTGAACATCTGGCTGACTGTGCAAGGAACCATAATAATAAAAATTGATATGAAGAAACACAAAATGCGGCTATATTTTTCTAAAATGTGTAATGCTAATTATATGCAGAGCAGAAAAATATGTTGATTTATTTGATTGATATCATGTCTTCCTCCTCAGAGTGCACTCAGAGCAGAAAGCATACCACAAGGCATAGGACTGAAAACTTAATGTGATACTTAACATTCAGCATACAGGTAATCCTCGAGTTATGAATGTAATGGAGCCTGCCAATTACATTCATAACCTGAGGATTCATAAGAGTGAATTGTGTAACTTGACCACGACCACTCCCTTATTTCGCTCACACATTCGCTAATTGAATGTGCAGGTTGTTAAGTGCACATGAGGTATCTCAGGGTGGGGAAGATAATGGGGGTCTAGCAATGGAAAAGGCCACCTGCTTCAGACCACACAGGGCCTCCCCGACTCACTGAGACACCTCATGCTCCCTGGGTTCCCCACAATTTCTTCTCCCCCCACATCCTGCCGTGTGTCTCTTCTCCAGCCTTTCTCCCATGGTTTCTTTGCCTGCTTGTAATCTCAGCATAAAAAGTGTTTGGAAGCCAACAAGACTTTTGGGCAGTGAAGTCACGTTGCTTCAACCTCCCATCGACTTGCAAGCGCTCTTCACGCTGAGACTGGAATGGCAAAAAAGTGTTTGCAAGCCGACGAGATTTTGGGGCAGTGAAATCACGTTGCTTCAAGCTTCCCATCGGCTTGCAAGCACTCTTCGCTCCAATATTGGAATGGTACAAAATGGTGCAAGCCGATGGGAGACTTCAAGCAATGCGATTTTGCTGCCCCAAAGTCTTGTCGGTTTGCAAGTGCTCTTCGCCCAGATCTACAGGCCTTGGTTCACAGAGAACAGAGGCCTAAAGTACTATAGTGTGAGATCATGCAAGATCAGTAGTGTGCTATTTTGCTACTCTCACGTGATCTTGCACTACTTTAGGCCTCTGTTTTCTGCAAATGCACCAAAGCAGGCAAAGGAACCAACAGCTCGCTAGATTGTCACAAGGTAAGTGAGTCTCCACAGGCCCAATGGGTGTCGATACACGGTGGGGTGTGGTGGGGGGAGGAATAGGCAGGGTGAATGTTGCAGTGCCTCTGCCGTCATTCATAAGTATGAAAGATGGCTGTGGTGCTACACCATTTGTAATTTCGGGACTAGGTTGTAAGTATTTGGGGGAAGCTATGTAACTTCAAACAGTCGCTAAGTGAACTGTCGTAACTGGGGGATTACCTGTAGTTCTTTAAAGAAACTCAGGCAGTATATATTATGTTGTGGGCTATGGTAAGCAAGAACAGACAGCATAGACACAACAGCATTTATTGACTCAACTGGAACTGAGTAACAACAGGCAATTTCCTGTAATTTATACTCTGGGCCCACAGGGCGTCAACCAATCATAATACTCGAAAAAGCTCTCCCAAATATGAATGTTCTAAGTTTCCTCCAAAACAGTTGAAGTTAATAGTTAGGATCGTCTAAACGTTAGTTTCACTTTAGCAGGGCTTAACTCAACTATATGAATTCCATACAGTAACAGTATACTGTATATAACAGTACATGAATAATTTATTGCAACAAGACAATTTTATAAATTAGACTAAAACAGACATAAATATTTTCTGAAGTTAATCTGGACTCAAGTAATGGTTTGGGATTCATATAAAGCTTATAATAAGGCAACTCTTTCTTTCTTAAGCTTTTAGAATAGAGTCCCAGATTCGGCCTTGTGAAATGTTGGCAGGAATTAAGCTAGAGATGGCTGTTAAGGATACTGAGCTTGCCTATGACAAGAAAGAGGAAGAGAACAAAAGGTGAGGAAGGCTGGTTTTGTAAATAGCTGCTAGAACAAAAGTGTGGAGGAAAACAAGCTGTAGCTTATTGTGAAAAGAGGAACAGATTGTATTTTTTTTCTCCCAGGTTGTGGGTGAGGTCAGTACATCTGCAGCTGTCTGCCATCATTCTGCAAGTTCTGTTTTTAAACTCTTCTACATGCTAGCTAGAAAGGATATACCATGTTTCTCCCAAAATAAACCCTCCCCTGAAAATAAGCTCTGCCCGGAAATATTTAAGCGCATGTGCAGCCAGTCCATGCCATTTCCTCTGGTTAGGGTTAGGGAGACAGAGCTGGAAATCAGGTAAGACAGCAAGAGGAGCCCCGTCTCACTCCATGCGTCCCAAAAAGACCTCCTCAAAAATAAGGCCAAGCGCTTATTTCAGGGTTCAAAAAATATAAGGCAGGGTATTATTTTTGGGGAAACACTGTAGAAACCACATTTCAACCTTTCTGTTCACCAGGGGAACATTAAGAGTAAGGAGGGCAAGGCTGGCACTCGTAAAGAAATGGAGGAACTGCCAATGCATCTCCTGCTATGAAGATGGAAGTTCTTTGTAAGGCATCGTACAGGAGTAAATTTACCTTGCTACATTATTCTCTGAAGGGCTCATCACTAGTTAAGAGTAGCCCCACCTGGCTGGCTCAGGAATTCTGGGAATTGAAGTCCGTAAGTCATAAAGGGGCCATAGTTCCCCACCCCTGCTCTATTGTGACCTTGTTAGTATCATGAAACATAGAAGCTATAGCAAATCATCGGGAAACTACATCTATCATTATTTTCCCCAAAGATACTTGATACTTCATCTCACATACCATCAGAATCTGCAGTTTGTGGATGGAAGAAGTCTTCTATTAATGTTTTCTGGGAATGATTCCATTATAAGAAATATCCATGGTTTGTTTCTGAGTAAATATTGTGATAGTAGCAAGAAAACTACTACTGTTGTTAGAACAAATTTATAAACATATCAAACAAGGATAAGTGGGAATTGAGCTAGTAATGGGCTATCTATAAGGCTCCATATGTATACACTCCACGCATAGAAGATAATACATCTGCTGTTGGCAAAACATCCATTGCCTAGTTTTAAGGCATTTAGTAAATCATGTCCCTGAATCAGCTAAACTAAGAAAAAAGATGGGACTTTTGACTTCATTCATATAATGAAAATCAGGAAGCTAAAGCAAATCAGGTTCACTGCTCTCCAGACTGACCACTATATCAGATTTGACATCAGAAAAGAGGGGAGCATTTGCTGAAAGTGGAATTTAAACTACCTGGGTGATTTGCATATTTTCCGGTCCTATAAACACAAGCTTTCCACCATGCAAGTTGACTTGGGGGATAAAAAGAGATATATTAAGTCAAAATAGCATTTTAGTTCATTCCCATTTCAATATAACTCTATCCCTAAAAGAAATACTATTTTTTTCCCTAAGCAATTTATCCTTAAAATGGAAAGAGAGCCCCAGATTGGTAAAAAATCCCACAAAAGAGGCAGAGATTATTTTATTTCCTGGACAAATATTCTTCCTGGCAGTGGGACTTTCTCACTTTCAGGCCATGTCCCTTCCAGATGAATGCACAATCCTATGACTATTTCCAAAGCACATATATTTAAGAGCTCGATATGAATGACGTTCAGCTGAACCTATTAGGACAACATGGAATTCCAACAATATCAATGCCTAATGTTCTAAAATTAATACTGACTTTATGATTCTGAGTGATACATGCAAGAAAAGTCTTGAATGCCTCTGGCTCAACTAACGTGGTGTTCTATTTCTTCAGGCAATCCATAAAGGAAATTGAAAACAGGCTGCTTTATAAACATATAACAAATCAATGTATTTCAGCCCTACTTACCAGCCTTCAGGATGAATGCCAGAGTTAATATGTGATTGTCTACATAAATCACCATATTCTAATGAAGCCAACATTTAGTTCCATGTGCATGGACTCTTTTTTGTTCTTTTTTGAATTCCAAGTTAGAAGGAAAAAGTTGTGAAATACTTTTGAGATTAAGTAATTTGACTGAACATTCCTTTATATACTACTCAAGGAACTTGGCACAGGGAATATTTTTTTGATAGTTACTTCTTTTCAAACCCAAAAATCAAAGCAATAGTTGGAATGTATTTCTACTGAAGTCTACCACTTTCATTTTATCACAATACTGCTAGAGTAGAAGATAACTTTTGTTTTACCAGTTTTCCAGTTTTCCAGTTTCTTCCTTTGAATGCCAAAGATGTAATGATCAAGGGAAAACTGTTTCCCCCATATAAACATAAAACTAAAGTTTGTGTTCAGCTTAAGTCTATCTTCCTGAATATGTTTACCAGAAGACAATCCAAATGGAGTTAGTGCAATTTGGTTCTAAATAAATACACGTTTGATGGAGCTGCAAATGTAAGAAACTAAAACATTAAAAAAATTAGTTATGACCATAAGTTGCAGAGCCTGGCAGTGGAATTGAATTTTGAAGTAGGACAAGAACATTATGAACTGGTCAGTTTATTTAATGGTGTTATTCATCTGGCACAAAATTAAAGGTGAAATGAGGATTTCAGTAAAACCAGTCATACAGTTGTAGAAGGCAGACAGTGAAATAATTCCTAGCTCTTCAGAAAACAATATTAGAAAAAACAAATATTACATTTAAAAAAAAGCTCTTACATTCCAAAACATCTAAAACCAACATTAATATGCACATTATTATATTCAGAAATGTTTGACTATATCAATTGCTGTATTTCATTACATAATTGCACAGAACACTTTCATTACAGATTATTATATATAAAGCACAAAACATCACAGCCTTATACAAAACGAAAATGTTAACTTGAATGGTACATCCCCAGAAAGTATTAATTATAACTGTGGGATATGCGATGAAGGTGTGGTTACCCATCCAGCCCACAAATACTAGAGTTTAATTGGAAAATTTGGGAGGCAGTTTGTGTACCCAGAATTAAACAAACCCCAAAGTAGAAGATTAAAATTATAGACAGGATTCTTAGTAATGGTAACAAATTATTTTTGTTTTATATATCCCAGCATATCCACTCTAAAAAAATACTCCATATATTCATTTGCCTTCTTCAGCAAATACAGATAGTCCTCGACTTACAACAACAGTCATTTTTCAGACTTACGATTTGCAACATCCCCATGGTCATTGATCAAAATTCAGGTGCTTGGCTACTGACTCATATTTATGACGGTCGCAGTGTCGCAAGGTCATGTGATCACTTTTGTGACCTTCTGACAAGCGAAGTCAATGGGAAAGCCTGATTCACTTCCTAGCAGAATTGCAATGCTTCACTCAACTGTGGCAAGGTCTGAAATGCGCAAAAGTCACTTAACAATTGTCTCACTTAGCAACAGAAATTTTGGGCTCAATTGTGGTCATAAGTCAAGGACTAGCTGTATTTATTTCTCAGGGTGTATCTTCCTGCCAGAACAACATAAACACTAAAAATTCCACCAAACGGAAATCTCACTCAGGCCAAGTGGGAAGAAATCGCTTTTATAACAGTTTCAATTTACAGCTTTTTGTTGTTCATAGAACTGGGATCCTTAAATGAAAAATAAAATTTAAAGATGTGTTGGCTTACTCTTAAATTGATCCAAAGTTATTTTAAGTTATTAGCAGCAATGCAAATGCTGGGTTATACTTTGCCCCTTTGCTTTATTGTATTCATTCTTTTATCCCTACCTCCAATTCTGATTTCTTTTCTCCCAAAATAATAATAGGATAAATTTTATTAAGCAGGGCCTGCCTGACATCATTATTATCCTTTAAAAGTCAAGGGTAAATGCCAGAATATTCTTCTTATATAGCTTTTCTATTTCAGACAAAATAAGCAATAAAAGAACATTTAGCTACATCCAAATACAAGTGCAGAAGAGGTAAAATGAATTAACTTTGGCTATCATATGGTTTTTCACCATTTTACTCCTGATAATTCCACATACACATTTACGACGATTTAAGATTCACTGGATGTTACTTATTTCTTTCACAGCCAAGGCTGTGTTTTCACACATTTGATTCACAAGTTGCTGTTTTTAAAACAACTGCTGCAGCAACCCCTCGATGCTCATTTTGCTTTGACTGATTTGTCACTCTGTGATTTTGGCAGAAGCCTCTTGCACAGATAAATGAAATGCTGATGGTGAGGCTTTACCAGCTCTTCTCAAAGTGTTTTAGACAACCCTTTTTATTTTGGCCACAAAACAGACGTCATGTCACTTAAGAACGGCCTCCAGATTCCAAATATATACCAAAAGTGTTTACTAGGTCAGGAAATGGGACAGATATTCTATCAATACATCCACAGATACGCACCACATGCCAGGCTTATACATATTGCGACATACACAGTGAAGGAAGAGAAGCAATCAGAACAGCTGCAATTTTACAAATTTTCATCTCAAGAAGAAACTGAAGAATATACAATATATACACCATACAGTACATCTCATGGCTTTTGTGTTTACTCCCTTGTAAGCCCACAATATCTAGATCCAGAATTTTTTAAACAAAGATCTTTTGTTTTTGTCTCAAAAGGTGTGTTTTTTTTTTCAAAAAGCAACTGGGATGTTTTTTTCCCCCCTGAGGAAGATGTTTCGCTTCTCATCCAAGAAGCTTCATCAGTTCTGGCAGGATGGTGGGGGCAATGGAAGGATTAGTTTTGACAAGATGGGGGAGTGGGTTGGAAGGATCATATTTCTTTGCTGTCAACTAGTAAGTACTCTCCCTGAGAGCTCTTGATGCCACTTTGAAGTTTACCTGTGCTCTCAGGATCACCTGTATCAGAGTGCAAATGGGAGTGGAATCTTCTTGGAACTGCAGAAAGGATTGTGTTGTAGACAGGAGATAGGTGGTGTCTTAATTTCTTCCTCAGGGAAAAAAACCAGACCAGTTGCCTTTTGAAAAATCACTTTTGAGACAACTATGACCTGAATGACTGAGAATCTACACAGACATCTTTTGGTTTTGGTTTTTAAATTGCCACGCCATATAGAATGATTCAAGAAACTTCCATGAGCTAAAACGGAGAATAGCACTGTATCCCACTCAGATGAAATGCGCTTTCCAGTGCTTCCACAAAAATGGTGATGGTGAAACCAGGCAATAGGAAGATAAAGTTTAATATATATATTTTCTTAGGCCTGTGCCAGTCAACAAACCAGGAACAAATGTAAAATGTAAAGAAAGGCAGTAAGGATGCTGCTTGGAGATGTCTTGCAAGGTGAAATGGCAGAAACTAGGAATGTTTAGTCCTAAGAGAGAAGGCTGGTTGGTGGTAGAATAAATTGCTTTCAAACATCTGATAGTAATGTTACACAGAAGAATAGCAAGCCTTGCTCAACAGTGCAAGGCACAGAATAGTGGATATCAATTCTCAAAAAACAACTTCTCATTGAATATTGGTAAATGCTATCAAGTCGGAATTGCCATTCAGCTGTGGAATCAACAGTCAAGAAAAGAGGTGAGCTCCATTTTGCTGAATGTGTTAAGATACTGGTCATCAACCTATGAATCCCTGAGGGGGCCTGATGTTGTCACAGGTCCGCAAAGGGGGATCACAGCTGCTTGAAGAAATGTTATGATTTAAATCTTGAGTTAACTCTTGGGGCCATGAAACAAACAAAATGTTAAAAAGTTATGATATTTATGTAATCACTTACTGAGCACATCTAAATCATATTAAAGTAAGCAAAGTATCTTTACGATCCCCAAGGCATGTCACAATTTTGGAGCACCCCTAATGTTTGGAAATTGAAAGTTGAAAAATTTGACACGCCTTAGCACTGACCATGTAGTCATGGTCACAAAAGTTACTAAAAAGGGAGGGGGGTCCATGGTGAAGTAAAGATTGACCACCACTGTGTTAAAATATTCTGGAATCCTAGATACAGCAGAAGAATTAATTCCCCAAATGGTCGCTGCAGGTTACATCTTTAGCACACCATGGAATTTGCTCTCTCTGCGTTGTTTGGAATCCATATTCCACCACCTTGATGTGGTAATTTTTGCTTATAGTTTGGAGACAACATTTAGGCTCAAAGCAACTCTTGGCTTTGACTGATGGGCCAAGAGATAGCAGGGCCAACATCAATGAAGAGGTAGTGTCTATTTAAAAAAAAAAGCACAACCATCTGAATAATATTAACATAAATTAAGTAACTCCCTTTTTACAACCTTGTAATCCCTTAATTCAGGTTAGATTTGAGGCAACCTGGAAGCAACATACTTAAATCGTATAACATTATATTAAATTAAAAACATGGAATGTAAAATGCTTTATAAAATAAGTACAATACTGTGGCACTTTTGGAAGGATTTTGGCAGCCACATCCATGTTTCTGGCAGTCTTACATGGTGGACTTCTTTTCTATACCAAGTGTAGAAAGAAAGTAGCATCTATAGATTCAACAGCTGCAATATAGCTTGAAACCACACGTTTTTATTTCATTCAGGACACAGTAGAGTTTTTGCCCAGAGAATAAAAGCAGGAAGTAAGCAAGGAAGCTGATGGGAATTTCTAAAAGAAGAATCAAATAGGGAACTGGAAGTGCCATATTATATTAATTGTTCCTACGTTTAAACCTCAAACCTTCAGATAAGGAGTAAGATTCTGCAAGGAAATCACCCCTCACAACAATACCATAATTTTTTGCCCCCTACTAAATCATCCACAATATTAATTTTGCATCTAACATATGGCATTAAAAACAGACTGAATCTGGGGCATAATTTTCTTCTTCCTCCTTGAAAATAATCCTTCTATGAAATACATTTTCCAGATAGTTTGAAATTAGAGACAGGATTTTTGATGAGCGTAGGCGACACATAACAGAAACTCTGATAATACAATGAAGAGATGTTTTTATCCTCTCCACAACACTGCATAGCACTTAGTAAAGCCACAATGAAGAAAATTAATGTATATTAGTGTGGTGAAGAGTATGATTAGTGATGTAATACATTTACACAGACAGCTTGCCATCTCTGGCTCACATCACATTTTTAAGCAAGTTGCAACTGCCATAGGTTTGGGAGCATATTTTGATCCTAAAATGGTCTTACGCTCTCCACCTTTTAAAAATACTTTAGAAGGTTGACTGGGTAGTGGTATTTTGGACAGACATGCTACTGACCCCGCCAAAATAGTCTGGTTTTTTTTCATCACAGCTTTGGCATTGGGAAGTAGGTTTACCTGGACCTGCCTATAATTTCTGTGAATTGACTGAAGAATCTCAATGAACCCCTATTGCTCAGGCTCTTACTGGCAAGAGGCTTGGGAGCAGCTCACATGAGCCCCTTGGTAATTAGGGAGGCACGTTAGAATTAGAATCGTTTGCTAATTAATTCTTGTCATGTTTTGTCCTTTTTTTTTTCCTATCTTCAAAATGATATGATCCTGTTTTCATATATGCAACAGATTGGACTCATTGTTTGGATTCTGTATGAATCAAGGTGGTCCGATCACAACAACAGAACTTTAATCTATAGACCAAAACATCAGCTTATGCTTTCAGTGCTACAGCTGCACTTACTACAAGGATAGTCTGCGGCTGCTCTTCTGCACTTCAATGCCAATGTTGGGTGCCTTCCATGCTGGCCCCTTGCAGCACAGTCTGCTCCTCCCGAAGTAGCAATAGAAATAGCACTTAGATTTATATACTGCGTCACAATGCTTTACCGCCCTCTCTAAGCAGTTTACAGAGTCAGCATATGGCCCCTAACAATCTGGGTTCTCATTTTACCAACCTCGAAAGGATGGAATGCGGAGTCAACCTTGAGCCTGGTGAGATTTGAACTGCCAAATTGCAGTCAGCCAGCAGTCAGCAGAAGTCGTCTGCACCACCGTGGCTCAGTTTAGTGTGAGTAAGGTGGCCTCTTTCAGCCATGCCAGTTAGTCTAGGCAGCCACATCACTACCACAGTATGCACCTCATTAATAATCTGTGTTAGTAATCACACATTTTCTAATAAGTGGTCTCAGTTCTCAGAATTGTCAGTAATGACCCTGCTGGTTGAGGAATTTCTGAAGATGAAGTTCACATAACTGGAGAATGTTCATATTGTGGGTGGCTAGCTGAATAATCAGAACAAACAAGCAAGTCAAAGATGGTTGGGAAGAACAGCTGGCAATCACACCTTCTGCTTATTGATGTTTGTGGATAATGGAAAACAATAGGATTAACTGTGCTGTGACATTTTGCCCTTCAAAATCCGAGATGTCAACTTCAATCAACAGTACCCAATATGTTCAATGGCAATATATTATGTGACTTGTAGTTTAATAATCAAGACAGCATTATTATGTCAAATTTGGTACGTTCCCAGTACTAATTCAAACTTCTTCTCCCTCCTCCTCTTCCCCCTCAAGTTATACTGGAAATATGGGGAAAAAAAGCCTAGCAATATGTGCCTAAGTAGTCGCTAAAGACAAAATGCCAGTTACAACTGTTTTTTACAACAACTATTTAGTCTGTGTGATGCTTCAAATGAGGAGGCAGTAAAAAGAGTAAGCCTGGCTTAAGGAAGTCCAGGTTGGGGGTAATTTCTTCTCTTAGACTTTTGTTTTTGATAAAAAAAAAAGTAGGTAGATATAGGTTATTTATTTATTTATTTATTTATTTATTTATTTATTTATTTTATTAAATTTCTATACCGCCCTTCTCCCGAAGGACTCAGGGCAGTGAACAGCCAGAAGATAAAACACAGAGATACAAAAATTTAAAATAGATTAAAAATGAATTAAATAATTTGGCTGAATTTAAAATACCCCATAATTTAAACAGATTAAAATTTGTATTTAAAATTTATATTTAAAAGGAGAGAAGATTTAGGCCAGGCCAGCTTGATGAAATAAAAACGTTTTAAGCGCGCGATGGAAGGTGCGCAGATCCGGGATCCTCCGTATCTCCGGGGGGAGCTCGTTCCAGATCGTAGGTGCCCCCACAGAGAAGGCTCTCCCCCTAGGGGCCGCCAGTCGACATTGTTTGGCCGACGGCACCCGGAGGAGCCCCTTTCTATGGGAGCGTACTGGCCGGTGGGAGGCTATTGGTGGTAGCAGGCGGTCCCGTAGATAACCAGGTCCTAAGCCATGGAGCAATTAGTAGCTATATATTTCCTATGGTGCTTCTTACAGTTCATATCTGCTCCTCTTACACAGAGAAGACCTTGCATGCTGGAATAATCAAGGCTCGCTGGTGAGACCCATTAGTTCCTCAGTGAACATGTCCCATAGCTTGTGTGGTGTTTTTCTGAAAGGTCTTTGGTTCTTCATGAGTCATGTTCTATCAATTTAGGTGCACCTTAGTGAAAATCTAATCTGTTCCAGATGAAAATTAATGCTCTTAACAAAAAAAACAATAATTCTTTAAAAAAGATTCTAATTTCTATTTGGATAACAAATCTATACTCTATTTTATAATGAGATTGCCCTGGACATGGTATTTGAGAAAATTATAACTCCAACTGCAGTATGGAAGCCACCTGTGCAGGACTCTTGGTCTCCAGAGTAATTAGCAATGAATCCTGAAGTCATACTTGTTTACTAACTAGTTACAATGTTTGAGATAGGGGTACTTAGGGAAGGTTGTATATATTTGTGTGTGTATGTGTATGTAAGTGGTGATCAAGTGGAGGTCTTTGGCAAGATCTGTGAATTGCTATATGCAATTCAGAGATGTTAGCTGTTCATTTAGTTGCTAAATTCATTTGTAGAATCTCTCGAAAGGGATCACTGTAGTCACCATTATGAGACCTTTTATAATGTCTGAAAGGTACCAAATGAGCTTCTAGTCCATAGGTGACATTATCTTAAAAGAAATCAACTTCAGCCATGTGTGAAGAATCACAGTGTAGTTATTGCCTATCTCCTTGGAAAGAAGCTCCTAATCTTGTCTTCTGGAGTTCCACAATCTGTCTTGCAGCCATAAGAACTGTGGCATGAAATGAGGCTTCCTGCAATGGCACAAGGCACCTATTCCCTTCCTTGAAACTCATGAATTCTCCTAGCATTCCTAGGGCCACCCACTTCAAATAAGGGTCTCAATACGTTGCTCAAATACCCTATGCAACCAAATGGAAGCTGCACATTCCTAACAGGAGTAACTTATTCTCTGAAGACTTAAATTTAATATTTCCATGGGATTTCTATAGAGCCTAGACACAAAAGGATTCTGAAAGATATTGCTGCCACCTAATTCATCCTATAAGTGTATCCATAATTTACATTAGATTACATCTGCTTATCTTTGCAGGTTTCATGAGACTTATTGGTTTTGCTTGCTACCTGCCTTGATATTTCCTTTGAGCATATGTGATGTTTTATGGATTAAAAACCTTCCTTGTACTAAACTACTTCAATAAGTCAGACAATGACATTTATTTCTGAAGTCTTATTCACCTTCCCCCAATATAGTGGTCAAAGTGGTAGCAGTGATAAAATAGCTAACAGGTAACACAGTGGTTCTCAATCTTTTCTTCACCACGGACTCCTTTTAAATACTTTTTGTGGCCACAGATCATAGCTACGGACCCCCAAGGCTTAACTCAAGATTTAAATCGCGGACCCCATGTGATGACAGTGTAGCCCCCTGGGGTCCGCGGAACATGGGTTGAGAAGAACTGAGGTAAAATGCTTAAAGCATAATCACTGAAATATTGACACTGCTTCTACTGTGCTCTTGCCATTATACCACATTGTGCCAAGCTGTATACTGAAACCATATCTCATAAACAAAGATGCATGAAATGGTAATAAAAAAACATTTTACACATGTCCAAAGGCATTCTGTTTCCAGGACAGACTCTTAGCCCTCAAAGTATTATTTAACCTTGGCTCCAATTAAACTATGTTTGGGCACCACCAAAGAAAAGTAGCCAAGTAGAAGAACAGGTTGCATTTTAAGCAAACTACTTAAGACATTCTGTTGAAGTAAAGATCTACAGTTGGTGTTGAGATTTTAGTTAAATAGAGCTGAAATGATCTGCCAAGTCTGTCACTTTACTGCACAATGATGTGGGTTTTCAGAAATTTTTGAACTGGAAAATTCTCCAGAGAAAAATTCTTATGCAAGAGAAAAAAAAAACTACATAGACTAATTACGCAGGATAATTTTTAATTTACATCAGAACATTTTCCAATGCAAATCACCCTGTACAAGTTAGCCTTAGAGAAATGGTCAGTAACCTGAAGTAAAAACACTTTCCAAAAGTTCATTTTGGAAATTTTCTACAGCACTGTGTATTACCAACTGTGTGAGGTTGGAACAACATTATTATTGTTTGCTTTATTTGGTCTCTGATGAATTTTGGCCTATGAAATAGATTTGTTCAATATATCAGACAATGTCCAATACATTTGGATAGGAAGGAAAAAAGGCTACCCTCAGCGAATCTCTTATCTCAGACCTTCATTATAATTTCTTTTTGGTGAAAGTCATGATGAACAGCCTTTTTCCAGCAAGGACACCTTCTCCATAATACTTCCTCCAAAGCCTTGAGGGTTAGAAATGGAAGACTTTTCCGCCAAGCCAACATTCAAAGTACATCAGATAGGAGAAATCCTGAAGGCTCCATGGATTTGCCCTCTTCACGAAATGAGACATAACACTGGCAAGGCATATTTTCTTGTTTAAGAGACTGGCATTGCCTGTATCCTTCAGAACATCAACTGTAAAACATGCCTCTTTGTTGTTTTCTTTAATTTACTGCATTTTTCGGACTATAAGAAGCTCTGAAGTATAAAACGCACCTAGCTTTTGGGGAGGAAAACAAGGGGAAAAAATCTGCCTCACAGCCATTTACCTCCTCGCAGCAAACAGCCTGGTCAGCTTCAGCAAAGACTGATTTAGCACAAGCTGCTGACTGGCGACTGGCCTCCCGGAATACTTCCTATCAGCTGTTCCAGGCTGCGGGGATTGGCACTGCCCATCACTGCCGTCGCCACCCATCACTGCTACCGCCTATTGCCACCTCAACACGTCCCGTTTCCGGCCTCCGCATGACTCCTTTCTGGCCTCTGTGTGCCCTGTTTTTGGCCTCTGCATGTCCCATTTTTGGCCCGTTCCAGGTGGCGGGGATATCAGCTGCCGCCTATCCCCACTGCCTGGAATGGACAAAAAACACCTGTGAATTATATAATAAGCAGGTTTCAAACAAACAAAAGGTGAGGTGATATTAGCTTCAGTGATCACAGGATACAGTATTTTACCTTTGGGGGTGAGAAGCTTGGATTATAAATTATTGTTACATTCTGAGTTAATATTGTGTCAGTCTTACAAGCAGTATTTTCATATGGAAGATATATCAAGCTCTTATAGACATCTCTTAAAACAGTTAATGCTACCTGGAGACTGAATTATGAGACTGATTAAGAACCAGAGCAAAAATATCCTGGCTATAGTTTTTGTTTTCAGAAACAAAGAGCCAGACAAAAAACGATCAAGAAATGTGTTGAGTTCATATATTAGTTATAATGGGGCTTGTTGCTATTGACTTTATGTGATGTGGGAATTCAGTCCTTCTAGTCTATAAACCATAATTTATGGATTAGAGTGATGTGGAAACTCTATTATAACTTATTTAACAACCTTGCCTCAACAATTGTGGTTATAGCAATGTGTGATCCCAACTCCTTTCTTTCCAGCTGATTTTTTTCCCCCAGTACACTTTGAAGAAAAAGCAACCCCTGGAGTTCAGAAATAGAATTTTTAATTCAAAAAGTTGCCAACATCCAAGTCAGTCAATCAGAACAGACCTGGAAGGGACCTTGGAGGTCTTCCAGTCCAACTCCCTGCGATTTCAGACAAGTGGCTGTCCAGTCTCTTCTTAAAAACCTCCAGTGATAAAGCACCCACAACTTCTGAAGGCAAGCTGTTCCACTGGTTCATTGTTCCCACTGTTAAGAAGTTTCTCCTTAATTCCAGGTTGCTTATTTTCTTGATTAGTTCCCATCCCTTGTTTCTTGTATTGCCTTCTGGTGCTCTGGAAAATAAGTTGACCCCCTCTTCTTTGTGGCAGCCCCTCAAATACTACATGTCACCCCTAGTCCTTCTTTTCTCAAGACTAGCCATACATAATTCCTGCAACCGTTCTTCATATGATTTCGTCTCCAGGCCCTTAATCGTTTTAGCTGCTCTTCTTTGTGCATTTTCCAAGCTCTCACTTTCCAAAATAAGTGAGATCATGTATCTTCTCCTTAATTTCCTTGAACTACAAAATCTTGCCGCTAAATGAAGAGGCGCAATTCCAAAAATACTGGCTTGGAAAATAGTCTTTTTCACAATACCGTGAATACTATATACGGCAAATAGCAGGATTGGAGCAGCCAGAATATTGCTACATACGTTAAATATAAATATCCTGAAACTGAAATTAAAGGATAGCTTCTTCTAAATGGTTTTAATCACCTCATCCCTATTCTATATTGCAAAAGTTATTATTATTTATGCCATACAATACATACATACATACATACATACATACATACATACATACATATATACATACACACACACATACACACATACATGCAAAAATGATTCAGAAGCACAACATTGTGGGGGGGGGAGAGGAATAATACTTTTATACAGCTGAAAATTCCTTCCAGAATGGATAAGCATTTTAAAAATTATTTCTCAGCTCCAAATCACAGGAAACAAAAATTTAAGTCTTTGTCTGAAGAAGGTAACACAAAAGGGAGTCAAGTAAATATCATGAATCCATCAGTTTCCATATATAGTGCAGTGTATCTGGACCAAAAATAAGGTCATCTATTTCTATATAATATGATTCTTTATGTTAAAGACCCAACCTTGCTATTAACATAGAGCACTTAGGGAGTCTGCCCAAATAGATGTTAGACAGGACTGGAATTCAACACCGGTGACCTATAAAGACTACCATGTCTGGATTTGGTAGTCTCAAGACAACTCATATTTTATCACAGAATTATCTAACATAACCTTTTCCATCATTTAAAAAGGGTGGTTTAGAGTGAGATTCTGTCAGTAAATTGACCCTTAGAGAAATCCAAAATGAAGAAGCCCCCATTTTATATGCAGAAGGTCTTAAGTGTAACTGCTACCTAATGCACCACATACTATATATAAGGAGAAAATCATTTAAATTTCCTCAGAGAGCTCCTGCTAATCAGAGAGAAACATTTATATTGGGCTACTAGATAAATAGTCTGAGGCAGTTTCCAGTGTTCCCAGGCAGACTCTGGAAGGAAGCCAGTTGCATAGCAAGAATCAACTGTCCTGTAAAGCCAGGACATGAGTACAAATTATTTGCCTTCTAAAAAAGAGGAAGCAGGCCAAAGGTTGCAAATCTGGTTTGACACCTGAATAACCCCTGCAGCAGGCAGTGCTGATGCCAGCTCTGAGTAATCACACCATGCTGCTTTTGATCAAAAAGCTGTAATGCTTTCCTTTACACTTCTGAAAAGCTAGAGCACTGAATCGTAGCGATATAGCCTCATAAGTCATGCATGCACAGGAAAAAAGATTCATCTATTTAAAAAAAAAAAAAACTTCTAGAAATTCCATGAGACTTAAATATTTGTTGGTTCGAGCAGTTGTCATTTTGACCACATTCTTTAGATCACTCCGTAATGAAAAGAATGACTTTAATTAGTTCCAGTTGTTCACGCATCAGTAGACTTTTCCACATGGACAGAGGGTGTTTTGCAGCTGCAAAGCTTGTTGGCTAATTGCTCGTGTTCTGTTTGTGTGCAAAACAGATAAAACCAAATTTAGAAAGAGTTGCCACCACATCAGATAAGAACAGACATATTTTCAATCAGCTGCTGCTGTTCCTGCTTAGCCTTTTTGGAATGAAGTAGTATAGCCACAGAATTCATGGATTGTACAAGGGTTGCATGACAAGTAACGTCTCCACCCCCATAATTTAGGTTACATAGGAATATTTTAATTAATGAAACACACACACACACACAAAGCTTCAAAATGAATTCTTTTGTTAACTGTATTTATTTTTTCACATAAACACCACCACTAGCTACACTTCTGTCAACAATGAACTAGCTTCTTCAAGCCATCACAAATTCACTCCACGTTTTGCGACTTCAACCAGGTCCAGCAGATGTTCATGAAGGTATTTCTCCAATTGTAGGAAAAGTTGGAACTCACATGGCACCAAAGACTGTATGCAGCTGAAATAAAATGGTTTGGTCTCACTTCGCAATTGTCTCTTGGGTGGCTCAGGAAGTACAAGGTCTCGTGTTGTCATGTTGCAGCACACTCTCCTTCTTGTATTTCCAAATATTGTTTAATCAAAGTTTTTAATGATACAGTGTAGTGCTTTGTGTCGATAGTGGTGCTAGCTTCAAAGAAATTTATATGAATAACACCATTTGAATTTTTTTAAAAAATCCATAATTCCTGCTACAGGGAAACGATGAAAAACCAAGCTATGGAACATCCTTTGTTTCCTTGCATGTAAAGGTTTGTAATGATATTCCATGCACTGGTGCTTTGTTTCTGGATCAAATGATGAACCTCTGTTTCAACAGCTGTCACAATGACAAGCTGCCACACAATGGTGGTATGAAGAAATTACCTTTAATCTCATAGCAGGACAACAACTCCTGGCAATTTTCAATTCTTGAAGTTTTCATTCCTGCCATTGGCATGTGACAACTCCTTCTTGTAGAAAGCTTCCAAATCCAATATTGAAGAACATCATTAAAGTGACATGCATATTTTATTTATTTGTTTCCTACCTTTTAAATTTTATAAATAACTCAGGATGTTGAGCATACCTAATACTCCTTCCTCCTCCTATTTAACCCAAAAGAGCTATGAGGTGAGTTGGGCTCAAAGAGACTGACTGGCAAAGCAAGGATTTTGCTGCATGCATTAAATATAAATGAACTGGAACTGAAATTAAAGGATAGCATATTCTAAATGGTTCCAACCACCTAATCCTCATTCTATATTGCAAAACAATGGGTATTATAACAACTTAGAAGCACAACATTGGGGAAAATAGAATATTTCATACAGCTGAATTTTTTTCCAGAATGGATAAGCATTTTAAAAAATTATTTCTCAGCTCCAAGAATAAGTTCATCTATTTCTATATAATATGATTCTTTATGTTAAAGACCAAACCTTGCTATTAACACAGAACACTCAGGAAGTCTTCCCAAATAGATGCTAGACAGAACTGGAATCCACACAGATGATCTATAAAGACTACCATGTCTGGATTTGGTAGTCTCAATGTTTTCATGGGATTTTACTTGCTTTATAACCCCTTCAAGCCCAATAATACTTATATCTCTACAGAGATATATGGTTGAAATGGAATATTTGAAATTCTGCTTTCCTGTATAGGTCTGGCTTCTCTTTTAGCCATGCAAAGTCTTGCAGAACTACCATCCAATGAACACACAGCTTTGGAAGGCTGCAGCTCTTCTACTCAAACCACACAATCTTGTAAAAAACATGCTATAAAGGCACTGACTTTAAAAAAGGATTGCAGAAATTCTGCATCCTGCTGTGATGTAATATCTTGGCCAGGATGGAGTGTTGAAACCTTCCTTCAGAAAACAGAAGCACTAGATCGCAAATATTGTTTTTCCCCTTAACTTAGGACCACAGGCAAAGAAAGTTGCAGATAAAGCCCAGGCAAGAACTAAATGTATTTCAATTCTATTTAATTATAATAAACCGTATTATGATTATTTTTTCACCATGCATTCTATTATTTTCTCTTCAGATAAATCAAATATTTTGTTAGAAGTTCTTGTCTGGAAAGGTCAGGCATCCGTATCCATGGATTTTAGTGTTAAGTGGCCCTGGGGTTGCAAAGCTTGTGCCACATGATAAACATTATACACAACATTCCAATTCATTTTCACTTCTTATGGAGAAGTATATAGGTAAAAACAGTTGAGATGCTCTGATGATTAAGTACAGCATATGCTTTCAGGACCTACAGTCTTCTTCTTCAGATGATAGCAAAAGTCTTGTGAGGTTATCCTTCTGAAAACTATAGTCAAAGTACAAAGTTTTAAAAAATATTTTACTAGAAAAGTTTATCAGAAAAGTTTGCAGGGTCGAGCTGAGGATTTTGTGCAATATCTGTATGACAAAATCGCTCAGATTCGAGAAGGGCTGGCCTCTGACTGGGTATGTCCGGACGGGATGACTGAGGCAGGTCTTGAGAGTGTTATCTGGGGGGAGTTCGATCCTGTGACTCCCGAGGACATGGACAGGATCCTGGGACGGCTGAACGCGACCACATGTTTATTGGACCCGTGTCCCTCCTGGTTGGTACTGGCCTCCCGGGAGGTGACGCGAGGCTGGCTCCAGATGATTGTTAACGCTTCTTTGGGTGAGGGGGTCCTGCCGGCCGCTTTGAAAGAAGCGGTGGTGAGGCCCCTCCTCAAGAAGCCCTCTCTGGATCCGGCTGTTTTGGCTAACTATCGTCCAGTCTCCAACCTTCGCTTCGTTGCGAAGGTTGTTGAGAGTGTGGTGGCGCAACAGCTTCCCCGGTACCTGGATGAAGCTGTCTATCTAGACCCGCTCCAGTCCGGCTTCCGGCCTGGGCACAGCACGGAAACGGCATTGGTCGCATTGGTGGATGATCTCTGGAGGGCCCGGGATAGGGGTCATTCCTCTATCCTGGTCCTGTTAGACCTCTCAGCGGCTTTTGATACCATCGACCATGGTATCATGTTGCACCGGTTGGCGGGGTTGGGGGTGGGAGGCACCGTTTTGCGGTGGTTCTCCTCCTACCTCTCCGACCGGTCGCAATCTGTGTTGACAGGGGGGCAGCGGTCGACCCCGAGGCACCTTGCTTGTGGGGTGCCACAAGGGTCGGTACTCTCGCCCCTTCTGTTCAACATTTATGTAAAGCCGCTGGGTGAGATCATCCGTGGCTTCGGGGTGGAGTTCCATCAATACGCTGATGACACCCAGCTGTATATCTCCACCCCAGGCCACCCCAATGATGCCCTTGAAGTGTTGTCCCAGTGCCTGGAGGCCGTGCGGGCCTGGATGGGGAGAAACAGGCTCCAACTCAACCCCTCCAAGACCGAGTGGCTGTGGCTCCCGGCGTCCCGATATAGCCAGCTGACGCCATCGCTGACTATTGGGGGTGAATCACTCGCCCCCACGGAGAGGGCTCGCAACTTGGGCGTCCTCCTGGACGCACGGCTGTCCTTGGAAGATCATTTGACGGCCGTGGCCAGGGGGGCTTTTTATCAGGTTCGCCTGATACGCCAGTTGCGTCCCTTTCTAGATCGGGACTCCCTACGCACAGTCACTCAGGCACTCGTCACCTCCCGCCTGGACTACTGCAACGCTCTCTACATGGGGCTCCCCCTGGGGTGCACCCGGAGGCTCCAGCTGGTCCAGAACGCGGCCGCGCGGGGGATCATGGGGGCGACGAGGCGCTCCCACGTGACACCTCTCCTGCGCGAGCTGCACTGGCTCCCGGTGGTCTTCCGGGTGCGCTTCAAGGTGTTGGTGACCACCTTTAAAGCGCTCCATGGCTTAGGGCCGGGGTACTTACGAGACCGCCTTCTGCCACCAATAGCCTCCCACCGGCCAGTACGCTCACACAGAGTGGGCCTCCTCAGGGTGCCGTCCGCCAGGCAATGTCGGCTGGCGACCCCCAGGGGGAGAGCCTTCTCTGTGGTGGCGCCTACCCTCTGGAACACCCTCCCCCCAGAATTACGCATAATAACAGACCTCCGGATTTTTCGTCGGGCCCTAAAAACCTATTTATTCCAACAAGCTGGGCTGGCTTGACCAAATTTTTTTAATTTTTAAATTGATTTTAAATTGGAAATGGTTTTAATTCGGCCAAAACATTTAATTATTTTAAATAGTTTTTTAGATTCACCATGTTTGTATATATGTCTTGTTTTTACCTTGGCTGTGCACCGCCCTGAGTCCTATTTTGGAGAAGGGCGGTATAAAAATTTAATTAAATAAATAAATAAATAAATCATAAACAAGCTTGCTGAGTCTGTGTCAAATCATCCATACTGTTATTTTATTTTTTATTCCTTAGGTTATTGACTCTACGTCAACATTTCCTTGGGATTTTGGATCCAGTTATTAGAGAATTAGCAGCTGGATAGTTGCATAGACGTGAATGCGTTACATGCATTTCACCCCTTCTATTACATCATGGATAGGATATTTGTACATACTGTACAATCACTTGATACTTAAGCTAATAGAACTTAACATATGAACAGATATCAGCTTTTGACAAATGAAGACAAATAAACTTGACAGTTTAAGTACAAGAAGACTGATCTCATATCTTTCCCATTAGATGACGTTTAAAACCATTCTACTAAAGCTGTATTCAGTTTCAGAAGCTGTAATGGAAACTGCTTTCAATTTCTTCAGTTATTGAGAGTAAACACTGCCAATAATGACTACTCACAGCTTACATTCCAGAAAACACTTGTAAAGTTTATTGTTAAACATAATGACCAGGCTTACAAATTGCATCGGGTCATGTTTTATTTAATTATGGCTTGAGAAGAAAGCACTAGGACTAGAGATTAATATGCATCAAACCATAAACTCTGGCGGACAAATCACAATGGCTGAATTCATAGGTCATGCTAAGCTAAAATTTACATTTTGGTTGAGCAAACGAGTAGGCAACAGTTTCCAACCTGCAGACCATATTGTTGTTTCTTGTTTCTTCCTGCTTCTGAGCCACAAGGGGTGGGGATGGTGGTATGTCACCGAAATAGACACAGTATGATCAAAATGTCTCAATTCTGTCCCATAATTTATCCAAAATAAGAACTCCCAAAAGCTGACCCTAATCTATTACGAGATGTCCTGGGATCTCCCAGGGGCATGCAGATAGGTCTTCTGCAGTTCAAGGATTGCCAGCCCAACTTAAAACTGAGAACAGTTATAGAAGGATTTCCAAAATGAAGTTTGGGCAGTAGGACATTGCTATTTCTTTACTGTAATTGTGTTTGAACAATATTTTATAAACTGTGCATTTTCTGATAGATCAATAAAGATTAGCTATATAAAACATCCTGTTCACAATGGGATTAAGTTAAACGGGTTTATTCATTTCAAATTTATGAACTATTTTCTCCAGTTATTTAGCTCTGTACTTAAGCTACTCTACTCTGTATTAAGCTACTGTATTTAAGCTGGAAGGCAGAAGCAAAAATGGAAAAGATGAATCTTTCCCTCTATTACATTAATCTTCTAATCTATTTCTCAGAAATAGTCTAGAAGCTGTGTGAGCACTACAACACTCATTTTTCAAACTCGATCGCCTCTAAACAAGCGGTTATCTTGAGTGTCTACACAAGTGCATTTTAAAACATTGGGACTTCTAAAATCTTTTTTACATAACTTGGTTTATTCTTCCTAACACCTACAATTGAGCTTTTATATGTGTGTGCAGTACATTATTTTATAGATATGTTGAGTGATTCCCCACCCCCCAGTTATGTGTTAGTTTTGAATCTTAGCGACCACACAGGTAAACATCTATGGAGATTCTCAGTCGTCCAGGTATGGTTGAAAGAAAGCACCTTTGGGACACACTGGTAGACTCTTTCCAGGATGATTTGGCCCATTACATCCTTCAGTAGTGCCCCAATCACTGCTGTAATCAAGTGGATCCACCTTGCCCCTAGTTGCCTTCTACCCCTCTTTTTTTCCACCTTTTCCAGCATTATAGACTTTTCTTGACTGTGAGTTATTGATAAAATGTCTTTACAATAATTTGAGCCTGGTCACTTATTTCTCAAATGATAATTCTGAATTGATTTCTTCTATCAATTATTTTTTTCTTTGATATCCAAAATACCAAATATCTTTTCTTAAAGCTAATGTTCATAGAATTAGGCAGTTCCTAATTGGATTGCAAAAACCAAGACAACCACTAGATGGGAGCAAAAAGTTAGGTTTTTCTGCATCTCTTTGATGATATTCAGTGGTGATCCAGATTTTTGCTGGCCAGGTATGATATGGCTACATAGCATTTCAGATTTATATTATATGCAAATGATGGAGTTTGTGATAAAAGTATTTTGCTTTAAATTCTGATAGATGAGGCCAAGTTGCTGAAAAATAAGATGATTAAGACAGGAGGCAAACTTTGTTTTTATAGTAGTGTTCGTAATGCAGTTTGGAGTTAATGTGTGTTTGAAAAATTAGTTAGCTTACTCATGCATGTTTTTCAAAAGTTAACAATAGAAACATGGGCAGATTTGTCCACGTAATTGTTGATATTCCTATTATCTACACAGACCAGAAGTCAATCTCAAAAATGTCAGGCAAGAATATGTCACAGATCTCCTTGGAAGCATCACAAAGTGAATCTAGGACTTTCTACATTCTGTTCTGTTCTGTTCTGTTCTGTTCTGTTCTGTTCTGTTCTGTTCTGTTCTATTCTATTCTATTCTATTCTATTCTATTCTATTCTATTCTATTCTATTCTATTTTATGGCTTTCTACATGCAATATATATGCTTGTGTGTGTGTGTGTGTGTATTTGTTTTCTTTCCTTTTCATAGGTTTTATGTGTATTTCTCTTTAGCCAGGTTCTTCCTACGTAAACCAAGATTTTTATGCAGCCCTAGTTCAGTGAAATCACAATCCACTAGTTTCTAGGCTTTTTTTCTGGCAGCCAGCAAACACTCTGCTGCCCATTGGGAGACTAAGGAAAAAAGCCTAGAAACTAGTAGATTGTGATTTCACTGAACTAGGGCTGCATAAAAATCTTGGTTTACGTAGGAAGAACCTGGCTAAAGAGAAATACACATAAAGCCTACGAAAAGGAAAGAAAACAAATACTGTACCTTTACAGGAAGGATACATGGGATGACGGTGTGGCTAACTGATGAGGACTTATAAGTCCGAAATAGATCTATCTTAGTCTTCTTAGTCTCCCAATGGGCAGCAGAGTGTTTGCTGGCTGTCAGAAAAAAAGCCTAGAAACTAGTGGATTGTGATTTCACTGAACTAGGGCTGCATAAAAATCTTGGTTTACGTAGGAAGAACCTGGCTAAAGAGAAATACATACATACATACATACATACATACATACATACATATAACACACTATTATATCTGTTTTGACATCTAATGTACCAACTAAATAATGGCTGAAATATATATCTAAATTGGTGTAGCAGGGAAAGAAACAAGTTAAATATTTTATAAGGTCTAAAAGAAACAGGACAATTGGGTTTACTTGAGTTGAAATGATACTTTGCAGCTTGTTGGTTAGTTTGGATGGAAGAATAGATACTGGTGAGAAATAGAAAGCTTTTGAAGTTAGAAGGACTTGACTTAAGGGTGACATGGATATTTATGTTAACTAGGGTTAATGTAACTTTAAAAATAATTTTGTTAGCAATAGCATTTAGCATTTGGACTTATATATCACTTCACAGGGCTTTGCAGCCCTCTCTAAGTGGTTTACAGAGTCACCTTATTGCCTCTAACATTCTGGGTCCTCATTTTACCGACCTCGGAAGGATGGAAGTCAAACTTGAGCCTGGTGAGATTCGAACTGCTGAACTGCTGGCAATCGGCAGTCAGCAGAATTAGCATGCAATACTGAATTCTAACCACTGTACCACCATGGCTCTTGAGTTAGAGTCCATATGCACAATATGGAATAGATATAAATCTAGGTTGTGCCCAAAAATACCTTTGTGGTTCTCAGCACAAGAAGTATTTTAAAGAGGAGAAATGATAAATAAACATAAATGATTAACTAACTCTGATATACCAGAATATTGCCAGAAGAATGTAAAATAAAACCAAGAGAAGAGTTGGCAGAAGAAAGATACACAAGTCAATGGTTTTCTTATGTACCGTTATTAGAAAAGTATGAAGTAGGTAAAATAATTTTTGATATTGAATTATATAAGATTGAATTTGAAACATAATTGTGTACAGATGATGAATGTGTTGACAAAATGTATCAATTTTTATTGAAATTTGAAACAGAAGAACAAGTATTTGTTTCTTAGAATATACAAATGGAATAGTGGGAAAATACGTGGTTGAAAGAACTGAAATATACATTGCTATATTTTTTAAAGATAATTTTTATAAAATGATGTATTGCTGGTATATATCACTGAAAAATTGTGTAGAATATATAAGGCAGAAATTTATGCTGGAAATGTAATCAACAAGAGTTTTATCATGCTGGATAGAGACACAAAACAGGTAAAGTATAGATGATTTTAAAGACTGATCAATAAACAATTGGAATAAAATCACGGAAGTTTTTATATATGATAACTGCAGTAGGATTATTATATGCACAAAGGTGGAAAGGTTCAATTTTAGACACAATATAGGAATGGATTATGAAGATAGCCAAATTGACAGCTTTGTTAAAGAAAATATATTGCCTAAGCTTAAAACTGAGTGTAAACCTTATTGATTTTTTACATGAAACAGGAAGAAAAATGAAAGTATGATATATGGTTCTGATGATTAAAAGAAATAATTATAGAAAAATGTAAGTAATGTTATAACCATAGAGCAAAAGGTTAATTTACATTTGTACTTATAACTGTTGTAAAAGAAAATTAGAAATAACTTTAGATTTTCTTTCTTTTTTCTGCATTTTTGTCTTTGTCTTTGTCTTTTTCATTCTTTTTTTTTGTTCCCTTCTCTTTATGTTAGTTCTTGTTACAGTAATTTTAATTTCTGTCTTACTTCTTTATACTATGTGTGTATGTATACACATATGTACATACATATACATACAAAAAATATACACATACATATGTTATTGTTATAGTTTCTGTCCTATATATACTGTGTATATAAATAATTATGAAATAATTACTTTCAAATTATAGCTAAAATTCAACAAACTATAATACGATTAAAACAGCTGAAAACTGAAATGCTGTTCCTGTGTCTATAAAGATCTGCATAAGAATGCAGTCCATAATTACAGTACCATTCCATTAACTGATTTTTTAAAAGTGCTAACTAAAATGCACTCTCCAATATTTCCTTTCTGAACCTGGTGCTCTCCAAATACATTGTGACTGTCAACTGAGAGACATCTGGAGATCCACACGTTGTTTTATTATTTTATTATTAGATCCACTAGATTTTTTATTATATTTAGATACCATCATACTAAAAAAAAAAAAATTCCCAGTAGTTTATATCAAAAACATAAATTCTAAAAACAGAACCAAAGTACTAAACTACCATTGTGCAATAAGTGCTAGGGTGACTGATTTATTTCCTAAACACCCTTTGGAAATTTTGGACATTTTAGAAAATATCGAAGGAAGATCTACATTAAACAAGAAATTTAAAAACTTCACCAAACAGCTTTTGACATATGATCTAACATGATGGCAAAGATATATATATATATATTTATTACCCTGAGTTTTGAATTGGTATGAAATTCATTGGGAAATCAGCTATAAACTGAAAGACGCACCCTTTAAAAATAGAAATGTACTACAACCATTGAATCCAGTGTTCTTCTTGTTACCTTTCAGATATGTTGAATTATAATCCACTAAAAATGTTCTAATCCCATAAAGACTAAGAGAGTCTCTGTCACTGAAGCTCATCTCAGATTGAAGTCCCAATTATCTTCATCTATTCCTCCAGGAATGAAATGTTTATCAATCTATTTCCATCCTACATTACTATACATAGGGCTCTCGGAAGAACTACCAATAAAATCAAAACAATAAAATTAAATTAAATATGGTAAAAAAAAATAGATAATTCAGATTAAAAAGACCAGGCGAGGAGCAAATTATGACTCCTTTCCTGAAAGTGGAAAAATGGCCGTTTAGTACATTCTAGACAGCTTAGCACAGAAACCCTATGAACATTTGTCATCAGTATAGTTTTGTATAAATGAAATAATAGAACAAGATAAAGTATACCCATATATCAAGTTCTGTTCCACACACTCATGGTAATCTTCCTTTGCAACGATTGCAGTAATACTTATATCCATAAAAAGGTAATATCCTCAGAGCCCAGAAACCTTGTGTAAATAAAGTAATATAAAATAGAATCAAAGAAATATGTAATCTCTGAAGACGGTTTGAACAAGTCACGAGATAGTCAAAACCCATCATCAAGACAGGTAACAAGAGCCAATTCAGACATTGCTTTTTCACTACACAGCCCTGGGAAGAAAAGCATGAAATGTATTCACATGACAGAACACGCGAATAATGTTTCAAGCATAAGGTTTGTCAAAACAGCATGTTTTAAGAAACCATAATATACTGGGTGAATCATTCTTGAAGTTCTATTATAACAGATAACCCAACAACCCACAGCTTGTAACCTTCACTTCACACATTGTCTAGCACAGGTTTTTCAAACTGCATTCTAGGGAATCCTAAGGGTATATACTAAAGGAAGGAAGGAAGGAAGGAAGGAAGGAAGGAAGGAAGGAAGGAAGGAAGGAAGGAAGGAAGGAAGGAAGGATGGAAGGAAGGAAATCACTTGAATGCAGCCAATTTTCTACCATTAAAACACTATCTGACCTGGGAAGGCGGATCTGGATTTTTTTTTTTATAGCAGATTCTGCAATCTGAAAAAAAATGAAAAATCCTGCTCTAGTACTCAGCAAATGAAGAAACAAATAAAAAATCTGCATGAGGATCACCCAGTTACTTAAAGCACCCCTACAAATTAAAGACATTCGTTGTTTTTTTTTACGTTCTTTATATGAATATAAAGAAGGCAATATTTATATCCTCAACCATCTAATAGTCATATATTTATTCCACATCTTATATACCGGTAATAAGATTTGGAAGTTTTTCTCAAGCCCTAAAATGCCTAATAATGTGCTGCCACAAGGTGGCTCCTCACAGATGTTCCGTGATCACTTTTCTCTCTTAGCATTCAGTCAGCAACTAGATTTCCTTCCTTGCTTAGAAATACTACGGCCTGATTCTAGGGATCCACTAGGGCTGAGATTAGACTCATTTATTTTTAATCCTCAATTCAAGCGTGTGGAAACATTGGACTGAAAGCTTTAATCAACATGTAAGGATGCACAGGAGATGAAGATCTTGTAGGAAACAGTTATCAGATTCTCATTTCACGTAAAGCAAATTGTTCTCCTACCTTTCTCCCTTGGCATGTGACCTCACCTTTTTTTTTTATATCCAATAATTAATTTCATAAGTATCTTCTGGGTTATTATGTAATGACTGTGTTCACTGATTGATCAATTACTTTTGATTATTAGATAGGGTCTCTAAGAGACACAGCCGCATAAACACCAGAAGCGGTTTTCTCGAATGTATATAAGTTATATTAATTCTACTACTACTTCAGTAACTCTTAAAAGGCTCCCTGAGGCAGCCATCTATCCACTTTTTCCTATCCAATTTAGACCAGAATCTTCAACCAAACGACCATTAGCCTGTATTTTTAAGCAGATAGGTGGTGTGTTATTTTTTTTAATTAAAAAAAAAACACTTGTTAAGGAAAGGTAAAGACAGAGATGCTGACTTTAAGTACCCCACCCACCCTTTGATTAAAAGACATTGTGTGGATATGGCACAAGGGGGAAACAAATGCCTCAAAAGGACAGCTTTTCCTGGAGGCAGATGCAATTGCTCATCCCAGACCTCCCCCCATTTCCCAGATAAGAAACACTCCCTTAGCATTTGCTAAACCCAAGACATCCAAGCACAGCTACAAGAGATTATAGGAACCTGCGATGCCAGCTAGGAGCTTGTTCTTTTTCATTCATCAAATGCAGTGAATGAAACCTCCCCTCCAAAGACTGCAAGCTGCGCGCTCAAGGAGCTAAGCTTTATCACCTTTCCGAAAAAGCCCATATTCTCCTCGGAGACGTTCGGGAAGACCCAGGAAGGAAAGAAAGAAGGGAAATCCAGAAGGCATCCGGTCATCGAAGCAGAGAAACCCTGCTTCCTTACCTGGGCGACCAAAGGTTGTAAAACGGATTCAGGATCGCTCCTTAACACGGAGGAAGTTCGGAATGGCCGTAATTCTGCTAATCGCCCAGGGCTGACAAGCAAGATCGTGGCTCCCTCTCTCCCACCCCACCCCGCTCCAAATATGCCCCATACATGTTCTATTTTGCAAATGCGCACACACAGCACCAAACTCCAGGATCTGATGAAGGAAAAAAAAAAAAACCACACACACACACACACACAAATAAATAAAACCACCACCAGATTTTCCCCATTCTTTAACCGGTGCTTTATCGTGCAGCTGCGGGGCGAAGGGGGGTTGGAAACGGTTAGGTTTTTCATGTGCAGTTTGCAAGGTCCAGCAATTGCCTGCAGCCCTCGCTACGTTTGAACCGCTCTCTCCCCTTTCTTCTCCGCCAGTTTCAGTGACGTGTTTAATGACATTGGTTTAAAATACGAGAAGACCCCTCCGAGCTCCTGATAGCTCGTGGTCCCCCCCTCTTTTTTTGGGGGGGCATACACACACACACACACACTCACTCACACACACACACCCCTCGTGCCATTGAGTCGATCCCGATCGAGCGCCCGAACTATTCGGACTGGCAGAACGTGCTTCCACCCGTGGAAAGCGAACCTTCGCCGCCGACCTTTCCAAGCACCATAAATCGAAGGCGAAATCCCGCACGTTTGCGAGGCGAGAGTGAAAGAGATGGGAGAGTTGGGCTGGGGTGGCGATCTTTGAGAAAGGAACCGCTTCTCCCCCAAACCGGCTTAAGCAGAACGCCTGGCTCTGCTTCCCGCAACCAAAGCCCGGGCTGGAAACACCGCCTTCACCCCCCCCCCCCCCAAAGCCCGTCTCCAGAACGAGGGGATCAACCGCACACGCTCAAGGATGCCGCCTTAGCTTCCCCCATCCCCTTCCCGCCTCCGCCGCTTGGCATCGCTTCGCACAGGTCGAAATGCGACAGGGCAAAGGGAGGGGTGGCAGGGGAGAGATGCTTGGCGCCGAGCGAGCTTTTACCTTCTCTGGCTTTGAGCAAAACCGTGTTGGCCACTATATTCTCCAGCTCCATTGACAAGCTCGGTCGGGACGCGCGGCAGCGGACGATGGGCAGCTTCCAGAGAGGCACTTGGCGCTTCGTCTTCACCGACTACGGCAGCGCGGCACCAACCAACCCCCTGCCCTTAGGGCATTCTTGCGCTGCTTTCTCTGGCTTCCTCCGACGAGGTCCTGCCTTGAGAAAGAACCACCGCTTGCTTGCTCGCTGGTTTGGCTGGCTGGCTTGCCCGCCTGCTTCCCTCCCTCCCTCCCTCTCCCTCCTCCAGCCCGAAACTCTTTTCTCTCCTTCGCTTCGCGGATCTCGCTTACTCCATTCTGGGCGCCTACATGTAAAAGCAAAAAAAAAAAAAAAAAAAAGGAAAAGCCCACCCTCTCACCGCCCCCCCTCCTCCTCCGTTGGGAAGGTTTCAGATGGGCGGGCTTCTCTCCCTCCCTCCGCGGGGGTGTGGTACTACGAAGCGGGTTCCGCAGCATTGCGCAGGCGCCATGCTCAACAGCTGGCTCGTTCCTCTGAGCGTGTCGGGAGACGTAGTTTTTTTTTTTTTTTTTGTAAAGGCTTGTGGGGAGGCGATGGGATTTACCGCCAGCATCCGTTCCTTGCAGAGCACATGCAGGCGGTCCGGGGTGGTGGGGCGGGGGGAAGGGTGGGTGAGCACTCGGATGCCCGATCAGGTTTTTCAGAGGCTTTCCTGGGGTAAGGATGATGGAGCAACTCCAGAGTATAAAGGGAAGCGGAAATAGTCTGGTTTTTTTTAAAAAAAATATTTATAATTCTCACGGTTGAACGGAGGAAAGATCATCATGATTCATAATCCGTTCCAGGACTATCAATCTGCTGCTTTGGTTTAATGAAATAAGCTGCTGGTGAAAATATTTTGACAGCTCCTCAAATGCTGTTATGTTTCTAACGTGCACAAGTTCCTGTTAAGTGAACAACGAAAATAAATTACATGGAAGCCAAATGAATTAGGCACAACGCCTGTGGATCGTTTTAGCACCTTGAGCTCCACTATGGTTTTGGGAATAATAGGACTTGTTGATCTATAAGTTTTGACTATATGGCTTGCTTTAACCATGTTGACCGAACACTAATGAACCCATTTTTTTTTAATTGATTAAACTTATATTTTGCTGCATTCGGACAAAATTGGGTGCATAAAATATAAGAGGTTATGGTTTAAACAAATAATGGCATCAGAAAACCCCAATTAAAGCAACAAACAAGGAAAACAGGGTAGCATAATGCCCTCTGGAAAATTCCATTTTCAGTCATTTCCCTAAAGCCCACAGGCTGATCTCTATAAGACCATCCCAGAGCTACATTTTAGCCTAGCCTCTCTGGCTTCTGGAGAGATGGAGACAGTGGTGGTTTTCTACCAGTTTGCCCTGCTTCGGGCGAACTGGTAGCAGCGTCGGCGGGAGGCTCCACCCGCCCACCCGGACGTCATCACAGACGCTCTGTGCATGTGGAGAAGATTTTGTGCATGTGCAGAAGCGCCGTAAATTATCATTGTTGATGGTATCAAAAGTCACTGAGAGATCCAAAAGGATGAAGAATAATGTACAGCTCTGATCCAGGTCCCAACCCAAGCCACCCAAGGGACTCACTAATGATTCTATTGTCCCACATCTAGGTCGGAACCCTGCCTGAAAAAGGCCCAAATAACCTTCTTCTGGAGCGCTGTGAAGTTTGTCTGCCATAATTGTCTTAACAACCTTCCCTAAAATGGTTGGAGGCCAAATGATAGTTATCCAAAACTCTTAGATCCTGTAATGGTCTCTTCAAAAATGAAGGTCAGTGAGTGCAGGGTGACAAAATTGGCAGCGTGATAGGATGAGCAAATTGCAGGCAGCAAAGCTGGCAGTACAGGGTGGCAAGACTAGCAGAAACAAGAGTGCAAGGAATACAAAATAGAGATAGAGATGTGGGGAGATAGGTGGTTGTGGGGTAGTTAAAAGGAGACAGTCCTTTATCTTGCTGAGCTCAGGGCTGGGAGGAACTAAGCTAGAAGTGGCTTGGATTAGGGTGGATTCAGTTAATGACAGCTGGCATTACTGTTGTTAAGCAATGCAGTCATATGACATCATGCTTTATGACTGCATTGTTTAGGGATGGAAATTCTGGTCATAATTAGTCATAACTTGAGGACTATCTGTACTTTTGCTCCTGTCCTGCCTCAGGCGACCTTCCAAATGGATACTGTTTATCCTAGGTTTTCATGATACACTGAAGCAAACTAGCAATATACCAAAATATGCTGAACTAAAATCAGTTTGTGCCTTTGTGTGTTGTGTGAATAGCTGTAATGTAAAAAAAAAAAAAAAAAGCATATGAAGCAAAGAAAGTATTGTTGACTTCATGGACAAGTTCATGCAGATTTCTTTGAAACACGAGAGGAGGGTTTGTCATTTTTTTCCTTCAGTCTAATTTAACATCCTAACTGTCCCCAAAGGTCTCTCATTCAAGGACTATCCAGGTCTGACCTTGATTGCTTTCTGACCCTGGATGACATTAACCAGGTACTGCTATTTGTTGAGGCAAAAGGATTTATCTGGTGGTAAAATGATACTCTTAATTATATGTATTCAGTTTGATAGCTAGGGATCCGTCTTCCCTAATTAAAATAATGACTAAAACTTCCAAGTAAATATGACTAACCCTTCAGAAATTATGCATATTTGGAAATATAATTACTTGAAAATAGTATTTGGATAATGGATCGAATTATAGAATGGCAAGACACGGAGCTGTTATTAGGAATATTCTACTATGCAGCATGAAACAAAAATATATGATTTCATGTCACAGCCATTATGAGGCCTAATATAATTTCCAACTGATAATACACATCAAAATCTTTAATTATATGTACTGGATGTATGTCACACATCTCTAGGAATTTAAGATAATCCTGCTTCCATAAAACAAAGATAGGTATGAGATTGTTTGGGTTGAAAAATAGTAGTTGACCTAAAGTAACCTAATTAGCTAATGGGCGAGTTTGCACAAAGCAATGAACCACAGGCTACTAAACCATATTTTAGTCAATTGACTCATGGTTCAGGTTATCAGGCTATAAACTCTTAACTGTCAGTTAACAATGACAGTTTTTCAAAATTTGGAATGTGTCCACTGACCTAAAAAATATAAGGGATCTATGGCATAAACATTTAGGATAACAGCCCATTTAACCATGGATACATGGAATATTGCTTCAAGAAGGTATTTCTAGAAGGGGCAGAGCCTGAGAGTGGTGTCAAGAGAGGACTCAGTATCCTTGTGTTCCCAAACGTTCCAAGTCCAGCCTCCCTTTGAAATCCATTGACTCTTATCTAGTGCCAATTTAGTGCTGACCATCAGTTGACTAGATTCTTGTGTATAAATTTGAGCAATAAATCTTAACATAAGGTCCTGATTCTCTATGCCTGACAGTATTGAGCAAAAATATGAGTTAAAAGAAACATGTGGGTAAAACCCTTCTCATCTGTAATCTCTGAAGAAATCCTGATTTTGCCTGAAACCTTCAAACCATCTATTTTTTAGTAGTTAAGATCATTTCCTACTGTATTGTGTGCATTTGGCTAATGGCTGCTATAATGAGTTTAGCTAATAAAAAAAAATCAATTTACTAAAAGGTAAAATTTCTCTATCCCACCCCCAATACTATCATTGAATGTTTTGTTTTGTTTTCCTGGATAGATGAATAAAACCACGGCATACCAGGCACTTCTATTGTTATAAATATATTTAAATGCTTGGAGGAATAAGTGGGAACCAAGGCAATCTAAAAAATCAAGATTAGACCTAGGAGTGTTTGCTACCGGTATGTTTTGTAACATGCTACCATTCCTTGTGTAGGGCTTTTGGTTTTGTTTTGAATGAAATGGAAAAATAACTAAATTTGGATTGGGCATGAGGCCAAACTATGCCCATGGTGCCAGTTTGGGACCAGGGCCTATTCTAAATATGTAACAACTCTTTTTTTGTTTGTTTGTTTTCACAATGTTTTTATAATATCTGAAGATTACCTGCCCATATGGAGTGCAAAGAAACTTGCCGTAGAGTGCCATGGTGAAGAAAACAAATCCTGTCTTTTGTTAAAGCATCTGACGCTACCTCTATTTTCAGAGGATGGAGAGGTTCTGATGGCTTATTTTTAAGACAAGTTCTAATTTCAGTGAAATAAAGTGGTAATGCCATCTGAGTTGCTTCAGGAAAAAAATTTTGCAATCATTAGTAACTTAGAAATCACTTTCTGGTTTTATAGAAGAGGTTCGTTTATGCTTTAAGTATAAACTGAAACTGAAGAGTGGCCTATGCAATTATTCCTACTATTAGATCCAGAATGGGACAACTCACCATGGTCAACTCCCTGTGGCCAATCACCTTAGCCAATTCGTCATGGCCAGCTTGCCGTGGGACAATTCAACCATTCAATTTAATTATTTAAAATAATTAAAAATATTTGACATCCTTTCTTTAATGATTCTATTCCACCATTTCTTCAATATTAGTGTAACTCTTGTCCCACAGCGAGTAGAGTAACTCTTGTCATGCAGGGAGTTGGCTATGGCAAATTGGCCATGGTGAGCTGGCTGTGGCAAGTTGTCCTAGACCTATTGGATTGCCTACAGTTTAGGTCATTTAGGAAGAGAATTTCCTGATTGCCTAATTCCACATTTTCAATAATTCTGGCACAAACATGGAGTCTGCCAACCAATTAGGGTGAATCACATGGAAAGCAGTTTTAAATTATTGTAAAGATCACATGGAAGCAATTTTCAGTGGCCTTTAACATAAGTGGAAGTTGCTGCAATATATGAACCAACCCTAGTTGTGTCCTCATGCTAATCGGTGCCTTTTCTTGTAGTTAAATCTGTTTACTTAAAACTATTATGAAATCTCATGAGAAATATGACTCCAATGCTTACAGTTTGGAAGCAAGCATATCAAGAACCTCTTTTAATTCTTGCTAATATTAACAATCTCAGTTCAACCACAGTTGTGCTTGAAGTCCATTTAATTGACCAAGACAATATCCATGCTAGACCTTGAGTTGTACCAAAGTGCCATCTAGTGGCATTCCTATATCAAACGATGAAGCAAGTCTGTGGCTAATCTTTGTGGCAAACATGTCACTAATTGAATTAAAACAACAGCAATGTGATCTGCACAATCATTTGACCTAAAAAAAATGGGAACCCAAGTGATAAACTTATGCCATTCATGTTTATTGAGCTGGAATTCTCATTAGACTTAGTTGACATGACCAATGTTATGGGATTATAAAGATGTAATCCAAAACAATTTACACACACACCAAAAAGCATTAGGTAGTACTGTATTAACCTAGTGAAGAATGTATATAATCAATGTGTCTCAGCAATAATTTCTTAGACTTTCACATTTATCTATTTGAGTTTCTAGTATATATTGTCTTCCAGGAAGTATTTTATAGATTTATATTTATGGTCTGCCATTTCAGAATATTCTATCCCAAAGAAGTGTAAACAAAAGAAAACATTCTAAATTATGAAATAATTTTGCTTCATTTGGCAAAACTGTAAATAAAACAGAAGAGGGCTAGGAGAGAGAGAGAGAAAAGGACTGGCTTTTGTCCAAGTCATGAGGCTGCATTTAGTTACAGTCTAGTGGAATGTGGCAGGAGACAGCAGACATGCAAATTGGACTATAAAAGACTTGAGAAGGTTTCAAGTTGCACATCTTCAAGGATTGCTTAGGAATTTAAAGAGAAAAGTAGCCGGGTCCTCATTTTTGAACGTATAAGTTGGTCAGCATACAAGTCCTTGATGGAAGCAGAAATAAACTTCTTTTATGTTTGTGAAATGCATCAAATGGGCATTTATGTCTATAGGATGGCCCTTTTTATAAAATGGATGGGAAATACTAATTTAGGTTAATGGTGAATTGATTAAACCATATGATATTCAGAAAGGAACAAAAGAGGACTGTCACCTGCCTCCTTTGTTGTTTATTTTAGTTCTTGATATTTTCATTAGAAATATTAGACGAGAAGATAATCGAGTTAAAAATAAAAAACGAGACCTTTAAATTGAGAGTTTTTGCAGACTATTTGGTTTTGATCTTACAGGACCCTCTAAAAGGGATTGAATTTCTAATGAGAAATCTGAAAGAGTGCATTAGCAGCTTTGAGATTAATATACAGAAAATAAAGATGTTGATTAAAATATGACTGCACAAGATCAAGATGTCTGGATCTGAATAACTCGGGATTCAGAATTGAAAAAAAGATTAAATATTGGGGTATGATTTCAACTAATATGAGCTGTATTCTATATCAGAATAACTATGCTAAGGTATGGAATGAAATTTAAAAAGATATGCTGAGCTGGAAAAAATTACAACTGTCAATGAAAGGAAGAACTTCCTTGGCCAAGATGAATGTCTTACCTAGAATCTTATGTTAATTTCAGACATTACTTTTACTGATGACTGGCATACTATTTAAGCAATGTCAAAAAGAAATCTCTAAATTTGTTTGGCTAGTCAAGAAATCAAGAATTGGATATAAACTCCTGCAGGATGTTCAAGAAAGAGTTAAAATCTTTCAAAAAGCAAAACAGAAACAATATCATAGGGAAAACCAATGCCTGCAGGACAGTGATGGGTTCCTCCCTGTTTGGCCCAGTCGGTAGCCGTGACAATATGACATCACCGAACCGGTTCTCTTTGTTCGGAAGCTGGCCCCCCGCCCCCCGCGTTATTACCTTTTATTTGCCCCTACCCCCAATCTATTGCTGCCTTCTGAGCCCCAGCTGATCGGCTAGAAGGAAAAAAACTGTTTAAACTCTTGCCGTGGGGCTTCAAAGGCAGTGTGGTGGTACCGGTGCCTCCAAAAACAAATGAGTAGACCGGTACAGCTCTGCAAGCACTTAAAAGCCTGGTAGACCAGTACCTCTGCCAAATCCTAAAGAATTGTCACATGACCATCAAGCCACGCCCACAGAACTGATAGGAAAAAAATTTAGAATCCATCCCTGCTGCAGGATTCTGGTCTTTGTGGGCATAAATACGCTTCAGTATATTTTCCAGGGCCTTCACTGCTTATCTACCAAGTATTAGTCTGTGGCATACCTCTGGCTCCTTGATTTTTCATATTTGCTCCTAAAAGGCAGTTATGTGTCTTGTCATTGTGAAGGCTGGTTGCTGAACCTTTTGTATTAGTTTGGTTTTCTTGATTTTTAATCTTAGATCTATTGTTTCCCACTGTGTTCCTTGACTCCTTTGTTACTAGAGCTTGCAGATAATGTATTATTCATTAAAGAATAGGATTCTGATTTTCTGTCGCATTCTCAGAGAACTTCAGGATATCTTTTAATGTTCATTTTTAACTTTATTTTGCTGAAAGCCTGCTGAGAGTATTTTGTGTTTGTTCTTTTCTCTTATACATTGCTGAATTATTCTGGAACCTACCTGACAATTCATATTTTCTCATTTTAAAAAAGGCTTCCAAAAGCAGTTTTATTAGATTTTTTAATTGAATTCAATGGAAGCTTCAAGCTATTGATAGATAACCATATAATAAATGACAGGGTCTTTATATCACTTTGAAAATAAAACAGTGTGAGAATCCCACACGCTCCATGAGAATTCACCAAAATTATTTTTTTATTTCGAAAAAAAGAATCAGAAGCATTTCATTTTCCATTAAATTGAATGAGACTTGGTGAAAAAAGTTAAACCTTAATAGGATCTGTCTGGTGTACCACCTTTAGCTAAACCCCCCTCCCCACCCCCGGATTCTTAGCCACCAATAGTACCGATGCCTTTCCAGAGAGTTACACCTCCAGGAATAGGCAACATGCAAGTTTAGTTCATTAAAGAACATACTCAAAGTCAATATTTTGTCTCTAATGAGATTGGTTGATTTCTAACTTTTTTTTTTTCTTTAATTCATATGCCACCCTTCTCCAGAGTTTCAGGGTGACTTACAATGCGTTAAGCAATAGCCTTCATACTTTTGTATATTTATACAAAGTCAGCTTATTGCCCCCACAAACTGGGTCCTCATTATTGCACTTCAGTTTAACTACATGAAATTCCAACTTGTTGACTTCTCTCCATCCTAATACTTTGGATACCTCATTTAGAATTCCAAAGCAACTTCAGGATTTTTGGGTGAAAAGTAACCTTTTTTTTAGCTACTGTATGCTACCAGATCTGGACTGCAAAAATCCGGATGACCATAATATATAGAGGCTTAGAGATGTCAATCTCTTTCCTATCATCTAATGGTCATCCAGATTTTTGTAACATAGATTTAACAAGTTTAAGATGATACTATCCAGCAAGATACACTAAAATATATTATAGTAGGATAAAGCTACCCTGCTAACAGAATTTTATATGAAAATATGGAATATCTGTATTTCCCTTTCATGCATCATTGTAAATATGGAGTTCATGTATCATATTGAATCTTAATTTAATTACTTATGGTTACAATTACTTATGTTACAATTTATTTTTCAGAAAATATTAAACATAGTTTACAAAGTTACAAACCAAAATGGCTGGGTTGGCATGGTACTGCATATAGAAAACAAACTATACATGGGCTTGGCATAAGGTATGATGCAGGCCAGTTCTGACTTCTCCAGCGTATTCTTGTTACTAGTCTGCTTGTTTGACCAGCTTTGGAAATAATGGGGTAAATAATTCCAACAAAAGAATTGTTTCAAGTGTTGCAGTCATTTATTTTGATGCATCCAAGTCTTTCAGGAAAAAAACAGGAATAAAGATACACTCCAGATAATATCTAGGCATTGTTAAAAAGTTTTGTTTTGTGGTTGCATCTTTATAATTTTTTTATATTGCCAATGTAGGGAGCCATATTGTTTATTAAGTAGGCATTTGGAAAACACACACACGGATTTTTTTCTTGATGAAACATCAGTATTCTTGTTTCAGTATTCATTAGTCAGCATTGGTGTTTTTAACTCATACATTGTCTGAATCAATAATATCCCCTTCTCACTTTATGGCTTACCATAGCATTCTCCATGTTAGTAGGAAATTCTGAGATGCCAAGGTTGGGAAGGTTTGTGTAACACAACATATGAATCTAGCCTTCCAATCTTATCCTCTGCAGTACCTTCAAGATGTTTTGGGCTGGAATGTTCAGCACCTCAAATCACTATACAGATTAGGCCTGATGTTTGAAATCTGCAGTTCAAATTCTACAGATGGTGACAGAATGAAAAAAGCTACGTATCTCATACCACATAACATACTCTATGTAGCATAGTGGCTAAGGAATGATGACCCAGCCATGGAAGCACACCAGGAAACCCAGAGCCAAGCACTGTCTCTCACATAACACTACCTCATAGTGCTGCTGTCTTCAAAGTTCTGTGTATATTGCTTTAATCTTCTGGAAGAAAGTTGGAACCATTAAAACACATAAAAACAAAATGGGACTAGCTTATCTGATTTAGGAAGAAACCATAAATGGAAGAACATCATTATGTTTTATGTATTTTTTTTAAAAAAATATCAATGGGATATTTTACAATATTTTTCTGCTGCCCTTACAAAATTCATTAAATAGTCATTTCCATTTTTAAACTCAGAAACAAGCTGTTTTTCCATGACTGACACTATGACTTGTTTGTAGATAATCAGCATTAGGTGCAGCTCTCCCAATCATTATATCTGTAAAATATCATATCTGATGGTTGTTTTGTTTGTCCTGCAGCTATTGAGTATTGAACATTATGTCATGAGACTGACAGCATTCTTAAAAAGGAGGCTTAAAAAAGCTCGCTTCTAAGCATAGCTATAGAATGGCTTCTGAATTACATGCTTTCCATTATCAGCTTTTTAAAAAACTGATGCACGGCCAAATGTGTTGGATACCTCTTACATGTATATTAGGGACCATGTCAGGAAGTACAAGAACTGTAGCAGAGAAAGTATGAATAGGCTCTCCTTCAGAAAAATCTTATCATATTATATGAACATTCATACTCTTTGTTGCCTGAAGGAATTAACAGATATGTGGAAAAACAACTAAGAAGGCAAAGTGCAGGGAATGATAATAAATGGATTAGGAATCTATGGCCTTAGAGGTGTCAATGAGGTACAAGCTCAATAGTGTATCTTTTCTAATTTGCCATTGTAATGGTATGTGAGAATGACCTTGGGAGACAAGGGAGGGAGAAAGATGCCACCTAGGAAATGATCAGGTAAGAGGCAGGATAGCCCACAGCTGTATAATAGACAGAGAAAGAAACTCTCTTAATTTATCAGATGGGAAAAAAGCAGGAGTTTCGTACTTTGTAAGATTATGTTAACGTAGCTTTACAATAAAGTAGAATTTACTCATCTGGTCATGGTTCATGTTTGGACTGTACCTAAGAAGGCTGCCAGCCATGTAGCCTGAGGTTACTGGCAGTTGTTGCTCAGCAGATGGGAACAACTAGAGGTTCCGGTCAACTAATAAATGTTATAACAATTACTTATACACCCTGATACAGTTATACTCCGAGCACAAACAAATCATTTCTGTTATGACGTACATTCAATCTGTTTGAATAAGAGTAGAACCTTTAAACTTTAACTTTAGTTTATCAGCCTTTATTTACTCTATGCAAGGGCAGTTAAAACCCCCTATCTGCATGTTTAGTTAGAAAGAGATTTTTTTTTTAAATAAAAACTAAGTGATTGTCAGATAAATTTCATTGGAGCAGGGCTTGAGGAAAAATGGAACATTCAAATTCTGAAGGCATAGAGAGAACGGGTGGGGGGGGAAATCTCCAGTAAATCTTTGCTGCAGGATCGTTCAAGAAAGAAGGGGTGTTATATTTTTCATTTTGGGAGGAACTTAAAAAATGCCTTTTGGTCACCACAAGCTGTAACAGTGGTGATAGTGGTCATCTTTCAGAAGACTACCAAGGAAGCGTTAGTACATTTTTCAGTATATAAACCTGAAATTTGGCCTCCCTGTAATGAGAAATGAGGACGGATAAAACGAAGGTCTACGTTATGAGCTGTTGCAGCCGATGAGTCATCGGCTGAGTGGGCTCTTGCAGGTCTGCAGCTGTGAGTACTGCAGCAACAGACTGTCTCCTGTCTCTACAAGAGAAGGGGGGGGTGTATAAAAAAAACCACCCCAATTTTCAAACTGCGTTTTCTCAGATGAGAAATACAATTTTAAAATATTATCCGCAGGAGGCATTCTTACATACCACCCTACCCTTTATGGGAGTCAATGGCCCCATTGTTGATATACAGCTCGGGCTCCAGAGAAGGCTTCTGCAGTAAAGGATGCTTGTTGGATCTGAGTAATTCAGTAGCTATTAAAACACCCTGAAGGGTCCCAACTTCCATGAGCTTGTGGTGGTTGGAAAAATAATAATAATAATAAAAAAAAAAGATACAAAAGCCTTTAACTGACCGATTGGACAACATTTATAGAGACGCAAGCAACTATTTTCCAAAATGAATCCTAATAAATGCCATTCGAAGCCAAATGATTGCCTCCCAGGATTTATTACTGCTAGTAATGTACCCAAAATTACAAACAAATGACATCAGTGAAATGTAATTATGTCTGGCAGTTGTGGTTCATACAAAATTGATCCAAATTATATTCAGGAAAGTTTTTTAAGGAAAAGTTTCCCCCCTTCCCTTTCTGTAACATACAGTTCACAATTGTATCTCATTATACTTTTTAGTGCCCTCTTCCCTTAGAATAACTTAACAGTCTGCCTGTCTTCAATTATTTGTGAAGGCTACGTTGAGATTACAGTCCTACAAACTGACATATTGTCTCAGCATTCCATGATGTGTCGTAACAGTGGGTTGGGAGTGTACTGGCCTCCTGTACAACATCTGGCAAGCAGCCCGTCAACCACTGTTTTTATTGAAAGAGTATGCTGCCACCTAGCCACATTAAGAGGGCAATACATCTTGTTTTAAAAAGCTTGATAGGCTTTCAAATTTAACATTTTATATCTGGGAATCTCTCCCAAGTCCTAGTAAGTTGCTTCCTTGTGATTCTTTGTGTTCATATGTGTATTTGTGCACATGCACCTGGAAGGTATCAGTGAAGTAATTTGGGAATATACACCCAGAGTCACCAAATGTGTAAATGTCATCCAGCGGTCCAATGAAAGTAAGCTGCCAGCTATATCAACGAATTGTGATATAAGAAGCTGTTGGAAACTGACAATCACTTTAATAATGACAAAGGCATCATTTCATACTGCACAGGAAAAGGGTATAATAAAACTCCTGTATTTTATCAAGAAAACCACATGGATCAAGAAAACTACATTGAAGCTTGATTCAAAGAAACAGCTAGCACAAGTATTAAAAGGAAATGGAATTAAAATGGAAGATTGGGCTGGAAAATAGGAACAACAGGCTACAGATACAAGCAGACTATAACAGAACAAAGAAAACAGCAAGAAAACAGAATAAAGAAAAGACCAAGAAAAGAATAAGAAGATCAAAGAATATCCGATCAAGAAATATCACATAGAAACAAGGAAGATTAAGGAAACACTGGAAATAATAAAGCAGCAAATAACATCTGTAGCCAAGGTCAGCAGATAGGAAGATCAAACTGCACTCTATAGGCAGAATCTGCAATTTCAATTGAAGCAGAAACGTTTTTATCAATCCATTAATGGAGAGACTGCAACGAACCATCCAACACCTGACAACAAAGAAACAGTGCAGTTCTGGGCACAGATATGAGCCAACCCAAATAAATACTTCAAGAATGCAGCTTGGCTAATAAAGAAGCTAGAACAGCAGAAATGGTGGGGGGGGGGGGGAAAGGGGAAGGAAGATTGCAGTAGAAGTGAAGATGAACTGCATGGTTTTTGGTTGAAATATTTGACTGGTCTTCATTCACTCATTGCCAAATAGTTTAACAACGTACTATCATTAGATATGTAGTTAGAGTAGTGCACTGGACTCAAACTGATCTAGAAGCCCTGTACAGGAAGACCAGAATAATAATAATGATGAATCATGCTCTACATCCACGCAATGACACTGACAGACTCTATTTACCAAGGAGCATAAGTGGTCATGGAAATTTGCAAGTACACCAGATAGTTAAGGAAGAAAAAAGAGCTTTGGAAAAAATATTTGAAGAGCAGTGAAGAAGATGTATTGAAATTAGTATACCATGAAGGCTAATTAAATACCAAAGAGACCAAAATGATCTATAAGGAAGAGAAGATAAAGAATACAACAGAGATTGGGCAAAGCAAAACACAAAAAAAACTAGCAGCCAAAGCAGATATCAGGACCTGGCAATGGCTAACAGCAGGGAAATTCAAGAAAGACAGGGGAGCTAATTCTGGTTGCACAGGACCAAGTCTTATGAACAAATACATGTAAAGTCAGAATTGAGAAGACAGTATGAGACAACAAATGCCATCTCTGCAAAGAAAGTGAAGAAACAGTGGACCACCCAGTTAGCTCCTGCAAGGTCACACAGACTACAAACAGATTACAAATAACGGCACAACAAAGTAGCAACAATGGTGTATTGGAATAGCGGCAAGAAATACCACTTGCCTGCAAGCAAAGTAAACAAAATAATAAAAAATGAAAAAAGCTAAAGTATTCTGGGACTTTAAAATTCAAGAGAGAAGCACCTGACACATAGCACCTTAGACTTAACCACTGTTGATAATAAAGACATTGCAATATCTGGAGACAGCAGAATGTAAGAGAAAGAACTGAAGAAAATGACAAAATACAAATACTCACAAATAGAAGTGTAAGAACTTGGCAAAAGAAAGCAAAGGTAGTACCAATAGGTGCAATCCCAAAAAATACCTGCAGTACCACTTGAGCATGATAGGCACTGACAAAATCACCACTGTCAATTGCAAAAAACAGCTTTACTTGGTATAACTTACATCCTGTGAAAATATCTTTAATATTATTAAAAAAACATCGGTCTATCCCAGGTCCTTTGGGAAGGACTCAATAGGTTGAAAAAAAAAAGTGCCAAATCCAGTCTAACCCTCTGGCCAAATGTGCAACAAACCATAATAAATTTCGCTATCAAACAGCAAAAAATGCTAATAAAAATCTTATATTTGCTTTATACAGATGATCTGAAGCTTTATGGAGAATCAGAAAAAAAATCCAGTCATTAACAAAAGATTTAAGAATTTTTAGCACATATATAGCAATTAAATTTGGCATATAGTAGCTACTGCTACAGTAGCAGTGTATTTATTGCTACAGCAAGTAATAGCAATAAATCAAAGTAAAACTGTGAACAGTATTGGAATTGAAATGCTGAATGGTTAAACAATCATGACTCATCATGATTAAAACCTACAAGGAACAGGGTATTTTACAGTTACATTAAAATATCAAGCATGGGCAAGTTAAAAGTGTAATTAGTAAAGGATAAATAGAAACAGTGAGAAAATTGCTAAAACCAAAATTGAACGGTAGAAACACCATCAAAGCCTTCAATACCTGGCCACACCTGTGTTATGATATGCTGCTGGAATTATTAACTGGACACAAGGTGAACTGGACTGTTTGGATTGAAAAAACAAGAAAATTACATCCTCAGAATGATGTTGATAGATTATATTTATCCTGCAGAAATGGAGGTAGAGGTATACCTCAAGTAAAAAAATTGTTAAAGAAGAAAATCATGCATTGGCTGATTATGTAAAAACACCTAAGAACAATCACTGATACAAGTTAAAAATTGAAATTTACTGAATGCATAGAAAACAAAACTTGAATATTGAAATAATGTAATAAACATGATAGAATATTGGCACGGGAAAGCATTACCTAGTCAATTTCTACAAAAGATTGAGTGGAAAATGGATAAAGATAAAACTTGGCAAAGGTTTACAAGTGAAATATTAAAAAAGAAACTAAAGACTTGAATTTGGCTGCTGAAGAGGAAGCTTTTTGAACCAATGTAATCCAGGCCATAATTGAAAAACCATGCAGATTGTGCAAAGCAGCAGAAGAAACAGTAAATCATATACTCAGCTTGTGCAAGAAGATCACACAAACATATGATAAACAGCCTCATAACACAAATACGCCAAAGTTATTCACTGGAACATCTGTAAAATTATCAAAAGCCAATTGCCCAGACTCCATCCCTCAAGGGATTATGGTGTCATTAAAAGATGATGATACAGGTGAAAAAGTAGTAAAAAATAAGCAGAATAAAATATTGTGCGATTTCCAAATACAGCCAGATTTAACTATGGTTGAAAAGACAAAAGTGTGATAATTGATGTTGCAATATTAGGAGATAATAGAATACAGAACTTGAAGAAATCATAAAGTATCAAGATCTGAAAATTGAAGTTAAAAGATTATGGCATAAACTGGTAGCAGTAGTTGCAGGGGTCATTGACAAATTGGGTACCATATCAAAACATTGTGGACAGCACTGAGAAAATCTATGCATTGACAAAATTTCAATTTGTCAATTACTGCTTGGATTTGCACATATACTATGTTGATACATTATAATATTTTAGGTTCTTGGGAAGAGCTCACATATAAATGCCACCACCAGCTAAAGAACTGACAGCTGTGATTTCACAATGTTGTTTATATAATAATAGTAATAATATACATAGACCTCTAATATGACAGTTATTCAAGTTTTTGCCCTAAGTACTGATGCAGAAAAAGAGGATACTGACTACTTGTATGGTTAAGTTCAAGCTGGAATCAACAGAACATGCAAGCAAGAAGACTGAAATGCCAGGGTTGGAAATAATGAGAAAAATATTTGTTGAACTATATATGGATTAGAAATAAAAAATAAGCAGTGGACCAATTTATCTGTTTCTGTCAATCCAATTATTTTATTTACATTCCTACTATAATCTTCAGACAACCAAGATGACATTTATATAACTAGACAACATCAGATAGAATACACACAAAATATCAAATTAACTATATTAGTGGTACAAGGTTGTGGAAAGCTCAGTTATAATAACAAAGATGTAGCCAAGGATTTATTGTGCAAAAGATGACGAGCTACTCATGGCAAGTTCCAAATCAAGCTAAAGGAAAAGAACAAAACCAACCAGTTTCCATAATAATATCTTAAGCATATACTTACCAGTTTCAAGCAGAATCTAGATAAAGAATCAGAAGCTGGAACAAAATCATTGGACCTGTTAAGGATTCATGTGAAAATAGACTACCATGTTTCCCCGAATAAAACCCTACCAGAAAATAAGTCCTAACCTGATTTTTTAGCATGCTCCTAATATAAGCCCGACCCCCAAAAATAAGCCCGTTAAGGTCGTAATCAGTTGTGTGTGTGTCCAGCACCGGAGGCAGCGAGGGCATGAGGGCCAACCATGACTGGCAGCAGCCACGGCCTGAGAGTGCAGGTGAGTTGATTACCTGTCCAAGCAGCAGGTGGATGCAGAGGTGTGAGGGAGGGGGGAAGCAGGCGATCTGGTTGTGTTATGTGGGCTGCGGGAAAGCCGAGTCAGTGGAGTGGAGCGGCCGGCCAGCCATGGGAGGCTCATCTTTGAATGGCAGCACCAGCAGCAGATAGAGGCAGAGGCACAGAGGGGGGTTGGGGAAGGCAGGCAATCTGGATGCGCCTCCTGGGCCATGGGAAAGCCAAGAGTCGATGGGATGGAGTGGGTGGGTGGTCCATACAACAGTCTCTCGGCTTGCCCACGGCCCACGCTGCGCGTCCAGATTGCATGCCTCCCTACCTGTGCCTCTGCCTCCATCTGCTGCTTGGACACGTAATCAACACATCTGCGCTTTGTGGGCTACGCAGGCTGCGCAGCCCCAGAATGCGCCAAGTAAGGGGCTGGCAGGCTGCAGCTAGACACCATAAGACTGTTTGCGCTCGCCACCTCTTGTGCACATGCCAAGAGTGGCATGCTCAGCTGGGCTGATCACCCTGATCTCCTGTTTCCTCCAAAATAAGCCCAAATGCAACTTTTGTAGCAAAAAATATATATGACTGGGTCTTATTTTCTGGGAAACATGGGTACTAAAGATCAAGAAACAGAAAAAAGCGAACTGGATCCCAGAATAGATGGTGATTATTACTAAAAAATAAAAAGAAGCCAAAGTCAAGAAGCACTGAATCATAACATCTGTAAAGAGGTAAAAATGGTAACAGATATTGAAAAATAAGACAGGTTTTCAAAATATTTTAAAATTCAGAAGGGATTTTCAGTCATGAAATGGTATTCTAAACTAAAGAACATCAATGGACCGATAGTAATTGATTCAAAGATCAAACAGAGATACAAGGAACATTGTGAAATTCTGTACAATGTGTATATCAACATCTAAGATATCTTATTTCTGCAACAGAAGAAAATACATGTACCTCAAGGATGAATTGTGGAATCCTTGCTGCTGTCTGAGTGTTTGCTGGTGTTTGCTTGCAGACTTTTCTGAGCTTGGCTGTTTGTTTTCCGACTCTTCATTACCCAATTAGGTAAAATCATCTGAATGTGGGATTTGCCCTGCCACTGTTGTTAGGGTGTGTGGTTTTCTCCTTGGTATTTCCTTGATTAGGTATGAACATGGACAAAGAAGTTAAAGGCTGGTGTTTAGACCAGTAAATTTCAAACACCAGCATCCTGGCTGGGGAATTCTAGGAGTTAAAGTCCAGATTCATCAAGTTTGAAAAACACTGCTGTAGGCCCTTGAGTCTGGCCAATTATGAGTTCAGACTGACTAGTAGGAAAAGATGGTCTGTTATTCTGCAGCCACATATTGCATGCTGTATGGCCCAAAAAGATCAGTAGTTTTGAATAGGTTACCTAGGAATGCACAATATAGTCCTTTGTTTTTATTCATCAAACAATGACAGGCTTACTAAGATCCCAGGCATGCCTTCGCAGAACATAGGTAACCACAACTTATTCTGTCAAACAATTATTTAATATAATTATTTAATGGGGATTTGTACCAAAAAAGATGAACTATTAGCTAAGACTAACACAGACTAGGTTCACATGTTAAATTAAATTATGGTTAGGTAAGATGTAAGTAAGTGTAACTTTCAGACATTGTGGGGACTGCACCACTAGAGATTTTTAAGAAAAGACTGGACAGCCAGCTGTCTGCAATAGTATAGGGTCTCCTACTTGAGCAGGGGGCTGGACTAGAAGACCTCCAAGGTTCCTTCCAACTCTGTTGTGATTGATTGAAAGATAGCTTTTATTGTCACTTTTTTCTGTGAACACACTGGCACACATTAAAAAAATGAATATATATATATATATATATATATATATATATATATATATATGTATATGTATATATATGTATATATATACCCTGTTTTCCCCAAAATAAGATATCCCTTGATAATAAGCCCAAATGGGCTTTTGAGCGCATGGCAATAAGGCCAAGCATTTATTTCAGGGTTCAAAAAAATATGAGACAGGGTCTTATTTTCGGGGAAACACGTATACATACATACATACATACATACATACATACATACATACATACATAACACACACATACACACACGTATGCATACACACATTAATCACAAGACGATTTAGAATATATAGCTATACTTTATAGTATTTCTGGGCATCCTGTGATGCTAATCTCAGCCGATTCTATGTGCAGTGCATAGTATCAACAGATGCCTCTCGTTTTCCGATAGACCCAGCAGCAAATTCAGTGTCAACTCGAGAATCGGACCGAACTACAAATTTTAACCGGGCCCTTTCCTTACCCTCGGGAAAACCCACATTGTGCAAGGTTGGGCCGATCCCACCCGCAGCTCTGCCGGCCTATCAAAAGCCCGCCCCTGGGGTTATGGGGATTTCGCGGCTCCTCCCCGGTACCTCCATCAGCCAAAGCCGGAGTGCGATCCGCCCCCTTCGTTTGCTCTTCAAGCTGAAAATGGCAGCCGTAACAGGGGCGCTCCGAAGGTTACTGAAACCCAACGTAAGTGCGACCCCCGCCTCGCTTGCCGCGCCGTCCCCGAAAAATGACCAGTGCTGACCCTCGGGCATTGCTTCGCTTCGGCAGGGCGGCTGCAGTCTTGGGGCTTCTCCCTTACAGCATGAAGGCCCCGCGGCGCTTCTCTCCCCGTCCTGTTTGCTAAATCCGGCGCGCTCTTTGCACGAGAGTAAGCCGAAAAACCTCGCAGGGTCTAATAATGGCTTGCTTAGGGGGCGAGGACCAGATTCCTTTATCGATCCCCTCGCTCCCCTGTCTTGAACCTTTGGCTGCTTTTTGCAAAATGGACCCATCACCGCTGCCTTCCCCAGATTTTCCTTTTACATTATATATGTATATTATATTCAAGTTTTTATATCTAAAAATTATATATATAATTTATTCCTCAATAGTTTATATATATATACATTATATATATATAATTTAAATAAGACCCGAGTGTCTCTTTCCCCACCCACCCCTCCTGCCTCTTTACTCATCCAGATCTTGGGAAATCCTCCATTCATGGAACTTGGGAGGAGAAACGAGCTCGATCTTCTCATGCTTTGCAGAGATCTTTCCCGAGCATCTCAGGCTGCTTCTGCTCCGCTGCGGTGCATCTTTCGCTTTCATGTTACCCTTTGGTCCCCGCTGCCCGTCTTCCTCTGATACCGAGCCATGCCCTCTTTTCCTAGGGTGGTTGGACCGGGGCCACCTTATGGAGAGCAAACGCGGTGGCCGGAAGGTGTTTATCGGCAGTGGCGAGTGGGCGGAAGTGCACGGCCGACGCGAAGCCCTCTGTGCCTCGGTTCCATTTCAGTACTAGTAAGTTGCCGGGTCTGACAGCGAATGAAATCGCTTATAATCAGCACCTTGCGATAGTTTCCGAATTGTTCACGGGTGAACTCTAAATCCTCGCTTAAAAACTTCTTCCCATGCTTACTGGCCAAGGGTCTGTCTCTTCCATGCATATTATCTGTTTTAGTCTGCAATCATTTCCATTTGCAGTGACTTAAAAAGCAACTAGCAACAGAGGAAATGTTGGATTATCGTGTGCAGATGGGACACATGTGCTCTTGTCCCACAAGGAAAGACAAAACCCGTGGGTTAAAACTATTAAGGAAAAAAATTTAGGTTAAATACCAAAGAAGACTTTTTTTGGCCAGTGGAATAGGCTGCCACTTGATGTGAAACATTTTTCAAATAGATTGGACAATCATCTTGTCAGATACTCTAGTCTAACACAGTCTTGGCAACTTGGTAGCATTCTGTTTTGGGATTCTGGCCCCTACAATCCACACATATCTTAAGGCTGCCTAGTTTAAAAAACAACTGTTCTAGTAGACACCAGAAATTGGACTAAGTAACCCAGAAGAGCCCTTCACCTCAATGATTCTATTACTTTGCTGTTTCCTTGGAATATATTCCAAAGTTGGCACAATGCTGTAAATTGTATTACTGTTTCTTCTATTTTTTCTGCTTTTCTGAAAAGCAGACCTGCTTTTCTGTTATGTCAATTGAGCCTAGGTTTCATAGGTGTGGGGTTCAACATGTTTTTACTACTGCAGAATTACTACCGTAGTTCCGACATATTATTTTAAAATTATTTCAGATGGGTATAAAAGGGGACAGCCATTCAATGGAAATATCAGGAAGTAAGGACTATGTATAGATACACAAAATATATACATCAGTACTACTAAATGTTACTAATAGTTTGCAAACAGACTGGTGCGTGGATATATCCGTATATTCAATTTTATTTGGCAATAAGTTAGTATGGTCTCATATATAGAGGTATCTACATAATTTGATTTTAAAATAAAGTTAAAATTTCAGGTACTGATAAACGTTTTTTCGTCATCTTCGTTGAGTTAGCCTTGGTGAAGGCAAGAATACTTTTCTTCCTATTTACATTAAGATTCAGGGCTACAAACTGCATATTTATATGAATCCTGGCCTTGGGTTGGAGCAATGCTGGTTTCCAGAAAAATAACCACCCTGAACATCAACCTTCACTAATTGGCTATCTGACAAATACGATGGGCTTCTTTCTCGTTTAGAATGGCTGATGAATCTAAAGGTCTTTTCCCAATAGTAGACCCTTTAGTGATTGAAATTATTGTGACATCCAAACAGAGGAGATGCTACAATATATTCAGTCATAACATGAACTAGATAATGAGCATAGATTATAGACTATAATGGCTAATTCACATCATACTGAAGTCTCAGCCTTTGGGGGAATTGTGAGAATATGTAATAGCACTCTTACAAAATGGCTGTCTTGGGGTAGGTGTAGCCGGTCACAAAAAATAGTTTTTAAAAAAGTATGTGATTGCTCACTATTATTTTTTTTTATGTTCTAAAAATGTTGGAGTACATTTACTGAGATGTTTGTTCTTTTTATGAATTTGCAAGTTAAGACTTTTGCTTGTTTCTAATCCAAACACAGTATCTGCATTGTAACACATGACTGTACCTAATGATTACTAGGTGTCGCGAGGTTTGTTCCTGCTGTCACTCAGCATGCTCCATTTTTTAAGGGGACAGCTGTGGTGGATGGAGATTTCAGGGAGCTCAGTTTAGATGACTTTAAAGGAAAATACCTGGTTCTTTTCTTCTACCCCTTGGATTTGTAAGTATTTTCCTATATTGTATCTCTTAAGTAGACTTGGCCTTCATGTTTTTGGCAGATAATCTTGTTCGTTAATTCAGCCTGACTTGCATTCTGGTTATCATGTAACAGTGGCATTCTTTGTGTACAAGTTCAGTGATAAGAAATAGGCCAAAGACATTCTTATAAATGCCTTTCCAGATTAAGGAGGGTATGTGTTGTTGATACTATTATTATCATCTCAAATTAATCCATGATAGCCTGAAGTTGTTTTGACTGTGATGGATTATAATCTACTACATTGTATGCCTTCGATGTTGTCAAGATGATTCTGGGGAGAAAGTGACTGGCCCAGTCATCTAGTGGACTAAAACCTGAATCTGCCCATTTCTACTCCAGCCTCCTAGCTCCTCCTAGCTCCTCCTACATTGGCTCTCATATTCAGAGACAGAAAAAAAAATGACTTGGAATATTAATTGCTTATTTGTCTAGATAAAGTGGTACATAATTTGTGGATGAAACAAGTAAATTATATAGTTTAGGCAAAAGGTTGTTGGATTAAAGGAATACACACACTTAATTCTTCAGTAATTTTGTTTTGCAGATGTGAGAAATTTATTGTCTCAATTTTAATGACCCAGATGCCATACAGTGGACAGTGCAGATTAGAAATTAGTGTAGAATAAAACCTGCTTTGAGCATGAATTGTAGGGTTGTGCAATGATCCAAATTGAAAGGGCAAATGTGATTCCAAGTACTGTATACATAGTATCTGAAGATTCCTTAAATCAAAGGCATTCTTTTCCAGAATCTTACAGTAGCTACTCAATTCCAGGAAAAGATGCAATTGTTGAGAGGTGCTACTTATAGACTTAGATGTACTCTAGATCACATTTTGCCTTTGTACAGTAACAGTATCTGGATATCTGCATATAGTGCTCCTAATGAATATTATTACAATATTGCATGAAGAGTCCAGTAAAATATTTGTAAAATATTTGTAAAATGTCAGATGCATTTGATTTATTTATTTATTTATTTATTTATTTAATTAAATTTTTATACCGCCCTTCTCCAAAATAGGACTCAGGGCGGTGCACAGCCAAGGTAAAAACAAGACATATATACAAACATGGTGAATCTAAAAAACTATTTAAAATAATTAAATGTTTTGGCCGAATTAAAACCATTTCCAATTTAAAATCAATTTAAAAATTAAAAAATTTGGTCAAGCCAGCCCAGCTTGTTGGAATAAATAGGTTTTTAGGGCCCGACGAAAAATCCGGAGGTCTGTTATTATGCGTAATTCTGGGGGGAGGGTGTTCCAGAGGGTAGGCGCCACCACAGAGAAGGCTCTCCCCCTGGGGGTCGCCAGCCGACATTGCCTGGCGGACGGCACCCTGAGGAGGCCCACTCTGTGTGAGCGTACTGGCCGGTGGGAGGCTATTGGTGGCAGAAGGCGGTCTCGTAAGTACCCCGGCCCTAAGCCATGGAGCGCTTTAAAGGTGGTCACCAACACCTTGAAGCGCACCCGGAAGACCACCGGGAGCCAGTGCAGCTCGCGCAGGAGAGGTGTCACGTGGGAGCGCCTCGTCGCCCCCATGATCCCCCGCGCGGCCGCGTTCTGGACCAGCTGGAGCCTCCGGGTGCACCCCAGGGGGAGCCCCATGTAGAGAGCGTTGCAGTAGTCCAGGCGGGAGGTGACGAGGGCCTGAGTGACTGTGCGTAGGGAGTCCCGATCTAGAAAGGGACGCAACTGGCGTATCAGGCGAACCTGATAAAAAGCCCCCCTGGCCACGGCCGTCAAATGATCTTCCAAGGACAGCCGTGCGTCCAGGAGGACGCCCAAGTTGCGAGCCCTCTCCGTGGGGGCGAGTGATTCACCCCCAATAGTCAGCGATGGCGTCAGCTGGCTATATCGGGACGCCGGAAGCCACAGCCACTCGGTCTTGGAGGGGTTGAGTTGGAGCCTGTTTCTCCCCATCCAGGCCCGCACGGCCTCCAGGCACTGGGACAACACTTCAAGGGCATCATTGGGGTGGCCTGGGGTGGAGATATACAGCTGGGTGTCATCAGCGTATTGATGGAACTCCACCCCGAAGCCACGGATGATCTCACCCAGCGGCTTTACATAAATGTTGAACAGAAGGGGCGAGAGTACCGACCCTTGTGGCACCCCACAAGCAAGGTGCCTCGGGGTCGACCGCTGCCCCCCTGTCAACACAGATTGCGACCGGTCGGAGAGGTAGGAGGAGAACCACCGCAAAACGGTGCCTCCCACCCCCAACCCCGCCAACCGGTGCAACATGATACCATGGTCGATGGTATCAAAAGCCGCTGAGAGGTCTAACAGGACCAGGATAGAGGAATGACCCCTATCCCGGGCCCTCCAGAGATCATCCACCAATGCGACCAATGCCGTTTCCGTGCTGTGCCCAGGCCGGAAGCCGGACTGGAGCGGGTCTAGATAGACAGCTTCATCCAGGTACCGGGGAAGCTGTTGCGCCACCACACTCTCAACAACCTTCGCAACGAAGCGAAGGTTGGAGACTGGACGATAGTTAGCCAAAACAGCCGGATCCAGAGAGGGCTTCTTGAGGAGGGGCCTCACCACCGCTTCTTTCAAAGCGGCCGGCAGGACCCCCTCACCCAAAGAAGCGTTAACAATCATCTGGAGCCAGCCTCGCGTCACCTCCCGGGAGGCCAGTACCAACCAGGAGGGACACGGGTCCAATAAACATGTGGTCGCGTTCAGCCGTCCCAGGATCCTGTCCATGTCCTCGGGAGTCACAGGATCGAACTCCCCCCAGATAACACTCTCAAGACCTGCCTCAGTCATCCCGTCCGGACATACCCAGTCAGAGGCCAGCCCTTCTCGAATCTGAGCGATTTTGTCATACAGATATTGCACAAAATCCTCAGCTCGACCCTGCAAGGGGTCATCCCGCACTTCCAGGTGGAGGAGGGAGCGGGTCACCCTAAACAGGGCGGCTGGGCGATTATCTGATGACGCGATAAGAGCGGCAAAATAGCTAGTTTTCGCCGCTTTTATCGCCACTAGGTAGGTCTTAATATGAGACCTCACCCGTGTTCGGTCAGATTCGGAGCGGCTGGTCCTCCAGCTACTCTCCAGGCGTCTTTTCCGGCGCTTCATCTCTCTAAGCTCCTCGGAGAACCAAGGAGCTAGGTGAGTTCGGTGCCGGGTCAGAGGCCGCAAAGGCACGACTCGGTCCAAGGCCCCGGCAGCCGCACTGTCCCAGGCGGCCACCAGGTCTTCCGCCGAGTCATGAGCCAGAATCTCAGGAAATGGCCCAAGCTCCATCTGGAACCTATCAGGGTCCATCAGGCGCCTGGGGCGGAACCACCTTGTCGGTCCCGCCTCCCTGCGGCAGGGTGCAGCGGTTAGAAAGTCCAGTCGAAGGAGCGAGTGGTCAGACCATGACAAGGGTTCGATGACTATATCCCCTATATCAAGGCCACTCAACCACTGACCAGAGACAAAAACTAAGTCCAGAGTGTGTCCCCCTGTGTGAGTGGGGTCATGAATTAACTGAGTAAGGTCCATGGCCGTCATGGAAGCCATGAACTCTCGAGCCACCTCAGACGTTTCACCGATGGATGGCAGGTTAAAGTCCCCCATGATGGCAAGTCTGGGGGTAGCCACCGCCACCTCGGCTATAACGTTAAGGAGCTCGGGCAGGGCCGTTGCCACGTGGCAGGGAGCCAGGTACGTGACCAACAAGCCCATCTGTACTCCATGACCCCACTTCACAAAGAGGGACTCACATCCGGCTATCTGTGGAACAGTGGTCTCCCTTGGATCTAGACCTTCCTTTATAATAACCGCCACCCCCCCCGCCCCTGCCCTGAGCCCTCGGTTGATGAAATGCACGGAAGCCTGGTGGGCATATATCCACGAGGGGGGCTCCCCCCTCATGGCCCAACCAGGTCTCCGTAATGCCCGCCAGGTCCGCCTCCCCCTCCTGAATAAGATCGTGAATGAGGGGGGCTTTATTAACAACGGACCTGGCATTGCACAGCATCAGCCGGAGGCTCTGGCCCTGAGAATCTGGACAGCCTGGGGAACAAGAAAAGCATTGGGGGCCGGAGTGCGCAATCGCTCTAAGATAGCGAGTGCGCATTCCCCGCACATGATATGGTCCCCAGCTTCCGCCATATCTGCCCCTCCCACTCACTATGCTGATGGAACAGCCCTCTTCAAATCGAACTCCAACCCCCTCCCCGACCTCCGGTTCTGCGTCCCTAGTGTCGCAGCCCTTCGCTAAGGCTGGTCTTGAACCCAGTGGATTTCCCCCAGAACCCACCCTAATCCCCCCGAACCCCTTAAAATTTTTGTTAAAAACCCACTAAAAAACCCACTTAAAAAACCCCTCAAACTCTTCTTAGCCGCATGCCATCTCTCGGGGCTCCAACGCCCGTCATCAAGATAGGCCCTCGATAACGAAGAGGGCCAAGCCTGCGAGAGGGGGGAGTCTCGCAGGGCATGATGCGGTATGATAGCTAAAACTGTACAAATTATAATTTGGAAATTGTATGATCCCCAAATCTTACATTTCTTATCTTATGTTCTGTACCTTATGTTTGCTATGATGCTGTGGCCTGTCCCTAAAAAAGAATTGTAATGAAACAGAGGTTGGAACATTTGTGGATTTCGGCAGCTTAATATGGAATACAGACTGCAGCATATTTTTGGATTTTTTGACAGTTATGATAAGGGAATGATAAATAGTGATCAGATAAATGCTATAAACATTTGATAGAAAATGGGGATTCAATTTTGAAGCAATGTTTTTGGCATCTTTTCTAGATTACATGTCATTATTCTTCTGAACTTTGTCTTTTCTATTTATGTGCCAAAGAATTATTTGGATAAGCAGGGTGCCTCAAATGGATAAATATTTCTTTTTCTCATACTTTGTACAACATAATGGTATAAAGATTTTTAGAGGCCTGTTCCATTCTTTTTCATTTTCTGTCTGTATTTTTTCCCCACTAGCACTTTTGTATGTCCAACAGAAATTATAGCTTTTAGTGACAAAGCAAATGAATTCCATGATGTGAATTGTGAAGTTGTTGCTGTATCAGTAGACTCTCACTTCTGTCATCTGGCCTGGATAAATACACCAAGAAAGGTAGAAATTAAGTTTCTTACATTATCACTTATTGTTGCATTATCATTATATTTAATTATATCTATTTATACAGCACCACAGACGCTAGCTAATTTGACTGACAGAGTTACTGGGATATCGAGTGTGGAAGAAAATTGCTTTTACTTATTTGGATATTTTTAAAAATTTTAAATACTTAAAATAATAAATACTTAAAATCTGTTTAAAAGTTAGATTCATCTTATTTACATTAATATTAGTTTGGTATATAAATATCTTAGTTTCTTAGAGGGCAATGTTTTAATAAGATTTTCTTAAAATGTAAACAGAAATTTGATCGTTTTTCAGCTGTGAATATTTATACTTTTCCTACCAGATAGGCATTTCACTTTCACCTAATAAAAATGAACTATTCATGGTTTCTGCTGTTTCTGAAATTAATTGAATTGTTGTGCTATTTAATTTTATTTGTGCTTTCTTCTCACCTGTATTGTGACTCAGTTATTTTCATCAAATGCATCAAAATTTGCATGAAATCATGATGTCAGTGTGCATATATCATAATTGTTGTATCGTTGTGACCGGCTTCAGACACCACTGTTCATTTTGTCTAATCTACTCTAAACCATAAGAAAAGTAGTGCCCAGTAAGAAAAAGAAAGATAAAACAGTCCAAATTATTATGCTTGGTCATTGTAGGAGAGGCCCAACCCCAAGGCCATAAGTAACTGATAGCTACAAAAGTTGCTATTATTTTGAGTCTAATTATAAAATTCTGAAATGGATAATTATAATCTCTATTAGTAAATTAAAAAAGCAATTATGTGAAATATATAATATGCAATGAAGAAAACTAGTGTCTATTATACTGTTGTATATTAATGTGACTTAGTGGTCAGATTTTAATCATCTCTTAGAACATTCCTCAAGTGGGACTGTTGATTGAAATAGTAGTTCTTTCTTGCTGACTTAAAAGAATCAAGTCTCCTGGAAGAATTTGGAAGGCCTGGAAAAATTGTATCTTGTTCTTACCTATTTCTTGAGCTTTTCTGTCTTGGGGTTCTGTTGTTTTATTCTCTAGAAGACCTGGTATGTAAACTTGTGCCCTTTTATCAATCAAACCTGTAAATTGTCAGAGTCCTAGATTAAAATCTGTGCTTCAGAACACTGGCCTGTACTTTAAAATCATCACTAAATTATTTTCATATCCACAAGTAATTCTAATATGAATGGGAAATGGGCTGAGGTTTTTAAAACATACTTTACTAGCTTGCGTATGCTACAGCCTTGAAGTCTGTCTAGTCTTCTAGCTAGATTTATGAGCGTGTGACATGATTTCCACAACTAAAATGCAAGTTGTGACCACACACTTTTGTCTAGAAGATGACCCTTAAACACTAATGAGGCTTGCTGGCCTTGCTTCAAGGACAGGCCATTTTATCTCCTTGGCTCTGTGATGTAGTTAAATTGAGCAGATGCCCAATGCCTTATTATTAAGACTCCTGGATAAAGGCAGCTGTGCAGGTGTGCATATATTTTACTAATATCAAAATAACAATTAAAATTTACAATTTTAAAATTAGATGGTTGAACTTTTATTTAATTTATTTAATCTATTATTTTATTTTTTATCCCACCTTTATTACTTTCTATAAATAACTTGAGATGGCAAACATATCTAATACTCCTCCATTCTTCTATTTTCTCCACAATGAGTCTTTGAGGTGAGTTGGGCTGAGAGAGAGTGACTGGCCCAAAGTGACCCAGCCAGTTTTCATATAAGTCTAAGGTGGGACTAGAACTCAGTCTCATTGTTTCTAGCCTGGTTCCTTAACCACTAGACCAAACTTCTATTGGCAATATTTGATCCCCACAGTACAAAACAATAAATAAAAGCTTTTTATTTCTGTTTATTTTAATGAAAAACCACTGTAGCCTCAGCATAATTGGATTTATGTCCTTTCATATGAAAAAGGCAGGTTGGTTTTATATAGGCCACCCTACCCTATTGTGCCCATTTGATGGGTGAAACCACAGCTCCCACTTTTAAAATCAATTGCCTTATGAATTATGAAAACAACAACAATGTTCTTTTTTTGGATAACTTTAAAATTTTATTTCCAAAGTTAAAATACAGAACCAAAAAAACGGAAAGGAGAGAAACAACAACAAAGCAAAAACTGAACAAGACAAAAACATCGTGTAAAAAACAAATGTGTGTGTGTGTGTGTGCGCGCGCGCACACACACACACACACACACACACACACACACACACACACACAGACAGACAGGATCCATCATATAACAATTCAGTAACCCACAAGTGTTTTCCCAAACACCAAAAGAGTTTTTACTCTTGCTAGCTATAATATTTTCCTTTTTGCCATCTTGGAAAGAAGATTCTATGAAATACCAAAAGATTTTCAGCTCTTTGCTTGAGGTTTGGGAGAAATGGAAGCTGGGCTGTATGTTGCTGGGTTGCCTTTTGTATAGAAAACTCTAAGATAGATATATTTTCTCATGTATCACAATAGCTGGGCAGGACAGATGCTGATTACTTTAATCTCTTGCTGGTTAATCAGGACACTTCTGTGTCAGATTTCATAGACACTTCTGTCTATGAAACATAAACTGGTGCTCCAAGTGAGGAACTAAACCTTACTTAGGTTTCCAAAACTCAATATATTTTTCTTCTTTTTTTCCTTTCTTTTTTCTCCCCCTCTTCTGCCTTTTTTCCCTTTTCCTTTTAAACATACGCATGCCATTCTACATATTGTTGAACCTATATTATCTTAATCCCAACAAATCCTAGCAGACCTTCACAAGTATTAGACTTAGCATAGCTTTATATCCTAATACAGAGAGTCCTTGACTTAGCAACAGGGTTTTTAAGTGGCTTGTTGAAGTTAAAATGGCACTGAAAAGTCACTTATGACTGTTTTTCACACTTATGACCATCGCAGCATCCCTGTAGTCATGTGACCAAAATTCAGATGCTTGCCAACTGACTCAGCAGCATCCTTCAGTCATGTGATCATCTTTTGTGATCTTCTGTTAAGCAAAGTCAATGGGGAAGCCAGATTCACTTAACAACTTTACTAACTTAACAACTGCAGTGATTTACTTGACAATTGTGGCAAGAAAGATTATAAAATGGGGCAAAACTCACTTAACAGCTGCCTCATTTAGCAACAGAAATTTTGGGCTTAATTGTGGTCTTTGGGTTGAGAACTACCTGTAATGTTTTATTAATTATTTATTAATATCCTTGTATCGATATAGTTATCTGTAGCATTTAGATTATCCATTGTAAAATTAATTGTAATTGTTTAAGTTTCTCTCATGTTTTAATTCCCATACCCAGTAATTTTATGTTAATAATTCTATATTTGCCTCATTTTATTATAACAACTTATTATTTTCACTTTCACTATAACACTTATTATTTTCATAAGTGATTGTTATAGTATTGATCTGTGCTGGGCTGTGAAAGAAATAATTAATAATTATAGCTCCCAGAGTGCCAGCTGACACAGAAGCTTCTGGTTTATGAAAGCTAGTATAGATATTCTTCATATATGTTATTTATCACACAATGTAAAACTGTTCTGGATTAGAACAAAATTTGAAGTTTTCTTTCTAGACATACTTAAATAGATCTTTCTTGGAAGTTTTAAAATGCAATTGTGGCATCTACCATACTTTGGTAGTGTCATTTATACTTTGATAGCGTATTTTTCCCTCCCAATTATTTAATTTAATTTATTTATTTATTTATTTGTTCAACTTGTATGCCTCCTTTCTCCAAAGACTCAAGGCGGCTTACAATGCATTTAAAACCATATATAAAACATTAAAAGTTAAACATAAACCATAAAAAGTTAATCTATTTCATTACATTTATTACAGCTGCCCAACAAATATTATAACTTTGGGCAGTGCCCATTACATCGCTGAATGGTGGCTAAAGACCTTCAACATGTTTTTTTTAATAAAAAATGTTGTGTAATCTTATCATTTATGGTCTATTTTAATTTGTATATTTGTAATATTTAATGCTAATAAACATTAATATACTATACTATAATATAGGAAATATATTAATATAATTAATATTATATTAATATATTTAATAAGGATCTTGTAGTAATTCTGTGTACAAATCTGAAGAAATAGGCTTTATTTGGGAGTAAGGAATGGTTGGAAAACAAGGAATTATGTTATTTCTGGAGTCTACAACTTTTCTCTCTAATATTTATATCAAGGTACATTGCTTAAAAATAATAATAGTAATAATAATAGTGATGATGATTTATTTTTTATTTATTATTTATTATTGAATTTCTATACCGCCCTACTCCCGAAGGACTCAGGGCGGTGCACAGCCATGAAATAAAACACATAGATATACAAAATTTAAAAATTTAAAATCGAATAAAATGAATTAAATAAATTTGGCTGAATTAATACCCATAATTTAAAATACCCATATTTTAAAATCCATTAAAATTTAGAATTTACACTTAAAAGGGAGAAGATTTAGGCAAGGCCAGCTTGATGAAATAAAAGCGTCTTCAACTCGTGGCGGAAGGTGCGCATGATGATGATGATGTATGAAAATCTGTCTTATATTGATGTTGGATTTTCTTTCTCCAGCTTTTAATGGTTGTTTGTGAGGGATATATACTCACTTTTAATTCATCATCTTTTGATTAATAGTAAAAATCTGGAAGGCTACAGAAAAGCTAAAATGTTTGTCTTTTTCCTTAGACTGGTGGTTTAGGCCACATGAATATCCCACTACTATCAGATTTAACAAAACAGATTTCCCGAGACTATGGTGTTCTCATAGAAAGCTCTGGGATAGCATTAAGGTAAAGAATCTTGTTACTTACCTTGAACGTCTCAAGTAAGATAGGATAGGGATTTATATATGATGCCATAAAATACTCGAATAGATTTTAATTTAGTACACTGTGTGAAGTTGAGTGTTGCAGTTTGCAAACCTAAGTTTCTGGTTTAGTACATTGTGTGAACTAAATCTGTCTCTTCCTGAAGCTTGCAGGTAGTCTATGACTTTGGGCTGGAAAAAAAAGAGGGGAGGGAAATAAGCTTCTTCTGCTCTTTTCCCCTTTTTCGCAGCACCAAGCTAGCCCATATGGACCAGGAGTGCAACACAAAGGGGCATTTTCCATGTTCTGTTGCCTTTGACCTGCTTCCCCCCCCTCCACACACTTTTTTTACAGCACAAAGCCAGCTCCATACAGCCTAGGAGTATGATGCAAAGGGACATTTTAAAATGCTCCGGCCTCTTTAAAGTGCTTTGTGCTTCTTCTTTTTTTTCTTTTTCACTCTGTAGACCAGTAGCCAGGCCGGCCACAGCTTGTCAGCAGTGGGAGCAAGAAGGCAGTGGGACTATGAAGTGCTGGACAGCAAGGGTGACTAGGACTTGGTTGGGGTGGCTGTACCTTCCCTGGGCACGGCAAGCAGAGTTTGGTTCTGGAGCTGCTTGCCGTCTTGCAGAAGAGAAGAGACAGGACTACTTGTATCAGATAATATTTTCAGCAGATTCTTAAAATGCTATTTAACCCGCCTTAGCCAACTAGAGAGAGAGAGATTAATTTTATAGGAGCAGTAACTTTACACACACACAAACCACAATCAATAAGAGTTTTCTTAATCGTTCACAAGATTTTAAAAAGAGTTTGAAAAATACTTTATTTATAGAATGTAGTACAGAATAAAATACTGTATTTTTTTTTTTTTTTTGCTGGAATCTGCTGGATAGAATGTAAGACTGGGAATATGTTAGGTCTCTCCTACCATGCAAATCTAAGAGCTGAAATTCCCTCTTTATCTACATAACTATCTATGAATCTGTGTCTGCCTTGATTACAGTTGGTCAGTTAAGGCTCTTTTAAACATTTTCATGCTGGTAAACGTCATATATAAATTTTCATATATAAAAGATAAATGTGACATCTATTACTGATGTGCAGTATTTTTTTTCTTGCTGTATTTAAACTGACAGTCTGTTATGGCTTGAGAGTATTCAGAGTAGGTATAAATAATAATTTAAAAGACTAGTGGAAAATACAGTGGAGGCTACATTAACCTCTCAATAGAATTAGAACTGGCTCTTTTCAAGCAAACAAATTACATAAATTCAACTGCCTTTCTCTAAGCTATCTGGTAGAGAAAGAAGACGGGGATACCGGTAAACATGACATCTCAGTGTGTGTTTTATATTGTAAAGCCATTTTTGCAGGAAATACATTTGTAATTTAAAAAGATGCATTTACTTTTTTTAAAGGGGTCTTTTTATCATGGATCCTAATGGCATCGTCAAGCATTTAAGTGTCAATGATCTCCCAGTGGGTCGCAGTGTAGAAGAAACACTTCGGTTGGTGAAAGCATTCCAGTATGTAGAAACACATGGAGAAGTCTGCCCAGCAAACTGGATTCCAGATTCCCCCACGGTATGTTATTAAAGCTAGTATGAAAAACATAATGCTCCTTGTTTTAATTATAGAAAATCTTTTTCCCCCTCAGTATCTATAATTCTCCCATGCACTACTACTATTGCATGCCAGGTTATTTAGACCTGCTCTCTTCCTTATGATTGGATACCAGTATGAGGGAAGAAATTATCTATACAATGTAGTCCTCACTGCACAACAGCGATTCTGACTGCAATGTCCATTGCTAAATGGTGTAGCCCTAAAGCGTGATGTGATAAGTGACCACTCTGCTTAGCAGTGGAAATTGTGTGGCTGCTGTAGTTAAGAGAGGATATCGTAGGGTTGCCATTTGCAACATTCTGCCGGCATCCTCGTTGACTTTGCTTGTAGAAAGCTGACAAGGAAAGTTGCAAATGGCAATCACATGGGCATGGGATGCTGTGATACATAATTGAGGACCGGCCACCCAGACCACAATCAAATGACCACAGAGGACACTGTGTTGGCTGTAGATCAGTGGTGAAATCTAACATTTGTTACTACCGATTCTGTGGCCATGGCTTGGTGGGGGAGGGGGGGGGTTAATGTGACTGGGTGGGCATGGCCAATTTTTAAAAAACAATCTTTTAAAACCATTTTTTCTACAACCTCTTCGGCGAACAGGTTGTAAAAAAATGCTTTCAAAAGGCTCTGACGATCCCAGCTGAGTTGCCTGATCGGCAGAGGCTTTTTTTCTTTTAAATGCCTCTTCCGATCAGGCAACTCAGCTTGGATCATCAGAGGCATTTAAAAGAAAAAAAGCCTCTGACGATCAGGCAACTCAGCTGGGATCATCAGAGGCTTTTAAAAGCCTTTGAGGATCCCAGCTGAGCCGCACGATCATCAGAGGCTTTTTTTTTTTACTTTTAAAAGCATTTTTTCGGCCAAAGAAATTGTACAAAAAATGCTTTTAAAAGTAAAAAAGAAGCCTCTGATGATTGTGCGGCTCAGCTGGGAGGGGGGCAGGGATTTTTGCTACTGGTTCTCCGAACCACCCGCCTCCATCGCTACCGGATCTGGTCCGAACCGGGAGCATTTCACCCCTGCTGTAGATCCTACGAATTGGTTGTAAGTACTGTACTTGTTCACTATCATTGAACAGTTTTGAACAGTTGCTGAATGAATTGGAAGTAGATATGCTTTTAAGTTCCTTACTATTCTTGTAAGAGATAAGAAAGGGATGTTTGATATTTATGTGCATAGGGACTCTGTATAACATTTAATTAATTGCCTTGATCGAATGCATAATTCAATACTTACCGTATTTTGTAACTCTTTTTGTTTTGCAGATTAAACCAAACCCAGAAGATTCAAAAGAATATTTTTCAAAAGTAAATAAATAGAATGATGACCTGTACGGGCTTAATGATTGAATCTATTTCCTGACGCCAAAATCAAACACCTGTGAGACCAGCCATGATTACAATAAAAACCACAGAATGTTTTCTACTTTGCTAACATGAATTTCTAAATGTTCACAGGACTTTTGCCTTCTTCCATAGGTGAATTAATTTAATCCCAAATTAGTTTAAATAGCACAGATATCCTACAGAAAATACTAGAAAATAATTCTCATTTAAGTAAAATGATCTGCATTTTGTATTTAGTGTGGAAAAATGGTGATGTTCTTTAGTTTATTTTAGTTTGTAGTATATTCAGGTTTCCTATCTTCATAAACTTAATGAAACTATAACCCAATTAACACACATTCAGTAAATTAGTTGCATTCATAGCATGAATCTTCATGCCTCATTTTTTCACTCTTTTGACAAACCACCACCACAGGATGTCTCTTTGGGAATTATCTTTGTGATCTAATAATGTAATAATCATTATTATTCAGCATAATAAATAGGCTATTAAATATTTTGGAATACTGAAATGAAAACATTAAAAAATTAAGAGTAAATGAAGAATATACAGTATGCTATTATTTTATAAATAAAAAGAAGAAGTTGTGAGCCAAAGTCTGTTAATACCAACACTAAACTTTCGCATGTTTTGGAAATGTTGCTGTGAATATTTAGTAATACTTTGAGTATAAATTTTCAATACTATACTGATGGAATATTAATTATATAGAGAATTTATTATTGTGAAAATTGTTAGAGCTTATTTTTGAACAAGATTTTTCACATCACAATTAAATGCATAACTGAAAGTTAGAAACTATGAAAGAACTTCAAAAAGAAAACTGGATTTTGCATAATTACATGTAGTCTCACTTATCCCACCAGTATATTTTTTATTTGCTTTCCCCTGCTTTGATGCTCAATGCTCTCTGTACTAGCAGGATATTCCTAGTAATCATTTGTGGGAATGCATGGAAGCACTATTTGTATGAACAGGTGTTGCACGACTGGTCTTTTATGAATAATTGCTGTGCTTTATGCAGACAGCAATTCAAGAAGAGGATGTGGCAGCCATAGAAATGAAACTAACTACATTAGTATTGGTGCCACATAAATGATGCTAGCTAAATCGATATCAGTGCCATCTCAAAATACTTGTTTCTGATCATTGGAACTTCTATGCAATCTTTTACAACCCACAAGTCTATAATTCTCCCTGATTCATTTAGTTACATTTATTTGACTGAAATTCCATTTTTTTCTCTAGGAGGTCTGGATAGTTTAAGCAAGTATCTCTCCTATTTCATTCCCACCCCAGCAACCCTGTGAAAACTAAAGAGAAATTTCCTGGCAGAACAATTAATCAGTGGAATGACTTGCCTCCAGAAGTTGTGGGTGCTCTTTTTTAAGAGATTGGACAACCATTTGTCTGATATGGTATAGGATTTCCTGCTTGAGTAGGAGGTTGGACTAAAAGACCTCCAAGGTCCCTTCCAATTTTGTTATTCTGTTCTCTTATTTGTTAAAGAGGTTGGTACTTTGCCCATTGTTATCCAATGAGCTCTGTGATCAGTTGAGTTTTAAATTGGGATTTCTCTGGTATTTTGAATTGAAAGCTTATTGTATCTTTTTTTTTTTCTATAAGGGGGAATGGCATGATGGTGTGACTAACCACAAAGCTCTGTTAAACAAACTGGAAAACAGACTGGTAAAATTCTTCTAGCACAGGGGTGTCAAACTCAAGGCCCATTTTTGCTGACAGTGTTGCAGGAGGCCGTCGCAGCCGAAAACAAACCTCAGGAGCCCGTTTTCACTGGCAGAGCGCTGGAGCCAACCCAGGCACCCCTGACACGAGTAACGTTGAGCTGGCCAGTCCCCCTTGCCCCCCCCCGAGGTCAAACACAATGCTTTCTGCCATCTCATCCTTTTAGGTCAGTGTCCTAACACAGCAGTAGATTCATTTTTTCCTCAGAAAATGAATATTTTGAACAGTTCTGGAATTTAAAAGAATTCTTGGAAATTATGTCTTGCTCAACATTCTAGTTTCTTAATTTTGTTATACCCACCCCCATTTTTTCAATATTAAAATATTTTTTTTTAAACAAGGGCATGAAATCTGGTAGGCACTAATGGAAGGGTCTATAGTTATCATAGAGGTGGGTGAGGTTATTCTGTTGGAAAATCATATATATATTTTTCTGGATGATTAATGGCCTGATGAGGGCCGAGTTATAAGCCTTTTGAGCACATGGACATCTTGAAAAAGGAATAAATAAAATTGCATGATTGGTCACATCTGTTTCTGCACTCACAAGCTGGGATAGTGCTTATGTGCACAATAACGTACATTCATTTTCACGCTTCTGATTAATCCTTGACTGAATTACTTGGCTATACCCTTGAAAATGCTTCTGTACCATTAACTCCGCATAAGAAAATTGTTTGGAAAGATTACATATTCAATATACAGGTTTATTATTATTTATTATTCATTTGACTTGATGTAATTATTTCTGAATAGCTGTGAAGCTGCATAAACCATTTCCTGTCATTGAATATCCTGAAGGAAGTACTCTGTGACATTTCTCATTCTGAAACATGACACTCTCCAGAACATAGGTTTTTTTTTTTTGTGTGTATTTTTGGTAGCAAGATCATCATATTCTTATCAGCATGCTCTAGATATGCAAAATACGGGAGAACATAAGTGAGTCTGTGAATTTGATTTTCTGGCCAAATCACCCAGAACATAAGATTTGGCAACATACCAATGCTGTGGTGATTTGGCAGCATACAAATTTTAACAAAGATGATAAAAGAGATTGAACTACGAGAATGCCATTTGCATCTGGGTGATATTGAGAAAGCGCTTGATTTGACTGAATTAGCTCAATACAAAATATCCAGATTTGGTGTGTTTCATATACGATTTATTATTCGGTTTGTAAAAATTGCAGATTCTGTCATTTTTAAAGGAAAGTTTTTTTTTTTTAAAAAAAAAATATTTTGTCTTTCGCCTGGGGTGGCACAACAGTCATCTATCTGGCTAGCTAGACTGGAAATCCAGCTCTTGGATTCCCTTCTAATTCAGCGTATTGCGGGAATTGACGCAGGTGGGTTACCCACGTCGTAGTCAGCGCGATGCAAACGTACTGCACGATTCGCGCTATGAGCCAGTAAGCGCGCAGTTTGATCCGAGCCAGAAACGTTCGCTTCGCATAGCACACGGTCGTCATCGCGTCGCGTGCCAGATTCACACAACGCGTACATTAGATCAGTTGCCCAGTCCCTTAAGTTACGCGAACCCAGGCTAAAACTTCCTATCCGTTCATTGACAAGCCAACTGCAGTTTTGATAATGACTGCAATTGTTTTGATTTCAAAAACTAAATGCAAAAGCGTGTTGCATTTGGGGTGTTCCTATATTTATTCCTAGCCTTGAAGCTAGGGAGGACTGTCACTCCGCTCCACATATTTTGCGACTCTGCACTTGCCATCCCCCCTTTTCCCGACAAACGGGGGAGAATCTTTCCACGGGGATTCGAGTTTTGCGGGTGAAAATGGGAGTGTTTGAAAAACCCTTTGAAAATCAAATCGGCGTCCGAGGAACAAACGAGCAGCGGTGAGCATGAATGACGTCAAAGGCGAGGGAGGGGATGATCCCACAATCGCGAAAAGCTCTCCACGGGTGGGTGGGTGATTTTGCCGACGTTTTCCGGAACCAGCCGCTTTCCGGCGCGACCATCCGAGCATCATGGATTTGAATTTGCAGTTTTGGAGAAACGAGGGTCAAGTACGGATCACTGTAAAGCGTTATGCCGCGGTCGCAAAGGGGCGGGGATCAACTTTCTAGCGCAGCCTGGAAGTGAAAAGATAAGCCTGGCGGGAATTGTGGGTGGGGGGGAAGCGAGGCTTTGCCCTCGGCTGGCGTGTGGAAAAGGGTGATCGAAGGACTAAATGGCTTCGCCCTCGCCCTGCAGCCGTGGAAATTGAGAGGCAGGAAAAACCGGCGGGTGAGGTGGAAAGAGTTATTTCTTCGATCCGGCAAAATACAGAAACTAGGTTTTAAAACAAGGAAGGAAAAGCAGCACAGCAAGAAGTATGACATTCCCATTCCAGAACACTCAGCAAATTATTAAGCCCAGTGTGATAAAAACATAGTGTAATAAATGAGAGCACGCTAGATATATTAAACGTGTTCTTTCCTAAAGTCTACTCGGAAGTAAGCCTTGTTGATTTCAATGGAGCTTACATGCTTTTTAATGGATATAGTATCACACCCTGGATATCTGGATTAAATGGCATTTGTATGACTACAACCACAAAGCCTTTCAACTGTCCTCTATCTTTTTTGAGTGGGCATAATCTCATTGCCCTAAAGAAAAGGAATACTCTTTGATTGTATCTGAAAATTTGGTCCTGAGACCCATACAGTTTATTTTAAACTGCTTTGCAGAGTTCTTGGCCCTCTACTGCAAATATTTGGAAGCAGAAGGAAAGGGAATGGTTTCTGGATCTGTTCTGTTTGCTCTTAAGTGAAACCTATACAACATTAAGGGTGAGAAAAACAAAACAAATATCCCTTTGGATTGTACTATAGGAATCCTGAAATGTACTCAGTTTTTCTGTGTTGCCCGCTATCAAGACAATAGGAGAAAGAAATAGAGACTGTATGCCTTCAACTCTGAGAGAATTGTATTCTAAGCTCTGGGTTACCCTCTGGATAACAGTCCAACATTTGGCGTTCTCCTTGCCCAGTTGATTATCAGTAAGTCTAGTAGAATTGTAGAACAGGTGTGGCTTAATAGAAATGACTTTTATATGAGCTTGTTTTTGCAAGTAACACTATAATAAAAGTTGATAAGTTTAATATTTTCCCCTTAAAAACAACCCATTTCCCCATGCTTGCAAAACAGATGAGGATGAAAGAATATTTTAGCCCCATACACCTGTCCCCCAGTTGATTTTTCTTCTCAAAACGATGTGATCCTTTATTTGAGTTATTGAGTTTCCATGAATCACATACCAGAAAGATCAATCATGAAGTTTCAAAGGGTTGTGGGGTATGCTTTTGATGGATGACTTGACTATGCCAGGTATCTTGTTTAATCAAAAAAGCACAGGTTTGGGCTAATGGAGAGCAACTTTGGCTTTGATGTGTGGATAAAACTACTGGATTTATGTTATTGGGCAATTTTGACTAATTTCAGTATCAGTGCAAAAATATATTCAAGCTCAGGTATCTTTTAAATGTCTTTCTTTAGACTTTTTACGAAAGGTTGAAGCACTGGATAGAAATTTTGGACCCCTTCATCATATTTACACGTGAGGTAAGGAACCTAAGGGTAAGGATATTGAAACTTGAAAGTAAGCTATAAAGATTTCTGTGGGCATGTTCATATGACATTAAAAATTTACAGGTAGTCCTTGTTTACTGATTGCCTTATTTAGCAACCATTTGAAATCATGCTGAAAAAAAGAGTTGATTGGATTGAGATGGCTGGCTATAGAAATTGAATAAATGACAGCTTTGTGATCAATCTTCGAATTTATGACCATCACAGCATCTCACAGTCACATTTGTGTGTTTTACAACTGACTTACGATAAGCAAGTGAATAGTGAATGAACAAGTAAAATGTAAATTGCAGTCACAGAGCTTAATGATGGAGTGCAAGTCCCAATTGTGATCTCAGATTGAGGATTACTTTTAGATCAGGGGTGTCAAACTTGTGACCCTCGGGCCTAATGTGTCACACGCAAGCCACGCCTACCTTGGCTCCTCAAAGGAAAAAAAACATTGCATTACATTGTGATACGTCACGGGACACAATTTAGTTTGACACCCATGCTCTAGATGCTGCATCAGCTGCAGCCTGGTCTTTTCTTCTTGGCTATTTTAAGGTAGCTAACTGAGCAACATTACTTTGTCTGTTTGCTTTTTTCTTCCAACCTCAAATCAAGGCAATTAATATTTTGTTCGGCATCAGAGCTACTATATAAAGGATGTGGGGAAAATGAATGTTTTTCTAACCCTTTAAAAAAACAAAAAACTTTCTTGCATGCGTGGGTAAATGGAAGAATAAATTTTGAAAGTGGAGTAGTGAAATATAGCTTCTGAAACAGTTTGTAGCCATTCCTGTAACCTGTTTCATTTCCCTGGAGCAACAAGAACCATAAATTAACCATTAGTTTGAGACTGGCTATAATGCTAAACCAAAGCTAGATCAAATAAGTCAAGTGCAAGCCACAGTTTCAGACTGCATCATTAAGACAAAGAACCTTAATAGTGCGTAACATTTTCTTGATTCAGACAACATACAAAATATAACCACAAGGGCCATGTAGATGGAAGAATAAAATCAGGCAGCTTGCATAAAAATGATTGTTAATGTAACATGCTTGTTATTTTCCCACAAGTTTTCAGTCACGGTAATATTATTTTAAAGAAAAAATAATAATTTCAAATTTTTGTTATGTGTAATAACAAATATTTGAAAGAAAGAATTTACCCACGTGTGTTGGCTTGCGATACACAGAGCGAACCACTGCATTGCACCAAATTCAGGCTGTCACCAAAAAGAGCAATTCTGGTTGCTTTTAGCTTTGAGGCTCCTTGCACTTAACAGTCAAAAGATACAGGTACTTCAGCTTTTTTTATTTTATCTATATATAAATAAATATATATATATATCCAACCACCAGTGGGAAAGAAATAGTGCTGTTTGATTCATAGTCAATATATTTAAGGAAGATTGAAATAGGTTCTCTGCATGAATACATAAATGGTTTGGGACTGGAAAGAATATGCTATAGTAGATTACTGATCTGGACTCCTGACATTCTTCCTCCCCTTGAAAAGTCTTTCAGATCAGATTGGAGCAGGGGTGAAATGCTCCTGGTTCGGACGGGATTGCCCGATTCAGTAGCAATGACAGCAGGTGGTTCGGAGACCTGGTAGCCAAAACCCCTGCCCACCCCCCATACCCAGCTGAGCCGTACGATCATCAGAGGCTTTTTTTTACTTTTAAAAGCATTTGTCTTTGGCCGAAAAAATGCTTTTAAAAGTAAAAAAAAAAAAGCCTCATGATCGTGCAGCTCAGCTGGGATTGTCAGAGCCTTTTAAAAGCATTTTTTCTACAACCTCTTCAGCTGAAGAGGTTGTAGAAAAAATGTTTTTAAAAGTAAAAAAAAAGAAAAGAAAAAAGTTGGCCACACCCACCCAGTCACATTACACCCACCAAGTCACATCCACAGAACCGGTAGTAACAAATTATACATTTCACCACTGGATTGGGGTGGCAGCTCTGGGAAAGAGAGAGACAAGCCCCTGATGCTTTCTTCTGGATCTATTTGTGTCCTAGAAGCTGCTCTGAGTTTGTCCTTTCACCGTCTACTGTGAAGAGTGGAGTAGAGAAAAACCATAACCAATACTGGTTGATTGTATTTTGTGTCGCAAAACATTCTGTGGAAAAAAAATGATAACATCACAAGAAAAAAAATGCTTATTTATAGAAAAAAAACTCCAGTTTAATTCTATTTTTCTTCTAAATGCAGGCGGACATTAATGCATCGAGAGATCTTTTACTGAATACTGGAGAAAATGTCACGTCTTCACAAGATAAAAAGGTACAGTGATGTTTTGAACATATTTGTATATTGCGGTGTGCATTCTAGTGTGCAAAAATGATTAGGTTTCTCATTGCTGTGCCCTGATATGTAGGCTGAAACTTGAGGCACAGAGAGAGGAACTGATTTCGTAACTGTCTTCATTCTGATCCCAACTCCCAAGTGAGGACTAAATAGTGTCTTCTCCCCAAGTGAGGCTAAATACTGGCTTTGTTCATGTGATGTTGTCTGTAAAGTAGTCATGCATTGATACTACTGAACACATTTCTAGTGTGACATCAATAATTACCCCTGTCCCGTGACAACCACACTTTGAATATAGTGATCTGAAAAGAAGCCTATTAATGTGAGCAGTTTTTGTAGGTTCTGTGTAACCATGTATCTCAGTGATATGCAGTCTCGAAGTGTGGGCAAAAGAACATAGTTCAACAGAAATAACATGAATAGAATTTCTAATGTATCTCCAATCTTTTTAAGATCGGAGACTGATTTTGTGGAAGACAATTTTTCCAGAGCTGAGAGGGGGAGGGAGTTTGTGTGCTATCTAGATTCTGCACATACACAGATTAAGCTTTGCTTGCTTGCATGGCCCTGTTCCTAACAGCCATGAATCGGTACCGGTACGTGGCCCAGCTGTTGGGAAACCCTGTTCTATACAGCCTGTTTCGTTTCCACTCATAGAAGTCCATAGGTATGAATAAGTGTATCCTAATGTAAAAAAGATCAAATAGATGCTGAAAAAGAAATAGAAGTATATAAAGTTTGGGGAAGCCATAAATACTGACAGAGCCACAAAGGCACCTTGTAGGAGAGACGGGTGGCACAAAAATTTAATAAATAAAAAAAAGTTTATTAGTTTTAAAAGGATACTATAAAAGAGTGACTGTAATCACACATCACAGCAAGTCAGTAATGCTGGCTAATGTAGGCTTATTTATTCCTAATAATATAAGTGGATCAGCAAATCTTCAAATATTTTTCTTTAGATTGTGTTGCATCTGGACTCCTGGTTGGGTCAGCCAAATATATTCTAGCTTGCTCTTAGTTTATAGGGACCAATAAATAAGAATCTTAGGTTTAAAACACAAGAAATTTATCTAAAGACACTAAAAAGTGAAGTGAACAAACTTTGAGTACCAACCCAGAATTCATTCATGACAAGCCAATTTTAATTAGTTCTGAACTTACAGAACCTTATTACTTCTAGGTATCATATATATCTATATTTTATGATCCTATGATTTAAATGTCACAATTTCTTTAGATGAGTTGAAATACAACTTGAATGAAGCTGCCAGATTAAAAAAAAAGTGATCTAGGATATGGGTTATGATATGGCAAATTATGTGCAAAAGCATCATCGAAGGACAAAAAAACCCAAAACATTTTAAATAACCCCATCAATAGTTCTTGAAAAGCTAAGCCATTCCACAATACATATTCATCTATAAAATAGTACCTGACCTATTTCTAAAATACTCCTTTCCAATGTTTTAGGTCAGAGATGCCTGGAAAATAAGTCTGGTGAGTTTTCCTATTACATTTAAGAATTATTTTAACTTGTTCTTTTCATTTTTTAGTAGAGATGTCCCATAATCCTTTGGGATTATGTATGTATTTTTCTTTCTTCAGAGCTGCGTGAATTCCAGCACTGGTGATACAATTCCATTCTACTTTAGAGGAGGAGGTCAGTTTCAAATATCATTTTATTGCAATTTGAAGTCAGGTTTTTACATAATTGTTTACTTGTTTGATCACCCATCTTCCATTCAGAAACTCAAGGAACTGTATATAAATCCCTTCTTCTTATTTTATCTCTTAACCACCACCCTGTGCAGTGGGTGGGGACATTGGAAATGAAGGGTCCAGCAGTAGCTTTGGAGCTCTGTGATTGATGATGGATTTCAATCTAAGCCTTCCCATTTAGAATCCACCACCTTAATTACTTCCTCACATTGTTATTAGTACTGATAAACTGATGAATAATAACAGGAAGGAAAATCAATTGTCATATAAAAGTTATTATTACTGTTATTAATGGAGATCATCCATAGCCTGCATTTATTTTCTTGTATTCCTGGAAAGCATGTTAGAATATGATCTCAATATTAATTTATACATTTGTTTTTATTGTTGATTGTGAGTTGATGAGTATGTGAAGTGAATATATTCCAACAGATGCAGACTAGCATTATAAATCATGCTAAATTTTAATGTAGTTTGCTTAATTTGGGCTTAATGTTTTGCATGCAGTCAGCCATTGTAGTTGGTAAACAAAGATTGTGGCTTAGCTTATTGTGTCGACTCTGGTGGTTGCAGTTTATTTAGTAGATTGTAGTTGAACAAGTTGCACGGTTTAACTAGATATCTAAAGTAAATAATTATATATGTCTTCTTAAGTGCCATAATTATTATACATTAACAATATCATAATTAAAAAAATAGCCCACTCCATGATTTTTAAGGCTTCATTGTCAATTTTTAAATCTTTGAGTTTAGCAATATTTGTCTTGTTAGGACTTGCTTCCAGCATGTAGGAATGAGAAGAAAATTAATCGAAAATCTGTTGCATTATTGAAGCAATTAATTCCTAGAGTACAATTTTGCCTTCTTTTAAATAACAGACAACCTCTAAAACTTCCATTGCTTATTTAGCATCAGTAATTTTCTAAAGTAATGAAGTATAAAACTCAAAAAAACCCAAAAGGTTCCATAATTCCATGTTTTTTATTATACATACAGGTAGTCCTCGATTTACAACAGTTCATTTAGTGACTGTTCGAAGTTACAACAGCACTGAAAAAAGTGACTTATGACCATTTTTCACACTAATTATCATAGCAGCATCCCATGGTCACGTGTTTTATATTCAGATGCTTGGTAATTGGTTCGTATTTATGACGGTTGCAGGTATCCTGGAGTCATGTGATCCCCTTTTGTGACCTTCTGGCAAGCAAAGTCAATGGGGAAACCAGATTCACTTAACCGTTTTACTAATTTAACAACTGCAGTGATTCACTTAACAACTCTGGCAAAAAGAGTCGTAGAATGGGACAAAACTCACTTAACAAATATCTCACTTAGCAACATAAATTCTGGGCTCAATTATGGTTGTAAGTTGAGGACTACCTGTAGTGCCTAATTTATCATTACTGTATATGTTGTAATTTTTATATTTCTATCACTCCCTTCGATGGACTTGTTCAACAAATTTGCTAACTGCACAGTTTTCTTTCATTCTTTCAAAGCTTTTGTGTGTATTTCTGCTTCATTGGTGAGTAACAATGAAAGTTTTCAGAATATATGTATTGGAGTTTTAAAATGAATAAAAATATAAATCTTGATACTATTGTACTAATTGTTCCATTTTTTAATTGGGCTCAAATTAGTCAATATAATTTGCATGCAGTGTTTCAGTGCAGAGGTAACACATATTGCTGACAATTTCTGGAGAGCAAACTGGTCTTTGCACCAGTATAATCCAAATTGGCCACACAAAAGAGGGAGATACTGGCAATTTCTGAGTCACCTTCGATTCACAGGATACAACATTTTTTAAGAAAAGATCCCATTTCCTCCTAAGCAGCCCAGTGATAATCACATAGCACAAAATGTTGACAGATGGAAAGGAGAAGAAAACATGACTGGGAGAGGCTCATAAAATCAACAAACATAAATGAGGAATAGAATTTGGTGGGAGGGAAAAATAAAATAAACTGCTTAGATGAAAGAAGAAGTGAGATAAAAAAGGGACCTGAAGGCTGACAAAACTATTCCATTCGATAGCATTATTCATTAGTACATATTGGGAAAGTACTTTAGAGCATTTTCATATATAATATATTTCATATGATATATATTTTATATAATTGTGAAATGCTTTTTTTCACCTCAAAATATTGAAGAATTTTTTTAAGGTAGTCAAGATTGGACTCAAGCACATTTAGCCTCCAAGTACTCTAAAGTAGACACAAAACATTATAGGCCCATTGTAAATACATATGCTGATTCACATGAGTGTATAGATGAAGGGATAAAGGTATAGATGAGTGTATAGATGAAGGGATGCGGTGGCTCAGTGGCTAAGACGCTGAGCTTGTCGATTGAAAGGTTGGCAGTTCAGCAGTTTGAATCCCTAGTGCCGCATAACGGGGTGAGCTCCAGTTACTTGTCCCAGCTTCTGCCAACCTAGCGGTTCGAAAGCATGTAAAAAGTGCAAGTAGAAAAATAGGGACCAACTTTGGTGGAAGGTAACAGCATTCTGTGCGCCTTTGGCGTTTAGACATACCGGCCACATGACCACGGAGACGTCTTCGGACAGCGCTGGCTCATTGGCTTTGAAATGGAGATGAGCACCGCCCCCTAGAGTCGGGAATGACTAGCACATATGTGCGAGGGGAACCTTTACCTTTATAGATGAAGCAGCTTTGTAAATATAGGTGTTGCTTTGTTTTTTATTGTGCGTGAACACAGTTTTATTAAGATTATTGTGATGTGTAAATTGCCATAACCCTGGCTTAATTTATCTTATCCCAAAAAATATGGAGGCCAAAATACCATTTGAATGTTTTTAAGGGCAGTGGTAAAATAATATGTCTGGCAGAGTAAAGTGGTGCTACCAATAGAAGATGTGGTAAGTTCAAGCTTCTTTAGATTCTATTGACTGGAAGTGAAGTGACTTGGGAGCAGTTACCTCACATGGGATCCGTGGTGCCAGTAGCAAATTTAGATTTGGGCTGGATATCTGCTTCTGAAACTATATGATGGTACTGTAGCAAATTATAAAATGATCTGCTAGTGCAGGTATGTATCTTTGCAATATTGTCCGGATGTGTTTCCCATGTAAATTTCTATTCACAGGCTGCAATTGCTTCCTTGCCATACAAAACATTTTTCTCATCGTTTTCCCGGCAGGTACTGGCCAAACCATTCACTTTTATTAATTTGTTTAGATTAATTTATTAACTCACATTGATATTATGCATTTGTAATCTCAACTTTTACAGTTTGTTTTCCATGCATATATTGGTGGATTCAGTTTGGCAAACAGGAATTCTGTAAAAAGACCATTGAAGAATGGTGAGAAAAATGTAAGTATTTGTGGCAGATTGGAACAGATTTTTTTGCAGTGTAGAGAATGGGTGTATTTTCATGGTGTCACATTTTTTGTTTACAGAAATTTCCATGGAAACAGGCATTTCTGTCTGTTGGAAGCACCCCAGGTTTGGCCTTAATAGGAGTATGTATTGCCAATTTCTGATTGATTTTTGTTTTCTAATTATGCTTTTCTTTCAAGAAAAAGTTGCATGGATTCATATTTGGAGCTATTTGTTAATTTATAGATGGTGCTGGTAATCTGATCTAAAGGTTTTCCAACATTTTTTTCTAAATGAGAAGGAAATTTATGTTCAGCATCCTTGTTTAAAATTGCCTCCAACCATATGTTCAAATTCAATGGGTAATGGCTAAATTTATCATGCTTATTCATTGGGATGTGAGCTAAATTTAGTGCTGTTTATTTGTATGTGTTCATGGTTTTCCATAGATTTTGTAGTGTCTCTGCTCTTCAAAGCTTGATATTCCCAATCTCTTGTTGCCAGACTCAAGTCTTTTTTGCCTAACTATTTATTTTTACCATGTCTGCATTGATAAACAGCAAAATGCCGTGGAGAGCATGTACTAATGAGAGAGAAAGACAGTCTGTAGAGTTTATTATGTTTGTTTAGTTTCAGGATCTATAATTAAAATATCAGTATTTTAAACATGCATAGGCTAAGACTAAGACTCATACCTGATCAGAATACCTCTAGATTGCTGTTCGATTTTCTTAAACTATCAACAGTTAACCTATTTATGACCTGAGCTGACTTGCCCCTTCCTTTCCCCCAGCCTTTATGGTAAGAGTCAGCAATCTACAGCTCAGAAGCTGGATCTGGACCACCAACCAAAATCATCCAGCCCATTGTCCTCCAAAAATATATCCAAAAAAGTTTGGAATTCTACCTCAGACTTGATGTATAACTGCACTGCTGTATATTAACAAAAATTAATGTTTTGGATGGGTATTATAAGCCCATGTATATGTGTTTATGAATTACTCCCAAGTCATAAGATGCTCCTTGAGACTCTTCTGAGCACAGTCTTACATTTTCCTTTGACCATGGCTCACTTTCTTCTAAGAAGCCTGTCTTTAAGGTTTACCCCAAAGACTCTTCCTAGTGCCAGAATATTCATGCAAGAGAGAGAGGGAGAGGCCATTGGCTTACAGACTTGATCTCTGGCCTTTGAGTGGTAGAAGTTTGCCAATCCCTGCTCTTGTGGCTGTAGGAGGCCTGATGGTGGTATGATGTCACTAAAAGGGACAGTGCTACTTTGACTGTTGTGTTTTCTGGTTTGGAAGACTAGGAGTTAAAGGGCAGAAGAGGCACACTAAACTTAATAAAAGACTAATATCCTATTTTAGATCTTATTTTTAAGTGGAAGGGGGACCAGAAAAAAATGAATATGGGCTTACTGAGGATAGACTTATTAACATCACCATGTCCAGATTGATAAACAGCAAAGTGCCGTGGAGAGCATGTACTAATGAAGGAGAAAGGAAAAGAAATCACCCTTTTCCCATGAAATAAAGCAAAATAACAATGTCATTGACCTCTCTCACCCTGTCTCCCTTTCCCTGTCTCCCTTCACCCCCTCCCCCCCCAACCTGTTGTTTTTAGACTCTCCCACAATATGTTATAGAGCGTAAAAAGTCACTAAATACTCCAGGGCATTTCTTCAGCAAGTTCATGGCAAGTGCTTTTTTTGGTGAGTAAAAGAGTTACAGTTCTTTAAAACATTAGTTACAGGTGTTATCTTATGTAATTTTTGCTGTGTTTTATCAGGTATAAACATTCTTTCAAATATAATATTTATGTTGTAAACATATTAACTTGAAAATGTGACCATGTTGTTTAAAAATTGTCCTTGTTTGAAAAAAACCTAATTCAAATGTTGACAAACACTGCATATTAATAATTTATTGCTGGAAATCAGCTACAGAGGTCCCACTTTGTTGTTTTATTATCATTTATTTAATAAGCCTCATGCTAGAGGAAAAAAATTACATTTTAAAATTGTGAATAGATTCTAAATACTGGGCATATTTCCTAGAGATGTTCTTTTAATACAAAGCAATCATTCCAATTATGTTAACAATTTTGTTCATATTATCCCTAAATGTGACAATAACAGGGCAAGACCAAATAACATGAAGTAATATCATTTGTACTGGATTTACCTCTAAATCTTGCTTAATAAAAGTATAAAATTTTGTCAAGAAGGTGGTTTTCAAGTGTTTTTGCAGCCTTTCAGATATAAAAATCCTGTTGATTGATAAAATATAAGATAGCGATTCCAGTCCAACCCATTTTTATTATTAATAAAGAGCCAAACATGTTTAGGCAGAGGCTTAACACATTTTATGGGAGTGCCATTGTTTGGTTATCCTACCCAAAGATTGCTCTTCTTTTATCCAAACTTCTTTGATTTCCTCCTGAAGTTCAATGACAAGAAACTTTAACTATTATGTAGAATTGATAACGTAATTTCAAAGGCATTGCCTCAGATTTCTCATTCCTATAGTTACCCTAAATATCTGGAATAAATTTAGCCCATTCTCCTTGAAATAATTGTAGTTACAGGTTGTTCACACATCCGTTAGTTTCAAACTCCCAATTGTTTTAATTCCCAGTTTATTCTGATAAAAGGGGGTGGGGCTTTCATTTAATTCAGAAGGTCACATGGTAAGCTTATCAGAATTTCCAATAATTAGCATCTATTTTTTTATGCATTATTGTACATCACATACATCATATTACTGCTTCCTCCGGGTCTCTGTGGGTGCGTCCATATATTTTTTTTCTAAAACTGATGCAGAAAATTATGAAGAAAATTAGAATACTAGAAAATTATGCCAATTTGACTGAAGTTTCAATATGAGCCAAGTAAACACTGGAAACTAAACCTTCAGCAGTTTCTGCATAAATCAACTGATTATCAAAATCATAATTTCTGGAAGAGACTCCAACAATTGCAGCAGAATTTAAGCAACAATGCATTTCTTTTTGTGTTTAATTCTACAATGTCCGCCACAACTTAAGTCACTGTTCTGCTTTGCTAATATAAATGTTATCATATGAATTGAAAGTTAGGACTAATAATCCTTGTTTACATTTCTCACCAAGCCTGATCTCCTCCCCTGTTCTCTGCAGGTGTTCTCTGTGCATGCAATGTGTTCACAGTCAGGAACTGGGAACGTGACAATGGGATTAAGGTCATGCATAGCACGGGTGAAGTTATTGGAATGTCTCAAGTGGCAGGGAAAAAAGTAAGTGAAGGAACATATGTTTCCTCTGGCTTGGTTTCCCCCGTTCTGTTCCATTTGAACTAAACACTTCTATGCTCAATTAAATTAAATCATCACAGGGATATTAGCCATTTAGAAGGAAAGCCTGTCAAAAGCTATTATGACAGCTATTCATTACTTCTATTAAAGGAGGCAATAGATAGTTTGAGCTACTGGAAATAGAAGTGGAAAAATGTAATTATGCTTGTATCCTGCTTGTGGATTTTTATTTGGCTCTTGGATTAGACAGGCATTTGATCTGATCCAGCATGATTATTTTTTTTTGTTCTAAATTTCTGTATTTTACATTTACATTTAGTAGCATTCTCCCCATTATTTATTTACTAGAATTTCCTTATGAACATGCATTTGGTGTGTTTCTCCCCCAAAAGGGGAAATTTTTGGTTTGGCCCTTTGTTTTATGGGGCTTCCCAGGCTTTATAATCATAATAAATAAGACTAATTGCTTTGATTGTAATTGTCCATTTGTTAAATCCATACTGGTTTTGAAGACTGGATTGTCTTGTCTTGTGATTTTTTTTCATTTAGTTCCAAAGTCATTGTTTCCTTATACTATACATTTGTGACATATAGCTTATCTAATGGAAACACATATTCTGGTAGCCCTCATTATGACAAAGATGGCCTCAGCAGCATTTTAGTGGATTTGTAGTTAGGATAAAACTGGTTCTTTAACATTGAGAACATTGAGATGTACAACTCCTAGTTCACATTTTGCTAAACTGACCGATGCATTAAGTTTAGTGATACATCTACTTTGATTTTCAATTCTACCAGCCATCCAGCAGCTCCAAAAAGTTGCCCATAATACTCAGCACTGGCCAACCTCTGATGCCACATTAATCGGACATGCTTGCTTTGGAAGGCCAAAAACTTTTAAAATGTGGTATCCAGATTAATAAAAATGCAAGCTCTTAAGAGACTTGAATATATTGTGATTCTGACTTTCCTTTTGTATGCATATCTGTTTTTTCCCCCTTCTGCATAGGCTGTAAGAGAAACAGCATTATCCAGGGGTATACTCTTTGGCGTGCCAATGATTATTTCTGAAACTACTGTGTATCTCATAAATCGGTAAGATAAATAGGTTTCCTCAACCAAATAAGCAGGAAAAAAGCAAATACCCATTATCAATAATGAAATAATATCATAACAGGGGAAGTATAACCTTCTGTTAGCCCATCTTGAACATTGGCCAATTATTTCTTAGTGAAATAAGCAGCTAGTTGAAATAAGCCTGGCTGCTGATTCTTCTTGTCTAGAAGAATTTAGGACCAAATAAGGTCTTCTATATGGTTTACAGAATCTGAAGTACCCCTGAATGCTCTGGGAAATTTTTCAGAAACTGTGGCTATTAATTCTATTAAGATTTGGATTGATGCAATGCGAAGAGCTGTCAACATTAGCAATCCAGATAACACTGATCGCCTATTAACTACTTGGTACAATTTCCATGATGGTATTCTCCTAAACCATTTAAGAAGCATTTAAAACAGGTGGACAATGATGTCCCCTTTATGACTTGTGGACTTCAACTCCCAGAATTCCTGATCCAGTATGCTTGGCTCAGGAATTCTGGGAGTTGAAGTCTAGAAGCCATAAAAGGGCCATAATTGCACCCCCCCCTTGATTTAAAAGATTACTTCTATCTTTTAAATGGTGAAATCAGAGAGACAATAAAAATGTTTGTTCTTCTAAAATGCTTTCTATATTTTATATGTCCATGCTTTCAGGATGTCATACTGGGCTCTGAATCTGGAAGAATATTTTTGCAGTCCACCTTTCCACTCCCACCCATCAAACTGTCAATATTTGGCAGCAAACCATCAAAGGAAATGTTGGGCTACATTTATTTTTATTTTTATTATTATTATCATCATCTCTTTTATTCATTAAACATGAAACTCAGTCAACTGAACATTTAAAAATGTGTCACTAATACTATTGAGTGGTGCTAATGGTTGATACGGGTTGCTGCCAGCGTCCTAGGTATCAACCAAGTATCTTCTTAAAATGTATGATGTTCCGAGTAGTGCAGTTTTTTGCAGTTCCGCTGGTGTTATCACAGGAAGCTGCAATTTCTTGATGTGTAATGTAAAATTCTTGGACATGGTATTATTATTGTTATTATTGTTATTGTTATTATTATTATAAAAAAATATCCCTTCCAAGGAGCTGAAAGTTCCTTGCCTTTCCTTTCAATTAGACTTTAGTATCTCCATCCTCCCTATAGTGCTTGGCAGCCAAAATAACAAGAATAATTAACGGTAAGTAGTTGTGGAAAGTGTCCTTGTATCCATCTAAGAGTCCAGGTTATCAATGGTTTTTTGGTTTTGGGGGAGCAGCTACAAAAAAAAAATCTGTACTGTTAAGTCAGTAATTCCAGACATCTTGAAGTTTTATCGGTCCCATGCTGTGTAATAACATGCCCTTACAATCTTTTGCAGCAGAAGAGTTTTACCACAACCATCAATGTTTTTGAGAGTGTTCCTGGTATATTTTTTCTGTTGGTTAATACTACCCATTTCATTCAGTTGGACTCCACAGTTAAGAGAGGTAATAAGCATGTTTCATTTTCTTTGCCACTTTCAATAATCGGGTAGATCAAAGGGGTAAATGGCATTGCAAATTAGCAAAAAATATAAACCCTGACGAATAAAAATTAGGATTATATTTGCTGTGTCTCCAAGTAAAAAACCATTTGTTTAATGGTGATGCAAGCTCTCAGAAACTATAAGGATTGGAGTTGGACTACAGGTAGTCTTTGACTTATGACCACAATTGAGCCCAAAATTTCTGTTGCTAAGTAAGACTTTTGTTAAGGGAACTTTGCTGCATTTTACAACCTTTCTTGTACAGTTGTTAAGTGAATCCCTGCAGTTGTTAAATTAGTAAAGCGGTTGTTAAGTGAATCTGGCTTCCCCATTGACTTTGCTCGTCAAAAAGTTACAAAAGGTGATCACATGACTCTGAGACACTGCAGCTGTCATGAATATGAATCAGTTGCCGAGCATCTGAATTTTGATCATGTGACCATGGGAATGCTACAACAGTCATGTGACAATCAGTCATAAGTTCCTGTTTTCAGTGCCGTTATAACTTTAAAGGGCCACTAAACAGTTGTAAATCAAGGATTATCAGCACAGAGATGTTCACAATTTCCAAAGTTTAACGTTTGTAGAGATGGAAATTTAACAGATAGGGGACCAATATAACCTCCTTCAAAAAAGGAGGATGGAAAGTACTTAGATGATTTTAGATGATTTAAGTGCAGTATGTAGCATATTACCATATTTTCCTAAACATTTCTATTGATTTCAGAGGATTTGGGAGTATTTCAGTATAAGAGACAAGATTTTTATTATTATTTTTTTTTTATTGCAAAAGTTTTACAATTACATTTTCACCCCTTTCCCCCCCCCACCACCCACCCCAAACTTCCCAACCTCCCTAACCCTCCCTAACCCTCCCCTCCCCCCAGACTTCCCTATATTATACTCATATCTGGTAAAAAAATAAAAAAAAAACCCTTAATATAAAACTTGTGTAAAAACTTGAACCCCTCCCTCCCCTTTATAATTTTTCTTTTTACCCTCATTACATTAAAATATTTCTAATACATTATTTTCAAACAAAAGCTATTTGATACTTTCTAGTTTGATATTTGTTCTGAACATATTCTATCCACTTTTTCCATTCCCATTCATAAGTCTCTTGTGAACAATCTTTTAAGTATGCTGAAATCTTCGCCATCTCTGCAAAACTGGCCATCTTCAAAGTCCATTCCTCAATAGTGGGCAAGGCTTCATTTTTCCAATATTTACCTATCAACAATCTTGCTGCTGTTATCATATACAATATCAGTTTTGTTTCACCCAATGTAAAACCCTTAACTATACCCAATAAAAACAATTGTGGAGAGAATTGAATTTTTTTCTTCAAAACATTCTGCATGACCCACCAAATTTTTATCCAAAAAGCCTTAACTTTCCTACAGGTCCACCAAACATGATAATACGTAGCATCCAAACATTCACATCTCCAACATTTTGGCTGAACATTAGGGTACATACATGACAACTTTTTGGGATCTAAATGCCATCTATAAAACATTTTATAGAAATTTTCCCTCAAATTCTGCGACTGTGTAAATTTAACATTCTGAACCCAAATTTTTTCCCATGTTTCCAACATCACTGGTTCTTCAAAATTTTGTGCCCACTTAATCATACAATCTTTAACTAATTCAGTTTCTGAATCCCTTTCTAACAAAACATTATAAAGCCTTTTGATATGCATTGGACCTTTCTCTTTTATATGTCTAACCAATTCTTCCTCGTGCAACATAATACCAATTTTTTGGTCCTCTTTCCATCTCAATTGTAATTGATTATATTGTAACCAAGTTAGATTAATCCCTTCGTCCAACAGTGTCTGCAATGTCTTCAGCTGCCATCTGCCCGCATCTGTAAAAAGAACCTCTTTGTATAAAAAACCCCCGAGTGACATTATATTTGTATTCCACAAAATATGACCAAGATCCAGCCATAACGGTATTTTATAATCCCATTTGAATCGGTGCTTCTTCCAAACTCTCATCAAAGAGTCTCTAAGTATATGGCTTTTAAATACTTTATCAACTTTGTCATCATAAAATAAGTAAGCATGCCATCCAAATTCAAGATCAAAACTTTCTGCATTCAATATTCCAGCCTTTTTCCTTCCAAACCAATCACTTGTTAAAGTTAAAGCTGCTGCATCATAATATAGCTGTAGGTTTGGAAGTTTAAGACCTCCTCTTTCTGGAACATCTTGCATAATTTTCAATTTCACTCTCGGCTTTTTCTCGTTCCAGACGAACTTATTCACTCCAGTTTGCCAGACTTTCAATTGTTTATCGCTTTTAAGCACCGGAATCATTTGAAACAAAAAAAGAAATCTTGGCAAAATGTTCATCTTAACTGCTGCTATTCTTCCAAGTAGAGACAGCTGCAGTTTTTTCCAAGTCTCCATGTCTTTCTGCACCTCTCGCCATAACACCTCATAATTATTTTGAAACAATTTCATGTTTGATTCTGCAACCTGAACTCCTAGATATTTTACCTTTGGTACAATCTCAAAACCTGCCCTCCTTTCAAGCTCGTGTTTACGATCTTGTGTCATGTTTTTAGCTATCATTTTAGTCTTTTATTTTTATTTTTTATTTTATATATTTTATATATTTTATATATTTTATATTTTTATTATTGATTGCCTACTCAATTGTCTTGTCTTTTGCATTACTAATTCAGAGACAGCAAGGTGAGATTTTGATGTAAATTGTAATATTTCAACATCCTATGATTTCTGTAACTCATGTCTTTGTACAGAAGTGGATCCAAGTGGTTAAAATAATCCAGTAAGAAATTTAAAATGTTCTCTTATTTTTCAGATAAAGCGAAATGAGCTTGAGCCTGATCTTGTCTCTTCCACTAAAGAAACGACGTTTTTTTTTTATAGGGGAGTTTAATAAACACCTTGATGGTTTTCTAGGATTGCCATTCTTATAATGATGAAGGCGGCTTTTATGCATAAAAGAGGAACTCTGGTAATAAAGTGAAAGTTGGTCTGAAGTATTTTGAATCAACTGTAACAAAAAACTAAAACTAATTAGGGGTGGGATGGAAAATAATCATGTTCTTATTAATACTTCTCTGTACAGAAAGGATTTGGTTTTGTGATCTACTTATGCAGAATAATAAAAAGGCCGTTATTCAAAAAAACAGATCTCTTATCTAGAAATGCAAAATTGCATTGCAATCTGACTTATACCTTTTTTCTTTTAAATGGAAGGAGAACATATGCGATAAAATGAGATATTGGATTATAGCTGGGGACCCTCACATTCAAGGCCATTCTTATCCATGGAAAATTACTCTGATTTTCTATTCCTACTCTTTCTTTCAGCCCAACATGTTCCTTTTGGAGAAAGAAGTATTGCGTATATTGCTTAGGGCTTCTGGAGAAAAGACAGGAAATAAATAAAATTAATTATATAGAATAAAGTCTGCCCTGGTCTATATTTTTGCTCTTCTAATGTGCTAACCCTTAATTTAACTGATAACTTAGTCCTTTTTACAGTCTTTAGTGGGGTGAAATTCACTTACCTTCCTTACCGGTTCTCAAATGTGCACGCACCGCGCTCGCTTCGCTTACATACCATCATCCGAGCATGCGCAAAGCCTTCTGTGCATGCACAGAGGCTTAAAATTGTCACAAAAAAGCAACATCATGACATCTGCGCGGGTGGGCGGAGCCTCCCACAGCTGCCGCTACCAGTTCGCCTGAGCCGGATAGAACCATCTGAATTTCATCCCTGGTCTGTAGCCCATTTCCTAGGATTGCTGTAAGTCTGAGGTTCAGCCCTGTCTTTCTTGGGAATTCCTAACGCCAGAACCTATTTCAGGTGAGCAGATGTTAGCTAAGTGCTCCTACTTGTTATGACATAGAACAGGGATGTCAAACTCGCGGCCTGGATGCGTCATGCGCTGGCCATACCCACACCCGGTTTAGTGAAGGGGGAAAAAGTTGTGATACGTCACATGACGATGCGAGTTTGACACCCCTGACATAGAACCACAATTGCTTACAAAGAAGTCCCTTTCTTGTATACTCAAAATGGGAGCCAACTATTAAATGCATAAATCAATCTTTTTTAAAAAAAATGGAATTTGTTTTTCTCCTGTTTGAGTGGGTACAATAGGCATTATGGGCTCGATTACAACAGCCTTCTCCATCTTTCTAAGAGCTACCAAGTTGTCAGATTTTTTTGTGTGTGTTTCTTATAGTTAACTATAAAAAAATAAATACAAGGATGTATTGATTTTAAATGCTGATTGATAAGGGAAATATTCTGTATTTCATCCACATATCGACAATGAAGATAATACTATCAAGGAAAAAGATAGTCATATAAAATTAAATTTAGTTGGTTTTTAAATTTTTAAATTATATATTTTTGTACAAAAGCGAGTAACACATTCCTGAAAATAGGAGGTGCTCTGGTCATATTCATATTCTAATTTGATTTTTTTTATCATAATTGCACATTCTCCTGTATTACATATATGCAACTCATAAATCAAAAACACGATTTTCAATATTGCTAGTATATATCATTGATCATAGTTAAACAGTATTTCATAAAATATTAGTAGAAATAAGTGTGTTTAATTTAAAAAAGTCTACAATCACATGCAAGGGTATATGTGAAAGCAAGAATCATGTCAATTTTAAAAGCAAAGTGCTACTGCATAGGCTCCACTGTTAACACATTTTTTTGTTTAGATTTTTTATTTATTTTTTTATGAAACCTCTTAGTTTTATAATAGTTTTGAATTAACAAGCTAAACCTTCTCACAAAAATGTGTACAGCCAAATGTCAATGGCTATTGAAGGGAAAGGCAAAGTTAAGCAATAAAAAAATCCAGTCGTATATTCATTCTGCAAAATATCAGATACATGCTGACATCTTACAACCCACAAGGAGAGTAGCTTAAGAAAAACAGGAGGCAAGAATTACAGTAAACCTCCTGGTCCCTTGAATGAGGAAAAAGAATTTTATAGCTGTCTTCCTAAAAACAGCAGCTACTGGGTATATTAATATACATATTTGCCCTATTCAATAGGACTGTTTTATAAGTAAACAGCTCCCAAACTCAATCAGGATTCATCATCACAAAAACTTGTACATATTCTTATTCTAAAAGCCCAAAATCCACCTATGTGAGATATGGCTAGCAGGCACATTGAATATTTGGCAGTGTAGCAATAGATGTAATCTGTCAAACATCCACAGATTGCTTGTGGGAAGTTACATTGCATATACAACTCTTAGGTTCAGACCCAAAGGTGCTTTTTCAAGAGGCAATTTAGGACTTTCTGGTTTTTCTTTGAAAACATTTTGCTTCTCATCCAAGAAGCTTCTTCAGCTCTTCAGAAATGTCTTCAAAGAAAAACCAGAAAGTTCAGTTGCCTCTTGAAAAAGCACTTTGGGACAACCATGATCTGGATGACTGAGAATCTCCATAAACTCTTAGGTTCAGAGTTGAACCTTCAATAACTGAAGCTCTAACTTTCAGCCTCTTTGCAAGTTATGGATGTGCTAAGACTAATTAGAATAGGGACAGTCTGCTAGGAATCCTTATGGTTGTGTTCCCAAGACACAGTACTTGGATGTGCCAAATTGAAGAGGGCTTATTTGTGTACTTCTAAGAATGTTCATGTCATCAACAATTTGATTATTGATTTCTATTAGGATGCTGATTGGGCTTGGCAATTACTATTTCATCTTAATGCACAGCTCAAACCATCGTGTCTTCAAGTCTTTTGTAGGAAGAACTGACAATGGTATACTACAGTCAATGTTTTATGGCACACTGATGTAATTTCAAATCTGTATCATTGCTTATCCTCTCCAGAAATGTATATTTTTTTTAAAAAAAATCTTCCACAGAATTCTTTACATAAGCATTATAGTAAAGAAGATTTTGTTTTTAAGTATTCCGCTGAGGTTTATTAACAACATCAGATTTTAAGCATTTGTTCAGCTGCTGCCAAATGATAAAGAAAATTTTCCGTTGCTGGTGGGAATCGCTTTTGTTTCAGTGCTTCTAAGTTAAGTGATGGCTTCTCACCATCATGAATGACTTCTGTGAATGAAGCCAGATTTGTCAAGATTTCCTTTGTCTTCAATGAAACATCCTGCAGACACATTTTAGAATAGAGAGAGCAAACATGAAATAGTTGGTAAAAACAAAAGCTCCTCTTACTCTGAGATTTATCAGCCTATGTTAGGTCAGTATAAAAGTTTGGTAAAAATAATAAAGGTGGGATACAAATAAATAATAGTAAACCAAGTCCTATACTCTTTTCTGAGATGGAATACTTTTGGAATATTTAAGCTAAGTTTAGGTAATTTCATATTACTGCTACTATTCTGAATGTTGTCAATATATGAATCTCGTGGATTCACACATACAATCACACAATGTCTAGGCTTATGCATAGCATTTGAAATGTGTTAGATGGTATTAGTGCCCTAACTCAACTACTTTTTTAATTAGCATTTTAGAACATTGCATATATCCTGCCAATTGTGGCTTATCAAAAGAAACGTGTAAACAAAATGGTAAATATGATGCATGAATTCAAATTATTCTCTATAGACATAATGGATAGATAGACATGCAGCTTTCTGATAAGGTTGTTTTCCAGTGCTATTTGAAGATGCCACGGACTACAAATATATGTGGTACACAATACACAGTATTTGTTCATCATGAAAAAGGGGGGTAAGGTGCCACGAGTAATGCATAAAAGTAGTCCATTCATTTAGCGACTGTTCAAAGTTACAATAGTAACTGCACAAATGGTATTTAAATTGCCTTTTGGAGTTCTGACAGTTGTAGCATCCCTGCAGTTATGTGATTATGATTTCTAATGTTCCCTGCTGGTTTGCCACAAGTAAAGTCAATGGAGAGGCTGGCCAGAAGTTGGGAGTCATAGTCAAGTGAGGTCTTCACACTTAATGACCTGCATGGTCCTTACTTAACAATGGAATTGGGACTGTCAGAATTTCTGTTGCAAAGTGACACAGTCTGGTGATAACACACTTTACAATGATGTTGCTAGCAATGGCAATTCTAGTCCCAATTGCCATTGTCCCAGTAGCCAGGGGCTATCTGTATAGTTAAAAGAAAATGAATTATCAAATGCAGAGACCTGTGTGTGTAACTATGTGTTTGGCTGTAAACATCTGAGAAGCTGAGACGTCAAGAAGATAAGCAGGAATATAATGCAAAAAGAGTGAGGCTGTATAATGCATGGCAGGACTAGGATTTTTTATCTTAGGTTTTGAAGGATTTTAAGGGTTTTTTGTCTTTTTCTAGAACCAATTATTATTATTTGAGGTTTTATGTTATAGGTTTTTTGCTTCTTATCTCAAAAACATGCATTTTAAAATAAATTAAGGAATCAAAAGTAGCAAATATGGTCAAAGGATATTTCACTGATTGGAAAAAGAGTTACTTTGAGGCCACAGATGACCCATTCCTACTTCAGATTATCAAGGGGTAACCAGCTCTGCTCAACTTTTGACTCACATATTTATTTAAAAATAAATTAAGGTGGTGAATATTTCCAATTTAATTTATGAAGAATTTACAGTTCTACATTATGTATAGATTGAAGGAACAGTGGCTTGCTTTAAATCAAATTAATTTCAGTTTCAGGTATGTTATCCAGCTTTGCTAAAACAGCAGGCTTTATCTTAAAATAAAAGCCGGTCTCTTCTCCGCCTTCCATAGAAAGACAGGTAGCCTGAAGTTTTGCCAGAGCTCAGTCAGTCATTTAAACAATCTTAACCCTGGCTTAAATACTAATAATTGTAATTCTAAACCAGGAGCATAATAGTTTAGATAACAAAATAATATTAAAGGCTGAAATAATACAGAAGTTTAACCTTTATAACTTGACTGTTTGATTTCTCTGGATCTTCTGCAGACTGAACGATTAGCTGACCAAGTTCTTTATGCAATTTTCCCATTGTCATTGCCTCTGAGAAGAAAGAAGTACACTATCACTGATTTGTTTATGTAAAAAAGGAAAATAAACATATAACTCCAAAACAGAACTGCAATCACAACATCAGAATTTGGGTCAAAAGACTATATCACCATTCAAAAGACCACTCTGCCCCACAAAAGGTACACATCTATAGATCAAGATTTCTTCATACTGCATTCAATGACAATGCTAAAATTTTGCTTCTTTGTAATTTAACAATAGAGCTGAACTGATAGAATTTCCCCATTCTGCTATCTTTCAGGATTCATATTTCAGTTTCTGTACAGTAGCATCATTTCTCCCAATCAGAAAAGAACACTACGTGGTGGCATTACTTTTATCCAATGAGACAATTAAATGAAAAATCCCAAGATAACTTTTATTTTAATTCTTCCAAACCATTCCTTTAAAGTAAGTATTTTTCCCTATCTTTTTCCATGTGCGTGGATCAAGAAATTAGCAGCAACATTAAAAACTTACATCTTAGTTCATTCCATCTTATGTTAACAGTTTTCTGAGTATTGGAACAGAGGAATGCACTAAAACCTAGAGGAGGATATTGAAATTTCCCACACCACCTTCTACATTTGGGAGGATATTGGAGACTTGACAGGAGAATTAGAACAGTAAGGCAGAGGGAGACATTATAGAATGCCATTACACAGGATTCTTCTTCTTGCTTTTGGCCTTATCCTAGGGTCCTGGATGCCAAATTGGCTTCAATCTGCTAATACCAATAATAAGATCATGTTCCTCCATTATCTAGGTACAAGTAGAACTGGTGCAAATAAATTAAACCCTGGTTGGGTGAAAATATAGAAGTTCCTCATCAAAAAACATTTGTTCTCCCAGGCCTTATGTGCCTAGCAGCTATAATACCAAGGAAGTGGCTTGTAATGTTTCTCTTGGAAATCTTTACGGTCATCAGATACACTGATGTAGGACTGGATATTACACCATGTATTTTTGGTTGGCCATAAGAGAATGGGGTCTGATGTTGAAATTAATGGCCATCATGACAATTACGAGCTTTCCTTAGGAGACCAGAGCCCAATTCATACAGGAAGCTATGCATTACATCTTGTCTTTACTTCAAAGCAGTTGGAACAAGTTTGACAGAGGGGACATTTCCATCAATCTTTTGTCATGATCAGATCACTTCTTAATCAATGTGATACTACAGGTAGTCTCGTTTAGCGACAGTTCACAGGGGGGTGAAAAAGTAACTTTACGACCAATCCTCACACTTACAACCTTCCCAGGTCTATAAAGCAAAGGAAAACTAAAGTAAGATTATAAATTCAGCTGTGGCAATTGTTTCACTTAGTGACTTGAGTTGCCAGTCCCAATTGTGATCGCTAAATGAGAACTACCTGTAGTCAGTTCTGGGGATTTCCAGAGGGGAGAAAAATACTAATTAGGACTTTTGGCCTTAGGTGCCTCAAAATTCAATTACTTTTAAGAATTTTTCCAGTGCTTTGGGGGTCAATTTTATAATAATCATATTAACTGATTATAATAATCAGTTTATCTCTGGAATTGCTCTAGAGTTGTTTCAGAAATGATTCCTCTTAGTAATCAATCTAAGGGGTCTTCTTTATTTTCTAAGGAACTCTGGGAAATGAATTGTCAGAAAAAAAAAGGAGGATTGAATTTAATTGAATATGTCACAAGCCCAGTTTGAGCTTGGATGTATTAGGAGTGAAGGACCATTTTTAATGATTAAACATTATTTTATAATGTAGTCAGACACCTAGAATCATATCCCATATGCAAACAAAGACATTTTTATATCTGTATATGAGGAAAGTAAATGACATAGCCTACAAACCTTTTGCTTGGTGTGAAATGGTGATTTCACTTTCAGCCAGGTTGACATACACATCATAAAGATCTATCCTATTGTTCATTTCTGAATCTATACATCCAGCAATGTACCCTGATAAGAAAAGATTTTAGTATGTTTCAGTAAATGCATTCTCACTAGAAGTACTTTAATATGGGGTTCTTGGTGGTCCTGAGCTTGGTTGTTTTTTTGCAGATGTTTTAATTACCAAACTAGATACCATCATCAATGCTAGTAGAGAGTGAGTTTTGCTCTCATTTTATATACTAATGGCTTGCCCTGTCAGTGTTGGTGGGAATGGCCTTGGTGATTCCTTCATTGGGATATTGTTTGCTTCTGGATTGTTGTTGTAATGTCAATCTTGGTGTTAATTTCTGCTCATCTAGGTGTTGAGTTCTTGTGAGGAGGTCTTTTGGTTTTTTTTATTTCCTTTTTGGCTTTTTGATTATCTCTTTTGAATTGTATGTTGATATTGTTCTCTATGTGCCCGTTGATGGCCGATTTGTGTGACTCAAACCAAAAGACCGCCTCATCAGCAATCAAACCCTAGATAAGCAGAGATTAACACTATATCAACAATCTATAAGCAAACAATATCCCAATCAAGGAAGTACCAAATAGCCCAAATCAAGGAACCAACAAGAACACTAACAAGTCCCACCAACTCTAAAAGGGCAAGCCACTAGTATATAAAATGAGAGCAAACCACACTGTACTATATATTGATATTGTATAGTTTGGTAATAAAACATCTGCAAGAAAATAAACTCAAGAGAGTACCAAGGATCCCAGAGTTCAACTTGAGCTACAAATATTCTCTTCCATTACTTTTATATGAATTTAAGAAGTTTACAATGACTTTTATTCATTTTATAGTCTTAAACATGCATGCTAACATTGGACAACTACCAGTATCATAGGAATTTACCTAATAAATAATAGGTACCGAATTCTATATTCATAGTCCACTATTCTACAAGAAACTCCAAGCAACTATTTTTTGCAATAGGTAATTAGGAGGAATTGTCCAGTACTGCAATTTCTGAACATCTGAGCCTTAGTCAATTGTTTGACCTCAGTGACTATGGTAGTGATCCTTTACTAATATTTATAATATTTGAATATATTATTATCTGCCCATAATGACATGGATGGTTATATAGATTTAATAAATAATGAACTATTTTTTCCGTTACCACAAAAGTTAATTTAGTCATTCTGTTATGTAATGGTGATTGATATCCATTATCAATAATACCTGGACACATTTTTAATGCTTCTAATTCATCATCATTCAGATGTATGTATGAATGAAGAATTGACCAATCTTGTCGGTGCCACACTAAGGCTGGTAATGCTCTAAAAGAAAAAAGTTATATTATTTTAGTACAATGGCTCATATCATCTCCTCAAAGGATGCACTAATTGGTCTTGTACTCATTGTCTAGCTTACAATGGGATCAGGACTCTAAATCATATGACATAATTTTAGCCATAGATAGTAAGTCATCCAAAAGATGGAAGGACGTTTCTTTATAATATACTATATGGATGGATGCATGGCCAGCAGGCATTCTCTTTAAAACTGGAATTTTACAAAAACAAATACATTAAGTGTTAAGAAATGTTTTGAATATGTCAACACTGTTGAGCATTGCTTTTACAGAATCTATAAATCACTATTTATTTTACAAAATGATTAACCACAATAGTGGATAAGTACACAAAGATTACTTTGACAATATTAACAGGACCAATTATCTTAACAGACTGTTGTCTGTTTCAAAACAAACTCATTTCATGCAATGGCTTATTCAACAGTTTTGTCAAATTAGGATTAGTTATAAATCATAATCACATTTAATAACTGCACTGGGGGATCCAATACCTCCACCAAAACTGAGAAGCCCAAACTACTATATGTACAGAGAGCAAAACCTCACTCCCTTCTAGCACTGGAGATGTTACCTCAACATATATTGAAATTTCTTCAGGACAGAGAGCACCAAGGAATCTACAAGTGATGCTACTTTATTCATATATATATTCATTTCTTTTAGAAATAAATAAGAAAATGTGGCCGGGAGACTTGAATATGAAATTAAATGAAGGAGTACCTTTTATTTCATCAATGTGTTTTACCTTGTAAATTCGAGGATAGTTTCTATTCTTGGGTGATATACTACAATTCTTTTCTTTAACATGAGTGCAGTATACAGGATGACTGTTTCCATTCCAAACTGAAACACTATATCTAGGACAATCAGAAGTTAAACAGAATCTTAATATAACATAATAGAATTCTGTACAATTAACAACATAATTATACAATTATAATTTACTTAAATTCACTTTTTATGAAGAGGCAAAATTTGTTCAGCTTTTACAGAATACTTCTTACCTTATATCAAGCTACAGTTTGTTATTACATCTATATCATGGCTTGTTTAACTCATAATAGATTCACCTAACATGCCAATCCATTGTTTATAAGTTCCAATGTCTAAACCAATAATGCATTTATCTTACTTTTTTTTAGAATACAAACACTCTGTATCTTTTACATCTTTTTGTTTTTGAAAGAGTCAGGCCGGCTGGCTTTTATTAAAAACCATCCTACCAATTCAATTGATGCCAGGGTGTTATTTTTCTCAACATCTAGAGGGAGAGGACACAAAAGGGAAACCCAAATCAGGCTCTGAAAAACTCTTGGGACTCCCAAGAATCCTCCTATGCGGATGTCAGCCTTGAGAAAAAGCTAGTGATGCAACTAAGCATGACCAGTATTTCGAAAGCAATGGTTGTCATGCTTTCAGGGTCTGCTTACTTGGAAATAAATTTCATTGAAAGAAAGGGAGTTTATTTTCAAGAATGCATAGTTTTAACCTGAGCTGTATTACTGATTTTTTTTTTAAATCTCACCTTTGACTGAACCTGCAAGATAAGCTTTTCTGATATCAAAATCTTTGCTTAGGAAAGAACCATTTTCTTCACTCTGACAAATCCCCTTTGTAAGGACAGAAACGTAACTCTCCATCATTTTTACAGGAGTCCCATATTTCAGATATATTCTGTAAAATAAATAGAGCTTCAGTAATCTGGGCCAAAAAGAATAAATATAAGGGATTTTTTTACCCATGCAAACATTCACCCACTGCCGTTTTGCAAGACTCACTAAACCCCACAATGTGACTTGTGCTCCTTCCTCTTATCTTGCTTATTTTGCAATCAATAAAACTTTCTGTTCAGAGGATTTCTTACAATTAATTTCAACATCTTCATATTTTTATAATTTATAATTTTTAAACACTACACTTTATAATTTTTTAAACACTACACAGGATATATTCTTTCAAGTCCATCTAGCCCCCATAACTTTCTAAAATCCACATTCTAGTTTCCTTTTTGCTGTTTTTCAAAAAAGTAAAGATTTTTCTTTTTAAACCATAAATGTATATCAGTGTTTCTATCATCCAAGGTGGAAGGTAATTTTCTTAGTGATATAGTAGAGCTTGTACTTTGGAAGACTCTTAATTTCAAAGAAGTTAATAGTAAGCAGCTTTCTAAAGTAATTTGGAGAGAAAGTAGGCAAACCCAATGTCTCCCAGAGCTCTCAAACCTGCTGTAGATCTCTTTGCAGAGAGATTCTGTATGGAGCAATCTTGTGGGCAATCCCTTTTCTTCTCCTTGATCAGAAGAATTCTGAGGAGTCAATCCTTTCACTGCTCCTATTTCCACCATAGTCATTAGCTTGACAAAAAGCAAAGCCATGTTCAGTCCACCATTGCTGATTCTCGAAGTATTACCACTATTAGCAATAATCTAACCTGGATATAGTATGAATATGGTTAAACTGGTTTTTCTCCAGGTAGATATTTTATTTTTTTTATTTCTATAGCCAGCTAGAACTGCTGTACATGAAATTCTACACGCAGTTGGAACATGATCTAAATCATGCAGGAAAAGAAATCTTGCTAGATTTATTGTAAGTAATGTGTTTACAATAGAACTACATTTGAGAAGAAATGCACTTCAACCGATTTACTTCATGAATGGTTTCCTGTTTGAGAACTGCTAGTAGGATACTATTATGTGTCATTTCTGCAGTTTTAGTAAACCTTTTACTCACTTGAAATAATAAGTAATTATATGTATAATTATTATGATGGTAAGTAATCCCTTCAGAAATGTTTTCATCTCTTAATTGGGAATACATCGCTGTGCAAAAGGTTTAGCTAATAAACCATGCAGTTATAGAAAACGTATCAAGCAATATACACACCTACAGAGAATCCTAGAGAAGGCTGCATACTTTTCCGGATTGAAGTCTTTAGTTGTCAGAACAATGGAAAAGTGGGTCACCTATGCAACATACAAAAAAAAAAGTTAACGTCCAAATACTTTTTTGTAATATAATAATATAAACAACTGGAAAGGCGAGACAATTTGGCAGATAAAGTTGCTTAGATTTACTTAAGAGCGGGACTTCGACAGGGAAGCTCCAATTGTGGTATCTGGGCAGTGACTTGTGGGGAAGATTGTTGAGAGTAGTTAGACTGCAGAGGATCTTGAAGGAAGTAAATTATCTGGACCTGTTTCAATCAGAGCTGAGGCCCTTTCATGGGTCCATTGAGTGCATTGTTTTTGCCCATCCCTAGAATGGAAGGCCCTTCAAGAAGTCACTCATGCCCTATTCCCCCTCATGAATGAACACCTGTAACATGATGTATATGAGGCTGCTTTTGAAAGCCACAAGGAAACCATAGTCCAGAATGCTACAGTGCAGGTAGGGATGAACGAGTATACCAGGATATGAGCTGCACAGTTGCCAATTGGCTGCTGGATGCAATTCAAGGTACTGTTCATCATCAATAAAACTTTGTGTCTCATAAGATCTGCTTAACTGAAGAACTGCTTATCTTCAATAGTTCTGCCTACTTAATAAGATCAGGCAGCTTGTTTATTTGAAAGGCTCTGGATCATGAAACAATGTCATCTATTGGGATATAGGATGTGTGCCTTCTTAGTTGTCATACCTGCCACTTGGAGTAGCATTTCCCTCAGGATATGTATAGCTCCCAACCTGATGGAGTTCCAGAAGTCACGAAAAACATGGCTTTGCTCCTAAGCCTAGGGGTAGGATGGCTGCTGAGCCCATCAGTTTGCTTTGGGGTATTTAGGGGCATTGTCATGTTCCTTCTGGATGCTCAGAATTATTCATTTTTGTTTTTGTTTTTGAACTACTGAGCATCATCAGGAGCTAGGCAGCCTCCATGTTTAAATCAATCAATAAACTAAGTCTACTACATCACTGAAAATTTATGGATACTCGCTACACAGTTACATCTTGAAAATAATGCAAACATCCAGTTTAACTTCAGTTGATGCAATATAAAAACAGTTATTTTTTTTTCTATCACAATTTTCCAAATTGCTTTTGTTATATGTATAGATATAGCGTACTGATAGAGTATCCCTTATGAAATCAGCAGACGTAAAAATCCAATTAATCATAGAATAATGAATGTGTAAATAAGATTTTTCTGTCAAGTCCCCTTTCTCCAAATTTCATTCTTACCCTTTTCAAGGTAGAAGCCTCTGGAATTTCCATGGTTGTAATGTAAAACCATGTTAGTTTGTACTGACCAAATAAGAAAGTGTGAAGCTGTTTATTCTCATCTGTAAGGCAGCATTTTCTCAATAAGAGGTCTCTGAATGCAGTCGTTATAGAAGGGTAACACCAAACCCATAGAGCATCTCCATTGGTATCTTTTTCTATGGTGGAAAGATGTTCACTGTGAGAATGCCAACAGCAGCAAGGGAGTAAATTGATCAGTTAATCAGATCCAATTGTGCATTCAATTTAATGCCCACTTTTATTACACATTTTAAAATTATCCATTTCTTATGTAAGCCTTAATAGTTCAGGAAATTAATTCAGATTTATGGTAACATACATACATGTATTTTAATCTGAAATGTGATATTAATCTGGAACAATTTTATTAAAAATATGAATAATCTCTCTGGCCTATAGCCAGGGCAGCAAATTCTATATTTTAGCTAAAAGCACATTTAATTTAAAACGATCACAAACTGTATTTCCTTATCTAGACTTCCTCTTTCCTTTGACGTTTTCCTTATATTAAACTTTACACTGTACTCTTCTTGTAGCAAGAATCTCCTCTACTAGAATTCGTAAAAAATAACAATGCATTGAGTGTGCTAAATAACAATAATAATTTATTTGTTCAGTTTTCCCATTATTATTTCTCTGCTAAGTGAAGATAAATGATGGCAAAAAAGTCTTCCTAAGTGAAGCCTTGATTCAAGAATGATTTCACATCAAGGGAGATCTAGTAATTGGTGACAAACTAAAACGTTTATCCTGAGCATTTTTATAGCTTATCTACAACCAGCATTATATGGGGAAAGCAACATTTATTTAAATCTTTCCTGTGCTATTAACTGCATTCTATTACTTTTCCACTCTCCACTCAGAAAAGGATTGGGATTTTAGATAACCAGAAAGGGGTCTTTTGCAAATTAGAGGCTTTTTATAAGACCTTTTTGTAAATTAACAGGAGATGGGTGCAGGTACATTCACTCAACATTCAGAGCCACTATTACTTTAAGCATACCATAATTAACTGCAATAGCTAAATTCAGAGACCACCCTAAATTATAAAGTGGATGGATTTATTCTAACTTGTTACATTGTGAGCAATGCTGCCTGTAAAGTGTCCTTTAAATCAAGTTCAACTTCTGATTGGCTACATTGGCAATAATACAGAAGTAGTTTTGTCACTGCCTTCTTCCAGAGCGTTTCCTTTTTCAATTCACCACCATGCGATTTGCTTTGATCTTCTATGTCAGTATTAAACAAGATTGAATCTTGAACCAGTTTTGTTTTTTTTATTTCCCCACGGTGGCCTAGGCGCTGTGCTCTAACTGTACTTATTAAAAGATAAGGAGGTATTTGGATAACAGGGGTGATAGTCAAAAGAACCACCCTAGAAGAATGAATACTCCTCCACTCGTTTATTCCTGTATAGCAGTGTTTCTTAACCTTGGAAGCTTGAAGATGGGTGGACTTCAACTCCCAGAATCTGGGAGTTGAAGTCCACCCATCTTCAAGCTTCCAAGGTTGAGAAACACTGCTGTATAAGGTGAGGGAGCATGCAAAGTCGTTTCCCCCCCTTTTCCAGTCTTCTCTACTCCTTCTGCATGGGCATAGACGGACCTGAGAGAGTGCAACAATCCTGTTGGATCATGCATATCACCAAAGGCAAAACCCTTAAGACTCTACTTGAACCCCCAACCCTCCAGTCTCAAGATACTATGGTTGATTGTATCAAAAGCCATCAAGAAATTTAGCAAGACTAGTAGAAGTGCATTTACCCTATTCATGATTTCCAGGAGTGACTAATGCTATCCTCTTTCCCCTAAAGCAGGTCCAAACTCTGACTGAAACAATTTTTAGGTTCACAGGGTGTGAAATTGGTCCAATACTTGGGGCAATTGGAAGAGGCGAAAAGGAAGACGTTGCCACTCATCTGCCTTACCCCCCCCCCACTGCTTCACGAACACACAATTTTTCCCGTTTCAGAATAGAAATAGGGAGGGGAAACGAGGGGGTGTTAACCAGCTCTCCCCCCTCAGCCGACATTCCCACAGCATGCAGCCAGGGACGGAGACGCGCTTACCAATCAAGCCTACACCCAGAAGCAGCTGAGCCTCCGTCTCTGCCATCTTTCTCCTCCCAGCGCCAGGATCCCTCCTCTTTTTCCTGAGAGACCCATCATGGGCCTCATAGCGGGAGAATAATGGAGTAACACGCCTCCTGGCTTCCGGCTTGATTTCGGTCTTCGCTTACAGAAACCAAGGCGTCCGTATGCGAGCGCTCCGCGAGACTTTTTTCCTCGTTTATTTTAAAGCCTCTGTCAGCGAAGGAAAACTTGTTTTTCCTAGCGGCACGGTGGTGCGAGGCGTGGAAAGAAAAATCAGCGCGCCACGGAAAGTCGCCTAGTCCACCTTTCTGCTGAATGGGGAATTCGTATTAGAGGATCCCATTCAGTTAAACATTTCTTTGGGTCATTGCTAAAATGTTCTTACTGCTTATTTTCCCTTCAGGCTTGTCCAGACTTTGCTCCCATGAAATGTCCATCTTTGAGTTCAGCTTTCCAGAGCGACAGAAACTAAGTATTTATTTAGCTGCAGATGTTCCGTGTGATCATACCACCTATTTGGGAGACGTTTCCCCCTCATCAATTCTTTGAGGAGTAATTTTCAGAGTTGTAATTATATATAATTTTCTGAATAGTTTTTATCTCAGAGCTATAATTGCACTCAACAATGAACTAAAGGGCCACCATCAGTGAGCTGTTGGACATTAATACTTGGTCTGTTGTGTGGATGTTTGGGTGGTTTAGGGGTGGAGAATTGTGGGTGGGAGTGTGTTTGGGGATTGTTATGTGTGTTGGACCTGGTCTTTGGTTGTTAAGTGAATTTTGTTGTATGGGTATACTGTGTATACACGTACAATGACAATAAAGTTATTTATTTTATTTATTTTATTTTATAAGCACTATTTTGCTTTACATCAATCGTGCTGCCAAGAAGCTTAAGACACTTAGCAATCCATGGCCATTAGGACTTGAATTCCAAGCTAGACTGAACATTGTCTTCCACAAATATTACATTGTATATATGGATTTAGTGCTCCTGATATCAACATACCTTCAAGATCATGGTTACTCCTGGCATTTCCATAATGGAGTTCAAAGGGCTGCCACAGAACCTCTTGTCTTAGTTTTATTTTAATATGTTTCAGAATGAGATTCTAAAAGCTTTCTGTTCTTGTAATAAGATTTGACCTCAGGGATTCTTCACAGAATAGAACCCTATTTTTTAACTTCTACATGAAGCCTCTGGGTGGAGTCATCATTGCAGTTTATGTAAATGACTTTCGATGGCTTACATTAAAAAATGAAATTCTATGAAAATAGAGAATAAAAAGGGCAACAACTCAAATTAGCAGAACGCTATCCAAAAAAGCTGTATTTGTGGAAAGCCAGGAAAGAGAGACTCAGCCTGATCTCCTTAGGGTGGCTTTTCCACAGAATCAGCATTTTCACGGAAAAGCAGTGACTCTTTGACTTAGCTCCCTGAAAGCATCAGACTTTTAGCAGATTCTCCCTGCTAGATGGCTGGAGAAAAGCAGCACTGTAAATTACATCCAGAAGCCAACTGACAACCAAAAAAAGGACCACAGATCTGTCATTTGCTCCTGGCATTGGCTGCCTAAAAATAGATAGGTTGTTGCATTTTGAACCAACTGCAGTATCCAAATATTTTTCATAGGCAAACCCAAACAGAGTGCCTTACAATAGCTACACAGGTAGTAATAAGGACATGTTACTATTGTCACAACCTCCTGCTCAGGAAATGCTGCAACAGGCAGAAACTGGAGTTGGGCAAAAGCCCCTCTGGCCATGGCTTTCACCTGGTGAAATCATGGGTCCAGGCATTTTACAAGATTGGGAATAAATATAGCTCCCGTGTGGGAGGGGGTATTTTTCCACCCCAAATGACCAAATAACTCCTCCTAGCATCTTCATTTCAATGTTGAGAAGCAGAGGAGACAAGACCAACCCCTATTGCACCCCACAAGTCAGGGACCAACCAAGCCAGCTTTTCTTCTAAACATAAATTGGAACCACCCACTAAGAAATATAATAGAATTTCTTTATTGGCCAAGTGTGATTGGACACACATTTGTCTTGGTGCATATGCTCAGAGTGTACATAAAAGAAAAGATACATTCGTCAAGAATCATAAGGTACAACGCTTAGTGATAGTCAAGTATTGTTTTCATCGCAAAACAATACTTTGAACCCCCAACCCTCCAGTCTAAAGATACTATGGTTGATTGTATCAAAAGCCATCAAGAAATTTAGCAAGACTAGTAGAAGTGCATTTACCCTATTCATGATTTCCAGGAGTGACTAATACGATCTTCTTCCCCTAAAGTAGGTCCAAACTCTGACTGAAACAATTTTTAGGTTTACCGGGGATGAAATTGATTCAATACCACCATTTCAAAAACCACCTGTAAAAGGAAAGTTGAAGATAGATCTGCCCAGGGATGGTTCTTTAGGAAGCATCATACTCTGGTTTCCTCCTGTGTTCCCAGCAGCTTTCCCTCCTGCAATGACAATTTCCCAGATCTGAGTGATCATTACCATCCCTGATTCCTCTACAACACTGGTCTGCAACCTTAAAACACTCAAAGAGCCATTTGGACCAGTTTCCCACAGAAAAGAAAACACCATGAGCTACAAAACCCTTCCCGTGCCTGACTATTTCTTGGGTGGCCACAAAACTAGCATATGTAGTTGAATTAAATGTTCTGTTTTCTTCTGAAACTTTTCTTGGATTTATCCATGGTTAGTCTACTGGGGGTTGAAAAGCTCAATAAATCATGTGCTGGCAGGTGTCGCACATTGGCAGTTGTGATGCATATTTTGAGTGACAGAGCCATAGCAGAGGGGTGAAAGAGCCACATGCAGCTCCAGAGCCGCAGGTTGCTGACCCCTGCTCTACAAGCTAAAAGGGAGAGGGATCCAGCCGAGTAAAAGACAACCAACAACTAAGATTATGTTCTATATTTTTCTTCAGAAGTAACAGACCTGAAGGAGTCCTAGATAACATGGTAAGACAATGCCTCAGTCACCATGAAAGATTCTGTCCATTACGTATGTATTTATATGGCTTGAACTGGCATGCATATATGCTTTCAGCTTACTTATTAGTCTAGTTTGATGAACTTGATTTAAAACCTGTCTTAGGATCTGGAGATCTTGGGAAGATCTAGATAAATCTTAATTAACTTTAATTTTTGGTTATCTTTGTAAAGGTATGTATTTATGTTGCAAAAATCATTGAGTTATTTTATTTATACTGATTTTAGATGTTTTAAGTCTTTGATATAGAAGTTTTTGAAATAATCAGAATTGCTTTTTCACGTGCATTAGAGGCATGAGAAAAAAGTAATACAAATAAGCCATCTTTGCATACTATGATATGCATATCATCTGACTCCATCATCCTATGCCCATGTATCCCAGCATTTGATTTTGAATGGCAAGCAAATTGAAGATGTTACATGTTTGTTGAATATGAATAGACTTTCTGTACACCTGACAGCCCTGATTTGATCCTAATTACATAGTTTCATTTACACTGAAGCACATAATCAGACAAATGAGTTATTAACTTTCTCAATATTGTGGCTGAGTTCATCCAGCATACTAAGTCATGAACTTACTGTTTTAAGTATTATCCAGATAGTTATGATTTGTTCACTAGATGTAGTTAAATTGTAGCTTAACAAGATACATTACACCACCTTGAAAATTAAATTATAGTAATGATTCTTTTTTGCAACAGAGTGCAATTTTGGAAAGGAAACTTTAGCTATTGGTGACCATTGTGCATCACAGTAAAATAAAAACGAAGTCCTTTAATTATTAAAGAAAAAAAAACATGGTTTAACTGATTTGTCATAGTGGCCTGGTTCTCAAAATATACTAGACAGTCACTCATATTTTGTAAACAATAATTATGTTTGCATACAGCACCTGTGGCTAAACAAGGATCAATGTAATGTCCAGCCTTTGTGACTTTCATAGACGAATATAGCTTTCAATTTGGGTTTTCCTAGTTCTGAGTCAGCATTTCATGGTCTAGTAGTTAGTAAGACTAGTCTATTGAATAGGAACCACAGCCCTCTTCCCTGACCATGCTGGTAAATGGTAGGATAGACACTAGCCTAGGCAGGTTAAGTCGTCTGTCCTTAACACGAAACAACTTTTAGGAAGAAGCTGGTCCCAAGGCATGCATAGACGCATTTCTGAATAATCATTCTGAAGCCAAGTTCACTAAGTAGAAAGTAACAAGCAAACACCCTCTCAAAATGAAGATAAAATTCAGAGCTGCACCGTTCCTTTCTTCTTCTTCATTCTTCGCCTTGTGAGTTAGCCTTCGCTCCCGCCGGCAGCCTGAACTTCCCGCACATGCGCACACTTAACTCGGGGGTGGGGATCACAGAGGCGCCGTCTAATCGGTTCTCTTCCGGGTACTTTCCTGCGTGAGCGTCACGTGACGCCTTCCCTTTCCGGCCTCGCTTGCTGTCTGACTGGGCGCTCCTTAGGGCTCGTTGCCGCGTGAGGAGAAGCCGTCGCCATCATGCCGGTCTACTTCCAGCGGCCCGAGAACGCCCTGAAGCGGGCGAACGGTGAGTGCGAAGCTCTGAAGGGTCGCTTCTATGAAGGCAGAGGCCTCCTCCGTTTCTTTTTCGTCTTCGCCTCGCCTCCGGCCGGGCTTAATGACGGGGATTGAGGCCTAAACTGCCACCAGACCCATGGCCACTCCCCCGCTTCCTTGCTTGGGGAGCGCGAAATGCCAGCCATCAGTAAAAGCCAACGAAGCCATCTATCCCACGAATCATTTTAACATAAATTAAGCCTTTTTGTCCTTCAGGCGTCGTTGCCACATGCCCTTTTAGCCGAAATTTGCATTGGGAGCGTGGCCATGAGGACAAGAGAACATTTTTCTTCTTCTACATAAGTCGCCATAAAAGCCAAGCATGAACTACGGCTGTCTCTGAGGACCGCCGCGTTGTGCTGGTCACATTTTACTCTGGTCGATTTCCCTCCCCCCCCCTTTCTTCGTCATGGACTGCAAATTTCAACGGACGACCTATTAAAATGTGCTTTCCCCCGAATATATTCACAGATCACTGTGTAGTCCCTAAAACTTGTTCCTATTTTCTAGAAACCGATTTATATTAGAGAACACATTGAACACTTTTTTCCAGGTTTAGTCTTTGCGTGATTAAAGGTAAAAAGTTATAAACACAGAAGGTGCAAGTCGTCTTGTCTTCTCCTTATCTCTCATATCTCAAGTCCAAAAAAATAATAACTGCTTAATATATGTAATTAAAATAAAACTCGTTAGAGTTGCTATAAGGAAGTGCTGACACATTGGGACTTAAGAACAATTCTTGGTTTCTAGTAGAAAAGCCAGTAGGGTGACCACCTGGAAATCACAAGGCTAGTTCAAAGGGACAATTACTTAGTATATTCTTATTTATTTATTTATTTATTTATTTATTTATTTATTTATTTATTTATTTATTTATTTATTTATTTTATTGCACTGTTGCAAAACGTTCATATATTTTACTGTCTTTAAAATAGAATTCATGGACATCATATTTCCCCAAACCTCTTCTGAATCTTTTGTATGGCAACCTGAAAATTCCAGTAAACATATGGTGTTAATGTATAGGGATATAAAAACTCCTTTTAATGTATATTTTTAATTGGGATATAAGCACTTTTACAAATTAAAGAACTATTTGTAAAAATTGTTTATCAAAATAAGTATCCATTGTAATTTGATGAAATTATAGTCATTGGCCAAAATCTATTGTACATCTGTTATAAACCAAAATTCAGTTAGATTTTGAATTTCAATTGAAAGAATTGGTAAAAAATAATGCAATAAATATATTTGAGTGGTTCTATTTCATATTGCTCAGTCCTTTTACCTATATTTTTCATTTTATTCATTTGTAAAAGATACATAATTTAGATATAACATGTTGCAGCAGTTTAGTATTAAAAAGTTCTTGACCATATTTCCTGTTTATCTTCAACACACCATACCGTACAATGTGAAATATGTTGATGACAAGCCATAGTTGAAAAATGGTGAATAGGATTTTACAAATATATGCATACAGTGTATAGGTATGGATAAATTTTGGCATTTGGATCTAAATCAGGGGCAGCTTATTTTTATTTTTATTCTGCCATTATTCTTTTTATCAATAACCCAAGGCAGCAAATCTGTCTAATTCTCCTTCCTCCTATATTCTCCACAACAACAACCCTGTGAGGTGAGTTGGACCGAGAGTGACTGGCCAAAAATCATGAAAACTAACTAGAACAACCAATAAGTTGTTTGCCAAATATTTAATCATAGTCTGGAATTTCTGAACAGCTGTTGAGAAATTTATAGGCTTGGAAAAATTGAAACTATGTATTGTTCATTTCTATCAATATACTAATGGTATAATAGCATATAAACAGTCTAACAACATGTAAATTACACTATTTTGCACAAGAGAGTTATAGAACAATATTTGTTTAAATATTACTTTAGGTCATTTTTATAAAGAATTCAGTGTGCCTTATTCATGAGGAAATTCACCCTGTTTAATACAATTTAATCATAGTACAAGTGCAAAAGGGTAAATCAGTTCTACAATTCTTGATTCATTACACATTGTTCTTACTGAACATAACACTGCAACTTTATACAGATTACGCTCAGTACTAGAGGGTGAAGCCTGATTAATATAACATTCTAAATTATAACCATTTGTTTGGATTCTACTCTGAATTAATTCCTGTAATAGAAACGTAAAAACAGAGGGAGGATTTGGACTGGGAATTGTGAATTATCTGTATCCAGCCATTCTGTTTGTAAACCATAGTTTTTACATATTTAGTACGCTGTGGAATTTATCCAATTTAGTGTGGTCTGATCAAAATATGGTTTAGTAGACATGATTTAGTATGCTATGAAAACTTCCAAAAAGTCAGGCTTATGAATTGCAAATAATAAAATCTTAGAAAAACGAAGAAGGGTAACACAATCTTTGTACTTAACTAATGTAATTAGACAGTACTGAAATTCTAAAGATTAGGAAATATACCTGGACATTAAGTTTAACTATAACAATAGTCTATATGGCCTATACATAATCTTTGTTTTCTGAGGATTATTTTATAGGATTGTTCCATAATTCCTGTTAAATTTTATGAAACGAAGAAAAACTGCCTGTGTATAACTAAACTATAAGCTAGTTTTCCCAATTAATATGCTGTGTGTATTGAACTTCAGGGGTCATTATCTACAGCCAACATGGCAAACGTTTGAATGGAGCTGAATTGGAAATTATTTTTATACATTAATCAATTTCTGATGCAACACTTAAAATACCATTGAAAATTCTGATTTAACAAATCAACATTCTAGGTATTCTGCTTAAGGAAAATACAAATTCATAGCAAATTTTGCTTCCCTGTTTTTCATTCTACGTATGCAAACATAGGAAACATGTTTGCCTATACTTACTGCTATTTATCTAGTCTATAAAAAAAGCTAACGGGTAACTTTTAATTTTAATTTTCAATTCTTGTATGAAATAAAATAACTTAAGTGCATTTTCATAAACTGTAGAAGCCCATAAAAATAAGATATAATTTTATCTACTTTAAAACAATATACCAATAATAACGACAGCAAAGTATATATTCTGACATTGACTAAAAGTTTTTTTTATTTTCTAATTTATAAGCACAGTACCTATTTCTACATTTGGTAGTCTGCCAACAACAGTCAATTTCAAATTCAAAAATGCTTTTCTTTTAATTAACACAGTACAAAAAACACAAAAAGAGTACCCAAAATTATAAAATTGGAGGAAGCTAAAGGAACATGCAAGACATATATGAAGAATAGCACACACCGGAAGAGTCTGGGACTCACTTCCTCCCGCATGCCAACTCTTCCATTCGGTCGGGGGTGGGGGGTGGGGGGAAGGAAGTACTATAATATGCACCCCCACCCCCAAACCTCGCAGAGCATATCAGAAGGATATAATGGTCTATCCCAGGGTTCTTTAAAAATATTGCTTTCAGGATCTCTCCCACTTATAAAATTTATGGAGGACCCAAAAGAGCTTTTATTTGTATGTATTATATTTATCAATATTTACCATATTACAATTAAAATTGATGGATTCATAGTATATTTATTGAATTATTTAAAACAATATTAAGCTCATTTGATAATATCAAAATATTTTCATTAAAAATCTTATTTTTTATTAAAAAGTAATAAAAGTAACTTTTAAATTTTTGAAAGTGTCTTTAATATCTGGCAAATAATTCTGATTTTGCAGACTATTGAGAGAGTCTTGGGAACCCTCCTGTGTCCTCAGACCATTAGGAAATGCTGGACTTTAGTAAGAAACATCACTGAGACCTCTAATAGGAACTATAGAGGTAGATTTCCCCTCATCTCAATCCCCAAAAGTAATCACCCAGAGTGATTAGAAGGGATTACTGTGTGACAGAAATGAAAGGAAATAAGGAATAATGTTTAGCAACATATTCTTTTGTTTCTTCCTCAAATTATATTGATTTATTTTCAAACCAAAAAAACAAGGGCTGTTTAAAATTGATCATAGTGGGAATGAAAATTCAGGCATCATTGTGTAGCAAAGATTCAGCTTGCTTGCATTCAGATTCTATCCTTCAAAATAGGACCTGCACTAAAGGTTAATATAACCAAAGCACACTCAGAATCAGCTTCTTGAAATCTCTTTGAAACTTGGAATTTGTAGTTAATCTCCAACCTGTTTATCCAGTCATGAACATTATTTCACCTGTCAACCTACGGATATCTATAAATAGTTTGGAGCGTCTAAATTTTTCTGAAAATGTTAGGATAATTTATATCTTGAATTTTGAAAGTTGTTTATTCTGCCTGCCTGCCTGCCTTCCTTCCTAATTAAAATTATATACAATTAATTAATATTTAATTAACACAATTAATAAAGCAGTATTTAAACTTAAAGAAAAAATAGAAATCAGAAGTAAAGAAAAAATATGGAAAAATCCCAAACAAAGAGAAAAAAAAGGAAAATATATTTTACATATATTATTTTAATAACCAAGATAATTATATAATTATGCTGGCTACTTACGACTGATTCTTATTTTTTATAAACATTAACAGCTTGGTGCTGTTTATAAAGCTTAATTTAATCATATATAACAGTTCATTCCTTTATAGCTTAAATTTTTAAAAATAGACAAGTAGTCTTCAATGGAATTGAGCATTAACCATTGTTTATTTTTCTAGAATTTCTTGAGGTTGGGAAGAAACAACCTGCTCTTGATGTTCTGTATGATGTTATGAAAAGTAAAAAACACCGAACATGGCAAAAGATCCACGAACCAATTATGCTAAAATACTTAGAATTGTGTGTGGACCTCCGGAAGAGTCACCTGGCAAAGGAAGGATTATATCAATACAAGAATATATGCCAACAGGTAAAACTTCTAAAGTTTAATTATACTAATAATTGGAAAGTAAATATCAGCATTTTAATAATAATTAAATGTAGAGGTTCTGGAATATACATATTTGGTATCTTATTACATGATCCGATCATTTGAAGAATAACTTGTTAGGATTCATCTAGGTAGATATATTTCATATTATAATTGATTTCTGTTATTAAGAAGCTTCTTTGGAACCTGAACAACAGAAGAAGGCTTTCGTTGTCTTATTACTGTATGAAGTTAATATATTTTATTGAAATTTGAATTTCCTACATAGATTTTATCCCTGATTAAGAAAAGCTACTTTAGCTCTTCTGATTTTGATACAGGTAAATATTAAGTCCTTGGAGGATGTAGTACGAGCTTATTTAAAACTAGCAGAAGAAAAAACTGAAGCTGCTAAAGAAGAATCTCAACAGATGGTCCTAGATATAGAAGATCTTGATAATATTCAGACTCCAGAAAGGTAAAAGTGATGCTTACTTTTGATTACATTAATTTGGTTCATATTAAATATATTTATTTTTAAATAATCCTACTTACTTGTTATCTGGTTCCCCTCACATGAATGCCTTTACCAAACTGAATCTTTTCTGGATTAATCTGTGTGTCGGATTATATTTTAGCATTTTAATTTGGAGTCATGGCAATTTTACATCTGTCCTCCCCAAAATTTGCTTTATAAGTCCTTCATAGATGTGTTTCTGCACTGTAATTTTTCTTGATTATCACTTGATCTGTTGTAACAAGCAAGAATAATGTGATAAAATATCCAATTATACAATATAAAATACTCTTTGTTTCTTAGTGTTCTCTTAAGTGCTGTAAGTGGGGAAGATACCCAAGATCGTACTGATCGGTTACTTTTGACTCCGTGGGTTAAGTTTCTGTGGGAATCATACAGGCAGTGTTTGGATCTTCTCAGAAATAATTCTAGAGTGGAGAGACTGTATCATGATATTGCCCAACAAGGTAACATTTAAACTCTGCAGTATCTTTGTGTAATACATATGTGATTGTCAACTTCTGATAGAATGACTTTTTCTTTTAAACAATGAATTATAATCTTTTCCTGAAAAATATTTTAACAGTGCAATTTAAAAGAAAAATCTAGCTTTTCATTAAGAGAATAAGTGGAAGAAATAACTCTCTCCAGTTTATTGCTGTCAGTAATATTTTTAGCATGTTCATAAGTGTTAAAATATAAATTTGGAATAATTTAATCTTGCAGCTTTCAAGTTCTGTTTGCAATATACTCGTAAGGCTGAATTTCGCAAACTCTGTGACAACTTACGAATGCATTTGGGTCAAATTCAGCGTCATCACAATCAAAGTACAGCAATCAACCTCAATAATCCAGAAAGTCAGTCAATGCATTTGGAAACTAGACTTGTACAATTGGACAGTGCTATCAGCATGGAGTTGTGGCAGGTACATACTTAATACAATACCAAAGCATTGTCATATTTCTTCACATTTAATTTTAAATTCCATTTTATGCTTTGGGCCATTTTAGTCAGCTATTGAAATTGCTTTACTATCCATGCCTGATCTACTTAATGATTAGAATTGATCTGAGACAAATTCAGCTGCCCAACTACTAATATATATATATTTATATTTCAGATTTAACATGTGCATCTTCTCCAAAAGTAGATCTTGGAAATAGATTTGAGCCATTTTCAATACAAGGGTGGTTCAAATTGTCCAGGATGTAAATCAAGAAGACATGGCTTCTAAGGCAAAGGAATGTGAAAGGAATGGAAGGAGAAAGGACGGTGGAGAAATTATAGAGAAAAGGGAAGGAGGACTCAGAAGATGACTGGGGAAGAGATCACAGTGATTGGAACTATAATAAGAAAACAGTAGGCAGGCTCCCAAGTTACTGAAGCAGAATCATTGTAGAAGTTAGGAGCTGCCCAGAAAACTTCAATGTAGTGATAGAGTAACTTCTGTAAGGGATAAAAAGGACCCTATACAATGGGCAAGACAAGATTGTTGTAAATTATTTGGAGGGTTGAGAGACAGAGTTTAGAAGCATTAGGATTTTTAAAACCAATTTTTATCCTCTCAAAACCAAGAGCAATTGGTGCCTCAGGATATAGCTTTTACAAATAACTCAAAGTGGCAGACATCCAACACATCCTCCTCCTATTTTTCCAAAAACAACAACCCTGTGACGTGAATTGGGTTGGAGAGAGAATGATTGTCCCAAGATCAGCCTACTGACCTTTCGTGGCTGAGATGGAAGTAGAACTCATGGTCTCCCTGTTTTCAGCCTGGTACTTAACTGATAGACCAAATTGGCTCTATTAAGTTGAACGCTGTGTGAGAGTGTGCAATATATTTCTCAATTTGAGGTTGATGATTCAATGGTTAAGGCAATGATAGGGGATGAATTAGGTGCAAATTTGAGTGCTAAAAATAAGTGGATGTACAATTTATTTATAATGGAGATTTTCCAGATAAATGTGCTTAGATTCAAGTAGTAATAATAAACACATGTATATTAAATCGGTCGATTAGATTTCAGTATGTGATATTCCTTACATTTTTTCCTTGTGGTAATTTGACATATAGTTCTCCTCCTCCTCCTCCTTCTCCTTTTAGGAAGCTTTTAAAGCTGTGGAAGATATACATGGGCTATTTTCCTTATCCAAAAAGCCACCAAAGCCCCAGCTGATGGCAAATTATTACCACAAAGTTTCTACTGTATTTTGGAAATCAGGAAATGCACTCTTTCATGCATCTACACTTCATCGTCTTTATCATCTTTCAAGAGAAATGCGAAAAAATCTCACACAAGAGGAGATGCAGAGGTGGGAAAAATCCATGGCTTGGAGCAATTTTGTTTTTGGGATCATTAATAGCAGTTTTGAACTTCCATTTAGCTATATCCAATATTATTTCAGTGGACTTTATAAAACAACAATGGAATTTTTCCTGCTGTATTCCTTGCATATACCTAACGTTGCTCAGGAAGGTGCGAAAAGATAAAAGGGTGTATGGCTGGAGGAGAGAATAAATAGATTGTTGACATAATGAATACACTGTTTTAGGTAAAGAAATATAGAGGTAGGAGAGTAGAAGACACTTCCTTAACTGTTTAAATGTAAACAATAGGGATTCTATCCCAAATTATCTTATTTCTCTCTCTTTGCAGGATGTCAACAAGAGTGCTTTTGGCTACTCTGTCAATTCCAATAACTCCTGAACGAACTGACATAGCTCGGCTTTTGGACATGGATGGCATAATTGTTGAAAAGCAACGCCGATTGGCAACATTGTTAGGACTTCAGGCTCCACCTACTCGAATTTCTCTTATTAATGATATGGTAAGTACGTTCCTTAAACATGTTTATGTTGCTAGTTTATGTTATTCAGGCTTTATTTGCAGCAAATGACATTTTAGCCCTTTACTTATAAATTAGAATATGCTTAATATTGATACAGGTGTATTGTAATCTTTACATTAAAATGTGCCTGTATGTGTATGAAATCCGATCTGAGAATAGTTAACAATTGTTTCTAATTCATGTTTCATAGGTGAGATTTAATGTAGTTCAGTATGTTGTCCCAGAGATAAAAGAGCTTTATAACTGGCTTGAAGTAGATTTTCATCCACTGAAGTTATGTGGCCGCGTATGCAAGGTAAGATTTTGAGACAGGTGCTAATGCAAATGATTTATAGTAAATGATTTTTTTTATTAAGTTGAACTGTGCAAAAAAAAGTGCTAGATCTTGATTATTGTGTGATTTTTTTTTTCTTATTGTTTATCTTATACAGCTTCCCATCTCACAACAGTGAACCTGGGCTAAGTCCTATATTGATCTGCTTGATAGGAGATTTTCTTTTAAAAAGCCTGTAAATGAAACAGTCTTTATTGTTGCCAATTCTTCAATATGTTTTCATTCTAAGAAACTACCTTTTTTAAAATTATACATAGCATTCAGAAGTATTTATTAATTAACGAAATTTTAGATGAATTTGCATTTACACAATTGGTACTGAATCAAACAGAGCAAATCTTAATTCTTCACTATTGATAGAGGTGATACTGGAAAAACTATTGCAAGATTTTATGTTTCATTACTATTCATGGAAATAGCAGTTATTTTTTGTTCAGCAGTATACTACTGACATCTAGAATTCCTTCACAATTGCAGAATACAGTATATTTTTTTTCTTAAGATTTATTAAGTAATAGATGATAATATATATCAGTGATGGTGAACCTTTTCAGCACCAAGTGCCCAAAATGGAACACGTGTGCACGCCGCAGCCCCGGAAACTCAAAGACCAGCTGGCTGGGGTGCATGCGTGCACTGGCCAGCTTCTTCTGGTCTTCTGGTTTCCAGTGTGCTCATGTGCACTGGCCAGCTGGTCTTCGTGCATGCTGGAACACCAGAAACCCAAAGACCAGTGGCTGGCGTACACATGTGCACCGGCCAGCTGGTCTTCGAGTTTCCCGGGCTCCGGCACACACGAAAATCAACTGGCCGGTGTGCATGCACTCGCCGGAAACCAGAAGAGCAGCTGGCGACAGCACACGTGTCCACAGAGTGCTCTGGGTGCCACCTCTGGAACCTATGGTGCCATTGGTTCACCATCACAGATATATATAGTCATTGATAATAATAGTTAAACACATTTAAACTTGATACATATTTGTTGAAATAGTGAAATTACTATTAGCACTGAACTAATTAATATTTGTGACTTTAAGTGCTTTTTTTCCTAGCAAATGTTATGCACATTTTTCAGTGATTGTCTCAGTTTGCATTAATTTTCATTTCTAGGCATGTTCCTATGTATTACTGAGACAGCAGTTGTAGCATATCAGGTGAGAAGCAAGTGCATCATATGTGTATCATTTGCCCTCTCCCTCCCTCCCTCCCTCTCCCTCTGTGTGTGTGTGTGAGAGAGAGAGAGAGAGAGAGAGAGAGAGAGGGAATGATACATATATTTGCACGAACGATAACCTGGCCAAGATTTGTCACTTTTGTTGTAATATGAAAGCATTAGTGGAAAGAAATAGTGTGAGCTAGTGAGAAAAACCTAACTATCTAAATCAAGCCTACTACCATTTACTGATGCACTGGTTCTGTGCAGGTTTTAAACTGGGTAAGAGATCAATCTGAGAAAGAGCCAGAATTGCAATTATATATTCCTCATCTGCAAAACAACACCATCCTTAGACTACTTCAGCAGGTATGGTTGTAAAACAATACTTTTAAAATATTGAATTGTAATTGTAAATGTTTTTCACTATGCATCTTTAATATATCCATATTATTAATTTATGTATCTGAATGCGTTAAAGGTCTTTTGATTCTAAAGCACATATCATTGACCTGCTTCCTTTGCACTAGTAAGCAGTGTTATTTCTGGTGTGCTAAAGGGAGATTGTGAAGGCTAATTAGCAGCTTTGCTTCATTTAGAATTGCTGCCAGTCTCCTTCGTACATGGTTGCTGCTCAAAATAGTGTATTTTTTAAAAAAAATAAATGGCAATTGTTAATATCAAGTATTATTTATATTTGAATAATTGTTGATCTTGAAGTTCTTAAAGTTGATTGAGTTCTTTAAAAAAATTGAGTGTTAGGAAACTGGTATGATTTATTGGAAAGAGATGAATATTTCTGTATTTTTGCAGGTGGCTCAAATTTATCAAAGCATTGAATTTTCTCGCCTGACTACTTTGGTTCCTTTCGTGGATGCTTTCCAACTAGAACGTGCCATTGTTGATGCAGCCAGACACTGTGATTTACAAGTGAGTGATCTGGACAAGAGTCCGATATTTGTACATATTTGTTGTTCTTTAAATCTGAATTTTTCATTATTAAAAACAGAAAGTAGCAGGTATTACATCTTATTGTCAACCTTCCCAGGTAAACCAGACAGGAAACATAAGTGGATAAATTCTATTTTTTTGTAAGGCTACATTAACAGAATCTTGCAAATCTGTAAATACAGATTTTCTCTCACCACTTTCAACTACCTGATCAATTAGGGTGGGTATTTCCTAAATTTCTTCCTCTGATCTTAAGCAACTGAGGGCTACCACTTTTACCTGATAATTTCCTAGACAGCATCTCTCCCCCTCATTCATCATTCATCACAAACCTTTATACTTATGAAACCAAACAAGCAGCTTCAGTATATTTTGCTTAAATGGAAGACAGTATAAAGTAAAAGCCCATTACTCTGAATTACCTTCTGCATACTAAAGTAGTAAATAATCCAAACGAGTATGTTCCCGAACTACTGATATTTAGAAGTATAAATGAACATAAACGCAATATCTTACTGAATAAGCTTTCTTTTTAACTCCTTATTTCTGGCAGCATATTTAGAAAGTGGAGCTTCAATGTTTAAGCTGTAATTCTGTGTTTGTTTATGGTGTACTCATTCAATGGAACTTAGTATATTATTGAATGAACATGCATAGCATCCTGTTAGTTGGTTAAATAGACATTAACCTTGCCAAAAAATGTGTGTGTTGGAGAAGGTAGATTGTTTCATTTTAGCTGTCTGTTGACATGCAGGTATGTATCATTTAAAAGCAGAATACAGTTTTATTTTAAAATTAGGTTTTCCATATGCAGGCTTGGATGACAAAAAATAGAACAGAACTTAGTGTTTAAATAATATGTCAATGTATTAACTGTTTTTGAAATGAATTCTTAGCATTCTAAGTATTTAAGAGCAGTAATATAGCAATTGCAATAGCACTTAGTCTTATATACAGCTTCACAATGCTTTTACAGCCCCCTCTAAGCAGTTTACAGTTTTTTATTTACTAATTTTTACTGACTTTACTTTTTAAAGGTTCGCATTGATCATACCACCCGAACGTTAAGTTTTGGGTCCGATTTAAACTATTGCACCCGAGAAGATGCTCCTCTTGGACCTCAGCTGCAGAGCATGCCTTCTGAGCAGATTAGGAACCAGCTGACGGCCATGTCATCTGCACTTGCAAAGGCTCTAGAATTTATTAAGCCACCTCATCTATTGGTAAATCATAGCTTTTGGTCTGCTTTTTAAAAATATTGTGTACTTTGGGGAAGCTTTGATGTGCTCAGTTATGATCAGAGTGCTGCTTCTTTTCCTTCTAATTCACATTTCTTGTTTCTCTAGTAAAATGGGGTCCTTCCCATGATTCTAGTCCCAATGGGTAAAACTCACACATGGGAAATAAAAAGGAGATGAAATGAATTATTTTACGATTTTTAGATACTAATCTCAGCTTAATTATGATAAAATAATCTCTATTGTCATTTTTTTTACTGTGACCACACTGGCACACATTAAAAATGAAATTCTGTTGCCCGCTGTCAAAAAAAGTCTCTCTGTGTATAGACACACAGACACACACATGTATATACACACACACACATATTAATCACTGTCCATTTTGAATACATAGCGGAAAGAGGAAACTTGAGAGTTCACAAGGTTGATACTATATTGAACAAAACTGTGAATCACAGTTCTGTTCTATTTAACTTTGTTGTTTTTCTAACAATTGGGCATATTTCCAAACAAAGTTGTTTCCTATGACTAAAGCCTTTAATTAGAGAAAATATGGGAGACGGCATTCTAATTGAAATTTCTAAGTAAGCAGCAAGATTTTATTAGAGAAAGTGATTTTAAAAATATTTTTATGACATGATATGGATATATTATGGTTATTGCAATCATTTACAAATGATTGACAATTTATTGTGATTTCAGTTATTTATTGGAAATCAGATCCTTGAATGATATTGCTCTAGATATCTCTACATTAAGATTAATCAGCAGCTGTAATGACAACATGAAGAGGGCACTAGTAATTTTTTTTTATTTATTATATCTCTGCCTTTTTACTTAAGAAAACCATGACTTATCAGAATGAATAGAAAAATATAAAATACTATTTTTAAATTAATCCAATTAAAATTAGTGAATAGCTAACACTGAGATGCATTTTTGCCATTTTATGAAGATGGGAGCTACACATACCTTCCTAGAGAGAGCATTCCATAGTTTAGCAGTGATATAGGAAATAGCCTTTTCCCATGTGTTAGAAAGCTCAGATTATAGCAATAAAATCTTCAAAATCGCCTTTTCTGCTGATCTAAATAAATAGTATTCTGAATTTTGGTAACGTATATTATCTTTTGTAGCATTTGAATCTCAAAAAATAATCTTGTTACGTTGTTAACCTTTATTCAGCTAGAAAAGGAAGAACAACATCAACAGGCAGTTACAGCTTACTTAAAAAATTCAAAGAAGGAACATCAGCGTATCCTTGCTCGCAGGCAAACTATTGAAGAAAGAAAGGAACGTCTTGAGAGTTTGAACATTCAGCGTGAAAAAGAAGAGCTGGAGCAGCGTGAAGCTGAACTCCAAAAAGTTCGCAAAGCTGAAGAAGAGAGACTGCGCCAGGAGGCAAAAGAGCGTGAAAAAGAGCGTATTCTGCAGGAACATGAGCAAATTAAAAAGAAAACTGTTCGTGAACGTTTGGAGCAGATTAAGAAGACAGAGCTGGGAGCCAAGGCATTCAAAGATATTGATATTGAGGTGAGGGTTATTTCTGTGTGGTAATGAGTTATTTTTTAATTTATGGCCTGGCCTCCTATTAAAGGCAATTTTTCCGAACAACGCATTGCCATGCTGCCTGAAATCTTTTCAGTTAAGAATAAAAGGATTGTAACTCAAAGCAAGTTTTCTGTTGCCACTATACTAAAATAAAGAAGATGATCTAGCGACTTCAGAGTTTCGGATTTCAGATTTGTGCTATTCTAGCATTTATTCCTCATTCTTCCTAAAGTGTGTATTCCCAGCTAAACATTCACCGGCTTGTCTTCCATCTTGTCTGGATTAGGTTTCTAACTTTAATGTATTTTCTCCAATTTGACTTAAAGTACTACATTCTATGATATTAAAATAATTGATAAGTATACTAAATGTTTCAAGAAAAAAAAAGTAAATGTATTATGGGAAATACAGTGTATTTAAACTGCAGAAATGTGTTCATACCCTTTTGAAATCTTTTATATTTTAATATTTATTATTAGGATCTTGAAGAATTGGATCCAGACTTCATTATGGCAAAACAGGTTGAACAGCTTGAAAAAGAAAAGAAGGAATTGCAAGAACGTCTGAAGAATCAGGAGAAAAAGGTAAATGAAAAGCCAATGTGGATGTAGGCAGAAAACAACAGCACTTACAACTGAACCGAAAACATTTTTGTTTTCTCAAGTTTTAAGAGAATTAATCAACTTTTTTAAAAAATCTAGATTGACTATTTTGAAAGAGCAAAACGTTTAGAAGAAATTCCACTGATTAAGACTGCCTATGAAGAACAAAGAATCAGAGATATGGATCTTTGGGAACAGCAAGAAGAAGAAAGGGTAAGATTTTGGAGAGCTTGCTTATTTGAGAAGCAATTCTTGGTAATATCATTATTTTTCTAGTAAACTTTCAATTCAAGTTAATTTGCTTGCCCACTAGCAACATTTCATGGACAAAATCATTATTGTTACTGTTAGTATTGAAAAATTCCAGTCTCTTAATTTTGTCACCACAGAATGCATATCTTCCAACAGAATAAATTATGTAAGCTATAAGTAAATTTACTTAATTGCTGTAAAGTTTCTCCAATTGTATAATGGCTAAAATTATGTACTTAATGCAAAACCATGAGTACATATACAGGTAGTCCTTGACATAGGATCTCAATTGGGACTGGAACTTCTGTCGCTAAGCGATGTAGTTATGTTTGCTGATTTTATGACCTTTTTACTGCATTCATTCGTTAAATCCAGCTCCCCCCTTTGACTTTGCTTATTAGAAGCCCCCTAGGAAAGTCACAAATTGTAATCATGGGACCCAGGATTCTGCAACCGTTGTAAATACATGCTGGTTGCGAAGCGCCTGTATTTTGATCATGTGATCCTGGAGTGACTGCAATGGTCATAAAGTGGACTGGTTCTGAATCACATTTTTTCAGTGCCATCATAACTTTGAATGATTGTTAAAGAAATAGTCATAAATAAAGGACTACATGTAACAGGCCCCTCAATCTTCAGTGTGAAACTTAGTCTGCTAAATTTTAGGCATTGGAATGTGAACATCATATACAACAGTATATTGATTTGATTTGATTTGACTTTGAATGTGTTGCAGATCACCACCATGCAACAGGAACGTGAAAAGGCTCTTGAGCATAAGAATAGAATGTCACGGATGATAGAAGACAGTGATTTGTTTATAACTAGGCTCAAGACTGCAAGGAGATCAATTTATGAGGTACATTTCATTTTTTGCTAAATATAATCCTACATATGGGATCTTTTAGTACAGTCATAAATTAGAATGGGCAGGCAATATCTTAAAAAATCAGCACCATGTTTGACATTTGGCAAAATGTCTAGGGTTTTGGCTAGGGTTGCCTTCAACATTCCCTGTTTGTATTTTTTATTTGAGTGTTTATCTGTATGTCTGATAAAATTCAGGAGAATGTGCAACTGTTAGAAAAAAATGCCCAGAGTTACCTTGAAGTAAGATAGGTGAGCAATAAATAAATAATAAACAAATAAATGAAACTGAGTTCCAGCATCAGAATAATTCTGCCTTGACTGGATTAAGAATATGTTAAAATGATGGTTTTGACAGACTTTCAAAATTCTCTTATAGTATTACATTCTATGTAGTACTATAATTTCTTTTTCTTGACCTTGTTTGCCTTTAAAGGTTAAAAGAAATGTTCCTCAATTCGCTTTCCCATCCTGCAGATTTGACTCTGCTCCTTGGAATGGGGCAATGGCTTGGAAAGCTACATTCAGTTCTTGAGTTGTACCACTTATATTTGAAATCTATTTTATATACTATCAAGCAACAAAAAAAGACATGAATATTATTTATGAAATCAGCATGAGTTTACTTTCTGTGGACAGTTCATAGTATGTTTACCTACATTTTGTTGTCTGTTACTCTACATCTTCATATTATTACAAGAACGTAAACAGTACTTGTTTTCTTGTATGGTTTTGTATAATTAGCTCTCCAAGTGGATAGAATCCCAGTGTGTTTTTATCAACATCTGCAAAGCTAGAATGTAATTTGGCATATATCCATATTTGATCTTCTGTGTGTCTTGGAACTACTATTTCTGTAGTTCCAGTTTAAGTATTATTGTTTCAGGAAAAACTTAAACAATTTGAAGAAAGATTAGCAGAGGAAAGACGTAATCGTTTAGAGGAACGTAAGAGAGAGCGCAAAGAAGAAAGACGCATTACTTACTATCGTGAGAAAGAGGAGGAAGAACAAAGGTTGCAAGAGGAAAAAATGCTTAAAGGTAAATGCTGAAAGGTTCTTCCTAAAGTAACACTCTTATCTATCCTCATCTTTCTATTTATACATATCTTATATTTATTAATAGTACCATATTTCGAAGTATAAGACACACTTTTTTTCCTCCTAAAAGAGGCTGAAAATTTAGGTGCATCTTATACTCCGAATGTAACCGCACCCACCCATGGGCCCCCACCCTTCGGCCTCCGTGCGTCCTCTTCCTGGCTGCAGAGATTGCCACCGACAGTGGCTTATGTTTTTGGGTTCCGCACTTTGCGTTTTCAGCCTCCAAACGCTCCGTTTGAGAGCCCTTCAAGGCTGCGGGGATCGCCAAAGCACATTGCCGCCCGAAAACGTGATGCATTTGGAGGCTGGAAACGTGACGTGAGGCGCCCAAAATGGCTACCTGGAACAGCTGCTGCCTTCTCTTATCCCTTCTGTGCTTCCCCTGCTTTTCTAATTGCTATTCCCTCCGACGATCAGCTGTGCTTCAGAAGCTGTTTTTTAGCCCCAACCAGCCCCAACCTCAAAACCAGCGAGCAAATTAATGTGCCGAAGCTGACCAGGCTAAGGACTAGCCAGATGAATACCTGGTAGGCAGATTCCCCCCCCCCAATTTTCCTTCCCAAAAACTAAGGTGTGTCTTATACTCTGAAAAATGCAGTAATTTTGCATAATTTTTTGGATAGATGTGTGTCATGGCAGCTACTAGAAGTAGACATTTGTTCAGTGTATCTGGCAAATCAAAATAGAGATAGTGTTTGATTCACTATCATTTGTTTAGTGCCTGTTCAAAGTTATAATGGTGCTAAAAAAAGCAACTTACAACCGGTCCTCATACTTATGACCCTTGCAGAGTTCCCGTAGCCACATAATTGTCATATGGGTGTTTGGCAACCATTGTAACAATCGTCACTGTGTCTGTGATCATGTGATTGGCATCTGTAAGTCAGATAAGCTTAACTCCATGCCTGCTATTTCTAATCATAGTTAGCCTGTTTGTAAGTGTGAGTTTCGACCTACATACAAATTTGAGTTAAAGACAGCTAGAAATCGAACTTGTTCTTTACCTGGGGACTATCTCTATTTTGCTCAAATGTTCTTACTGAATTGCTTATATTGGGAAATATGTATATAAAATTGCTACAGTAGGAGAGGTTCCATTAAAATATTTATTAGTGAGCCACACATCCTTAACTATTATTTATAAAATTGAATTTATTAAAGCTAACTTTCAAGCTGTGTAAGTGTGAAGTAATGTTCAAATCAGTATATTTGAAGATGAAATAGCCATTTTTAATCCAAAATGGGAAGTTGCTTTATTATTTTTTTATGATTGTATGGACAGAACAAGAAGAGAAAGAACGTGTTGAACGTGAAAAACGTGAACTAGAAATGCGTGAATATCAGGAACGTGTTAAAAAACTAGAAGAGGTAGAAAGAAAGAAACGTCAAAGGGAATTAGAAATTGAAGAGCGGGAGCGTCGTCGTGAAGAGGAGAGGCGGAATCTTGACGATCCACTTTCACGAAAGGTAAATAATTCTGATGAACTGGATTTTTCTGGAAAGCATATATTTATATACTACATATTTCCAGTTCAAATATTTCGATTAGAAATCATTTTAAGATACAGCTTCTGTGCCATTTAAACCTTAGCTTATTTTACAAATGTATTGATACAATATAAATTTATGCAAGGATTATTCAAAATAATATCCGATATTGTTCTGTTGTTGATTTAAACAAAGATGTTATTTGGTACATTGATACCTTGACTTTGTGTCAAGGTTCCAACTGACAATTCTAGGTAAATCAGAACTCCTAGGCCACTTGTTTCCTCAAAGAACTTCTTTATTGGGTACATCATATTGGCAACCAACTCTGAAACTTTCCCGCAGTTTTAGCATAATTAAACCAGCAATAACCCCTTTCCCAAGTGTCACTGGTCACATTGGCCAATTAGGTTAATCGGTGGACTCCTCAGGCACTCTTCTCCTCCTCCTCCTCCCATCACCAGGGAGATAACCTTGGTTCTCACGAGAAAGATTTTTATTGTGTCTAATAAGGCATTCCAACCTCCTTCCTCCCATAGTGTGTGGCAAGGATGAACTAGAAAAATGGCTTCTGCCAGGTTTAGTTTGGCGATGACACTTTGCTTATCAGAAGTTGGGAAGATTGCAAATGGCAATCGTGACTGAGGTGCTGTGATTGTCATAAATGTGTGATGGTAGCCAAGCATCGGAGTGGTAATTACACGATCCAAAGGCACTGTGATTGTCATTAGGATCTGTTACAAGTTATTTTTTTCAGTGTGTTGTTAGTTAATTGTAATTAGTTAACTGTAATAAAATGTTGGCAAGGTCATAAAATCTCCCAGGTGTAAGAATTGGTAGACATTTATATAACATTTTAAACATTATTTATTCTACTGTAACAGAGAGTCGGAAGTCAATGCTTCTTTTTGTCCTCCCCCCCATCTTTCCTCACTTCACTTTCCCCTTTCCCCTTCCCCTCAAGGTTCTTCTACCATGTTTCCCAAAAATAATACCCTGTCTTATATTTTTTTGAACCCTGAAATAAATTGGCCTTATTGCCATGTGCTCAAAAGCCCGATTGGGCTTATTATCAGGGGATGTCTTATTTTGGGGGAAACAGGGTATTTACTTTTGTATTTTATAATACTCTATAACTTAATAAAAAAAGAAATAAACACATTTTAAAAATTGGAAAAAATAGTTTGGAGAGTCAGATGGGTCTAAGCTAAATAAAAAAAAAAGATTGCATTGAAAAGTTGGAAAAGATGCATCAATTTTTAAAAAGCAAGTTCTGAGTAAATGGGCTGATTTGGATTTTCAAGATAATGTCTTCAATATATCACATGGAGCCCATTCACAAAATAGCTTCTGCCCCTAAAACCAAGCTAATTTTTTTTAACAAAAAATCATTTTTTTAATAATACATCATTTCTTCCTTGTTCTTTTTCATTTTCTAATCTGAATCTTTGTTTCATTTGAAATGCCTTATTACAGAAATGATGGTTTCTCTTATCTACATTTTGTACCATTTCAGAAATGAATTTCAAATATCATACATGTTACTGAGAGATGAATGTACTCTGCCATGGGAAACTACTATTCTTTGTTCCCTCTTTTCATTTCTCTTTTGTTAAGTAGTAAGTAATAATTGAGATTCCACATTAAGTGAATCACTGTTATCTATGTTGAACATGTATGTTTATCCAATGGTCTTTCAAGAAAACTGGAACAATTGTAGAACAACTGAATAACCAGTTCAGCTGTCTGGAATGAGTTACAGGTTGCTCTTTGGAGTCTTCTGCTTAGGAAAGAAAAAAAAAACTTTTCTAAAAAGAGGGGATGATAGAGAACGCCTCCCTCCACTTTTGTCTTGAAACGCACCCACTCTTTGCTTCCTTATGTGGGCTTCATCCCTCGGGGATGAAGTACTTGATAGAAAATTGATTGTCTACTCTGGCCATAGCATGTTCTTTAAACTTGCAAACTAGTTAGAAGCAGATTGTGTTTCTGAAACCATTCATAGGCTCTGTGCTTTTTTAAAAAATTGTGATAATTGATATTAAAATATGAAGTATTTCTAATCATGTTGATACTATCCTAAGGTTGCTTTTTATTGTGTTTAAATGTAGGAATCACGCTGGGGTGATCGAGAAAGTGATAATACTTGGAGAAGAACTACTGATCAGGAATCAGAATGGAGACGTCCCCCAGAAAGGTAGCCTATAGAATAATACTTAAGCAAACTATAATAGATAAACATTTCTTTTCTTATTCTGATAACCTGTGCAAGAGTATACATTGTCATCCAAAGAACATTGACTGGATATGGAACAATTTTAGTGGCCATTAATACCATGTTACCAGGATTCATTAGACGTTGCAGAACATTCTTGCAAACCTTAATAATCTTAGTGAAGATTCTCTTTCTGTACAGTTAATAAGACCAGGGAACTATTAATATATTCAATAACCAACTGAGTTTTGTGTATAACCATTTCAAGCAAATTGGCATATCTGACAAAGACTTGTCCTATCCTTCTAGGTTGGAATCATTTTGCTAAATAAATGGCTATATTGGCATCCCTTTCTCCATAGATTCTGTCTGCCCTTTTATATTTATACAGACTTTGCATTATACACATTTCAGAGACGAATACTCAAAATTACAACTTGTTCCAACAAATATCCTTATTTTCTGTTCAGATCTACACTTTTGACACTGTTCTATGTCTTTGCTTTAATATCTGGAGGCCATGGGTGTCAAACTCGGTCACGTAATGTATCGTGACTTTTTTGCCTTTGCGGAGCCGGGGTGGACATGGCCTGCATGTGACGTATCCGGCCCGTGGGCCACCAGTTTGACAGGCCCGCTGTAGGCTATTCTTCCAATATTAATGATTTCAATTTTTGTAATTCATTTTTGCATTCATTCATTCAAAATATTTATATAGCCACCCATTAGTGGTTAGTATGAATTCTGTGCTAGCTAAAAGTTTAGGTACTAGAATGTTTGCTTCTAAGTGTTAAAAAGTTTCAAACTAGAATAAAACCAATGCAAAATGATAACATTATTTGGAATCTGAGACAAATAAAATTACTAGTACTATAGTTCAATGGAAATCCAGTAAACATTAGCATATCAATGTGCATAATAGAATATCTGTTTCCATATATGAATATTCTGGAACATTTGATTTAGAATGCTCTGGGTGATTCCTTTTTCTTTTGTTAACTAGTTTATACACACTTTAAAACTGAGTGGCTCACATATGATGTTTTGGTAAGTTCACACTACTCATGTAGTGTGTAAGATCATGTTGTATAGATAGTCCTGACAGTTAGAACAATTAATCTGACTTGCCTCCAGAAGTTGTGGGTGTTCCAGCACTGAAGGTTTTAAAGAAGAGATTGGACAGCCATTTGTCTGAAATGGTAAGGTTTCTTGCTTGAACAGGGGGTTAGGTCCCTTCCAACTCTGTTATTCTATTATTCCTTTATTTATGACCAAAATTGGGCTCAGAATTTTGCTTGTAAGTTAGGGGCTGTTGTTAAGCAGGTCATCTCATTTTACAGCCATTTTTACAATGATTATGAAGCGAGTTACCACAGTTGTTAAGTGAACCATGAGGTTGTTAAGTGAATCTAGCATATCCAATGTGCGGTTTTTGCAGTTTTCTGCCAGAAAATGGCAGAAAAGTAGTAAATCATGGTCATTGACTGGGATGCTGCAACCAGTTGTAAATGCGAGCCAGTTGCCAAGCACCCTAAATGTGGTCACATGACTGCAGGTGGTGATGACGTATTTTACAATGGTCAGAAGTGCTTTATAGGCTGTAAAGGACTGTTTCTGAGATTTTCATAACTTCAATCAATTGTTAAGGTATTGGTTATTAAATAGAGATCACCTGTATATTTTTCTTATGCAGAAAGCACTTTTATTTAAGTGCTGAATACGATTCATGGTATCTAATTGAGAAGTTCCTGTAAACTGCAGATAGTAGTTTTGTTAATATTCCATTTCATGATATTGAAATTGAACAAATAAATTCTTTCTATTGGAAAACCAGAAAAACATGTGAACCATAACTTTTATTGTCTCAGAAGTTTAGTATTATGATTTCTAGAATACATTTTGCTATTTATACTCATCCATGGAAATTTGTGACTTCCTAATGTATGAATGTATGTATTAACATAGAGTTGCTCACAAAATTTTCGAGATGAGAAATCATGTGTAATTTATAGTTGTGTAGCTGTAATTTGCAAGAGTAACCCAATTATTTGGTTTTGTAAATCTGAAAATAAAATTCTGGCTTTGTTTTATTAGAGAGTGGCGGCGTGGGGAAGTACGTGATGATGAAAAACCTATACAAAAAGACGATGTGACTAAGTCTACTACTCCACAAGAAGACGGAGAGCCTACCCAGGAAGCACCAGAAGATAAAATACTGAAACAGGATAAAGAGGAAGAAAAGGATCCTAGCAAAGGCCTGGATGATGACCGAACCAGTTGGCGTTCAACTGGTGATGAGAGGGCCCCCAGGCATGGCTTGGATGATGACAGGGCCCCCAGGCGTGGTTTAGACGATGACAGGGCCCCCAGGCGTGGCTTGGATGATGACAGGGGTCCCAGGCGTGGCTTGGATGACGACAGAGGTCCCAGGCGTGGCTTGGATGATGACAGGGGCCCTAGGCGTGGCTTGGATGACGACAGGGGCCCCAGGCGTGGCTTGGATGATGACAGGGGCCCCAGGCGTGGCTTGGATGATGACAGGGGCCCCAGGCGTGGCTTGGATGACGACAGGGGCCCCAGGCGTGGCTTGGATGATGACAGAGGACCTAGGCGTGGCTTGGAAGATGACAGACCAAGTTGGCGTAACATGGATGATGACAGGGGACCCAGGCGTGGACTGGATGACGACAGAGGACCCAGGCGTGGCTTGGATGACGACAGGGGCCCCAGGCGTGGCTTGGATGATGACAGGGGCCCCAGGCGTGGGCTGGATGATGACCGACCTAGTTGGCGCAGCACAGATGAAGACCGAGGACCCAGGCGCGGGCTGGATGATGACCGAGGGCCCAGGCGCGGGCTGGATGATGACCGAGGGCCCAGGCGCGGGCTGGATGATGATAGAATTTCAAGGAGTGATGAGGATAGACGACCTTGGCGTAACACAGATGATGATCGAGGATCCAGAAGACTGGATGATGACAGAGGTCCCAGACGCGGAGATGATTCCAGGCCTGGACCTTGGAGACCATTTGGTAAACCAGGTAAACAAATTCATGCAAATTTGTTTGTTTGTTTATTTATTTAATTTGTATACCGCCCTTCTCCAACAGGACTCAGGGTGGTGAACAGCCATGGTAAAACACAACATATAAAATTTAAAAGCAGTTTAAAAGACATTAAATAATTTTGGCCATCAATTTAAAACAACCCAGTTAAAACCAATTACAAATTAAAACTGCAAGGATGGGATCAAGCCAGCCCGGCTAGATGAAATAGATGTGTTTTCAGGGCCCGATGAAAAGTCGGGAGGTCTGGTATCGTGCGTATCTCTGGGGGTAGGTCATTCCAGAGGGCAGGTGCCACCACAGAGAAGGCTCTCCCCCTGGGGGTCACCAGCTGACATTGTCTGGCCAACGGCACCCTGATGAGGCCCTCTCTGTGTGAGCGAACTGGCCGGTGGGAGGCTATTGGCGGCAGAAGGCGGTCTCGTAAATACCCTGGCCCTAAGCCATGGAGCGCTTTAAAGGTGGTCACCAACACCTTCAAGCGCACCCAGAAGACTACAGAAAGCCAGTGCAGCTCGCGCAAGAAAGGTGTCACATGGGAGCGCCTTGTCGCTTCCATAATCCCCCGCGCGGCCGCATTCTGGACCAACTGGAGCCTCCGGGTGCACCCCAAGGGGTGCACTGTTCACTGTCCGACTCTACTGCCAGTTCTGCAGGCTGCTGGCGGACCACAACACTAGGCTTTGGGGAGCGGCCGCCTGGAACCGGCTGAAAACACGACGTGCATACGGAGGCCGAAAATGCAACACGCGGAGGCGATGATTGGGGGTGATGTGCTGTGGTGATCCACACAGCCTGGAACAAGTCTAAAACGGCATGTGGAGGCTGAAAACGTAACACGCGGAAGTGGCGATCAGCGGCAATGTGCTATGGCGATCCCCGCAACCTGGAACGGGTCTAAAATGGAGCATATGGAAGTTAAGAACACGACACACAGAGGTCGAAAACAGCCGAAGGATGCGGGAGGGTGGGACTTCGGCAACATTCACTGTATAAGACACACAGACATTTCCACCCACTTTTGGGGTGGGGAGTGCGTCTTACACTCTGAAAAATACTGTATTTAAATTTTTAAAACTGATTTTGCTTTTCACACTTAAAGAAGCTGCTTTTTATGAAAAGGTCTTATTTGCATCTGTCATCATAATGTTCTGGGCAATTTGTGAATGAGATTTTCTTTAATAGTTACGATTTAGACCAGATGACAGTGTCTGGCAGCTATTTATTATAGACAGATTTAAATTAAAGTTCAAAACAATTTTTTAAAATTTATTTGAAATGTTTCCTACTTGTTAAACCTGAAAGCCACATTGCTTTCATATATTCATTGCTTTACCTCTGATTGGAAAAAAGCAGCATAGAATACACTCCTGGAAAGAAAGTTTTCCAATTTTTCCATATGACAGATCTGTCAGCTCCCAAATATTAGTCCTACCAGTCAAGTTCTGAACAATTGTGGGGTGTGGCAAAAGACATTGCAGGAATGATGGGAATTCGGCTAAAGAATGCAGGAACGGATATTCCACATGCTATTGAAATTAGCCTCTAAAAGTTGATGTTTTGCTGCTGCCTAGGTGGATGGAGAGAACGTGAAAAGGCTCGAGAAGACAGCTGGGGACCTCCACGGGATTCCAGACCATCAGAAGATCGTGAATGGGACAGAGATAAAGACCGTGATGAAAAGGAAAAGGAACGAGAATTTGACAAAGATCGTGACTTGGATCGGGAAGATCGTTTTAGGCGTCCTAGGTTAGACTTTATTACATTTTAATAGCATGTGGTGTTTTTTTTTTTTTCTTTATGAACCAGAAGATAGTTTTGATAGACAAGTGAATGTCTGGTATCTATGACAAGAAATATATGTTAAAATATGTGAGTATATGCATTTGTTAATCAACCATAAAGATATGTCTTTAATAATGTATTTTATTATGGCTTAAGTTTTAAACAAAATAGGGAAAGCATGTAGAGGATGATTTCTTAAATTCTTTCCACTCCTTTTATAAGCAGTAGGATATATATACAGTATCTGTATAGCCTATGTAACAGAATAATGTGTTGCTTTGCTGTGTGTGTGTGTGTGTGCGCGCGCGCACACACTTACTCTCCAGTTGCTAATTGGGATGCATGCATATATTTTGCTTCCGTGTGTTCTGTGATAATCTAATCAGGGTGATGTGTATGTGTTGCCACTGTATGTTAGTACGTGTACTTCTGCTTTCCTTTTTGCCTATTTTTGTACATTTATTATGTGTATGTGACTGGGAAGCATGAACTAGGTTTCATATCCTTCACTTTGAATTGTGTGACCAAGAGGGAGAGGGGCTTAGAATGGAGTGGTCACCAACACCTCTCCTGCCTCTGGATCCATTGGAGGAATTTTCTCCTAAAATCTGCAGGCCTCATCTGACCAATTTCAAATTCAATCTTTCTTTTGTTCCTTTTCCCACCAAACCACTTTGGTTCTGTTCTGTTCTGTCTTTAGCGACGTGCTTTGCTGATTGACAGACAGATGGACAGCAAAAATGTAAAGACAAAATCTAGAGTCCCTTTAACATATTTTCTCAACATTGCACTGGGTTGGAAATACTTTAAAAAAAAAATATTACAGAAACAATTTGCATGCTCACAAAAATTTAGGGACTCTTCCATTTTATAGATAGCCCTTGCTTAACAATGATAATTTCTGTCGCTAAGTGATGTGGTTGTAAAGCACAATGTTGCATGACCACATCATTTAGCAACAGCAATCCTTGCAGTCTCCATTGCTGTCCTTAAGTGAGGAGCACAAGACATTAAGCAAGGACCTCCTTACAGCTTTGTGCCAGCTTTGAACAAGCAAAGTCAATGGGGAAGCTGACAGGAAGTCACAAGTCGGGGGGGGGGGCTTGCAAGCAGGCTGGCACTGGGTAAGTGCCTACTGTGATTTGAAGGCAAACAGGCAAGGAGTAGCTGCTGCCAGGCATGGAACAGCTACCATGTCATTGGGTGGACATGTGCTACAGAGTGTAGCCTCATTGGGATAAAGAGCGGTGGGAGTAGGAGCAACTTAGCAGTAGATAGTTGTAATCTTCCTTGCCAGTTTCCCCATTGACTTTGCTCGTGTGAAGGTGAGTGGTGATCACATGACAACAGGCTGTTGCAACCATTGTAATTGTGAACTTGTTGTCCAGATCATGATCAATCACTGCTGGGATGGCTGAAACTTTGAAGACTGCTCATAAGTACACTTCTTCAGTGCTGTTGTACCTTTGGAAGCTTGCTACATAAGTGGTCATTAATCAAGAATTACCTGTATTTAATTTTTTCCAAGAGCATTTTAAATATCCCTTACATTTTTAAAAACTTTTTTTTGCAATGATAATTGCAATTTATATGAAAATAGTGATAAGTCATTCTCTTGCAGATAACCTGTAGTTGAAGATCCTTTCTTTAGGACTGATATAACTTTTATAATTAAAGGGATGACACTGGCTGGAGAAGAGGACCAGCTGAGGAAGCCTCTAGTTGGAGAGATTCAGGTCGTCGTGATGAATGGGACAGAGGTGGTCGTGACTCTAGAGACGACCGTGGTGGTCGTGATCTTCGAGGTCGTGTTGAAGAGAGAGAAAGGAGAGGACCCCCACCCAGAACAGATCGGGAAGAAGGTAGACTACTTCTACCCAATTCTGTTATTGTTATATAAATCCTATCAGAAACAGGGAATGCATTTCCATTACAAAAATGCAGGTGGTGTATATTTATCTATATATATATAAAAGGGAAAACCACTCACACTCTAATCACGAAATCTCCAGAACAGTAAAGTCTACAAACTTGAAAGTTGGCACGTATGTTCCTCTTGGCTTCTAGGTGCTCACTAAGAAAGGATTTTTCAAAATGACCATCAGATCATTAGTATTTCTTATATTATTATTAACACATACTGATGCTAATTGTTAGACGTTCTACTTCCCCTTCCAGCTTGAAAATAATTGGAGAGAATGGAATAGCATAGGACAGGCTTCTCTGGGGCAAGGCTGAAGGAGAGAAGGGGATAGGATAGGGAAGGATTCTGTGGGGCAAGGCTGAGGGAGAGAAGGGGAGAAGAGAGGCCGATCGTAATTACTCATTAATTTTCAAGCTTTAAGTGTCAATTTATCAAGTCCCATCACATAGTTTCATAGCGAAGCATGGGTATCCAGTTAGTTTTTATATATTTAATAAATGTATATGGACAACCATCTCATATGTATTTCTCATATGCATCCTTTTCTAGGAGGTTAATGGTTAAAAACAATTAAATGTAATAAAAACAAGTTTAGAAACATCAGAAATAACATAAAACAGCATAGCAGCTGATTTAACACTACCAAGACCAAGAAATGGGCTCACGTATACTAACAGAGCCCGGGCTTAATGACAAAGCCAAATTTTCCATGCCTTGCAAAAGTCCAGCAGGCTCAGGATAAATCTAATCTCTGAGGTAATGATCCAGAGAGCAGGTGTCATTACAGAAAAGACTTTCTTCCAAGGCCCTGTCAGATGGCACTCTCTTATAGATAGGATCCGGAGCATGCTTCTCCTGCTGGATCTCACAGTACTGATAGACACCACTGGGAGAGATGGTCCCAGAGGTAGTCCAGCCCCAAGCCATGAAGTGCTTTAAAGGTAACTACCAGCAGCTTGAATTACATCTGGAAGCAAATTGGTAGCCAATGTAGCTTGCGGAACAGACATACCACATGGCGCTGACTGACTGGTACGTGCAACTATCCGATCACCACTTTTTGCATCAGCTGACATTTCCAAACACTTTTTGAGAGCAGCCATGTTTGGACATACTGCAGTAAACCAAGCAGGAGGTAACCATGGCATGAGAGACTCTGAAACAGAACATACGTCACTTTGAACTAACAAATAACGTCACCAGTGACTTCATGTAGATGTTAAAACAGGAGAGGGGACATCACTGAACCCTGTGGCACTCCCCATAATAAGGGCCTTGGGCTGAACATCTCCTTTCCTATCAAACACCAACTGGAACTGGAACTGGTCCTGGAAGAAGGAGGAAAATCTGAATCCCCAAAGCCATTCCAGAATGGTACTATACTCAGTGATACCAAAAACGTCTGAGAAGTTAAGAAGAACAAGGATTGATGCATGATTCCCATCCCATCCTCACCAGAGATCATCCTAAAGTGCATTTAGTGCTGTCTTGGTTCCATACCTTGGCCTGAATCCTGACTGAAGAGACCAGATGATCCTCTTCTTTCAGACTTCTTTGAAGCTACTGCACAACCACCACCTTCACAACTTCTCTAGAAAGGAAAGATTGGAAACTGGATGAAAATTATTGGATGGCTTCTCAAGAAGGGGGTGAATCATTACCCCCTTAAGAGATTGTGGAATTATCCCCTCTCAAACAAGAATTAAGTACGACCAAGGCCCAGCCACATGTCACCTCTGAGGAGGCCTTAACCAACAAGAGGGACATGGATCTAATACAGATGTGGCTGAGTTAACAGCTGACAGAACACTGGCATTTTTATTTTATTTTTTTTTAATTTGATTTATATGCCGCCCTTCTCCGGAGACTCAGGGCGGCTTACAGTGCGTTAAGCAATAGCCTTCATACTTTTGTATATTTATACAAAGTCAGCTTATTGCCCCCACAAACTGGGTCCTCATTTAACCTACCTTAGAAAGGATGGAAGGCTGAGTCAACCTTGAGCCTTGGAGAGATTCGAACCAGCAGTAAATTGCAGGCAGCTGTGTTAATAACAGGGTGCTTTAAACCACTGTAGTACCAAGGCATTTTTCTTAAACCAATAGGATCAAACTCCCAAATAACCAAATCTTGCCTCATCTTTACAAGACCTGCTATAAACAGACTGCAATATAGCATGAATCTGAACAATTTTATCTGTCAGACATCATTGTTGGAAATATTGGCACTGTTAAAGACAACACTTTATGCTTTTTAAAAGTAAAGCAGAAATATTAAGAAATCACTTTATCAGCAATAGCACTTAGACTTGTATACCACTTCACAGTGCTTTACAGCACTCTTTGGGCAGTTTACAGAGTCAGCATCTAACTCCCAACAATCTGGGTCCTCATTTTACTGGCCTCTGAAGGATGGAAGGCTGAGTCAACCTTGAGCCGGTGAAGATGGAACCTCTGGCAGTCAGCAGAATTAGCCTGCAGTACTGCATTCTAACCACTGTGCCACCATGGCTCTTTCATTATCCCTTTTATTATGGAGTACAAAATCTAGTACTGGCTGTTTTGCAAAAATTGAGTATTCCATATTATATGAGTGGCCAGGAAAATAAAGCAGTAGTTTGCCAGTATAGTTCAACAGAAGGAGATATGGAAGAACGGGAGACGACAGAGAAGCATTCTGAGGGATTGGGTGCCCAGTTGTTGAGGTTTAAAAAGTTATCTGTCCATGTGGGGGTAACATGATGCTCTGAACTGACTTTCTTACTGTTCAATGTATGAATTACTTTGTATGGAGAACTAGAAAAAACTCAACTACTCATATGACACAAAAATGGGACAGAATAATGAAAATTTTAGAAAACAAAAAAATTCAAAATGATCTTGATGGGTTACTGAAATAGTCTGAAATGACAAATATAGACATTATCATAAATACTTAAATGTGAATTCATGCACAGAATCTTTATGGTAAATTGAACCATATGATCTCAATTGTCCTTCCCTACTCTACAATGCCATGATTATTTTCTTCAAGTTTGTACTTTCATAATGCCAGCTTTTGTAATACGTATAACCTTAATTTTGAATTGCAGTGTATTCTGAAACATTGCTGGTAGTACAGTGTTTATAGTCTTAAATTGTAGAATGTATTAATTCAACATGAATTACTTCTTATTCCTTAATTTTGTTCTGTGGTTATGCTTCAGTACTTTTTCTTCCTGTAATAGAAACATTACATTGTAAATTCCTTCAAGATATGTTTTAATTCTAATCAGATTAAACTATTTCTTCTGGATTTTGATTCATTACATAGCCTAGTGAATGAAGTAAAGCTGAAATATTGCTTTTTATTTTACAGTGAGCTCATGGAGGCGTGGTGATGATAGAAAGGAAGAACGTGAAGAACGTGAAACAGTTAGAAAACCACCACCTCCTGCTGCTCCTACTCCTGGTCCTTCTGTTTCCAAAGAACGCGAAAAAGAGGGTGAGAAAGAGAAAGCTTGGAGAACAGAAAAAGAACGAGAAGCCCTTCGTCGCATTAAAAATGAAACTGATGAAGAGGGTTGGACCACTGTACGACGTTAAGTTCAAAACCTGAATATGGTTTTAATTGGTGTTTTGCATTGATTTGATAACAGATTATAATATTGGTGCTTTAAGAGTCTGAATTTGAATTCTTTAACAAAGTTTTCTAGAAATGAAAGCATGAAACCCTTACTTGTATGCAAACTGATCATGCACAGAACTTACAACTAATAGTTGGAAATTAAATACTGGTTATCTAAAATTTCAATTGTATGTCACAGATCACTTGGTGGTAAGAATAAAAAAATAAATTCTATAGGTATCTTTGAGTGGCATGTACATCTCAGTCAAAAACAAAACTGATTTTTATGTTAACTAACCTTATACCTTAAAATGGATATGGCCTGCAAAGCATATGTTTAAAGCAATGTTTCTGGTTCCATAAATAAATGACTTTGTAAGGCTGTACAGTCTAAAATTGGTATTTGATGGCAGAGGTTATTGCTGGTAGTATTATTGGATTCAGTATGTTTTAATTTGATTTATATAGAATAAATGTCATGGGTCTTTAGCTATGCTGGGAATTTTTCTTTTGTTTATTTTCAGTAGATTCTACTTGAATGCACAGTTTTATCAAGCCATTTGCAGTCTACTTTTACAATGAGTGCCACAGTAGTATTGAAACAACAGGCTTTTAAAATTGAAAGTATTTGAGTAATCTTTTTGCTGAGCATTTTTTTTCCTTGCTTTGTATAGACACTGCTCTTTCTGGTATTGGTAATCTCTGCCTTTTGAAACATTTATATAGTGTCATTTCATATACATGATCTGTGGAGGAATCAGTCACTCCTCCTTTCCTTCTGAATTTCTTGTCTTCAGGGTAAGTGCTTTACCTTTAAACCAAGTGCTTTGTAGTAAGAGTGGGTTGACTTCAATTTGGGGCTGAAATAGCAATGTTAGTGATTGTTTTTAATTGAAGCCAACACAGAACTTGCTGCTATGTGTTAACTTCAATGATAAATAAACTTAAAAATCTAACCTAGAATTTTGTTGTGACTTTTTAATTGATGTTTCAGATTTTCATAAACCTTTCTTCTAACATATTTGAGAAAATAGCCTGATTGAACTTAACATATCTATTCTTTTTCCAGCAGTCTTTTACCCAGTGAATAAGTATCTTTTTAAATAGTTGTCTGTTGGAAAGAAAGTGCTAATAAATTCAAATACAAATAAAAAAATCAGTAAAAATGAATGGAAATATATTTTTCATATTCTCAATGTTATTTTAATTAAAATAAATGTGGACTTCTTAGTTGTCTTCTTAATTTATATATCAAAGTATTATGGTTTGAGACAGGAATGCCACTTTGCATTGTTAAATATAAATTTAGGGATGTTATGTAGTTATGATAGGCATCAAGAAAGGTTTTTTTTCTATTTCCAGTGTTTCTCCTGCATTTGTAAAAAAAAAAAAAAAACTTGGGTGAAAGACTCAGTAATGAAAACTTCACTGAAAAATAAACATCAATCATTCAAATTATATAATTAACAGCATTTGTCAGAAAAAATCAGTATCTTAGATCTTGAATATAACATTGCAAACCTACAATATAAAATAGATTGCACAGCATCCCTTTGATTCTTAGCATTTAGAGTGTGCATACATTATTAAAAAATCATGCTATGCTATTAAAAACAGCTAAGATAGAAGAACTGTAAAAATTTTCTTAATTGATTTTTTGAGATCAGGTTTTACATTTCATTGGGGAAAATGTTAATGTTTTGCATTTCCTGATTTTATTTAGTTTTCATAGAAACTGGAAGATTGTAAGAGGTTGAGGAGAAAGATGTATGCTTACCACATTTTACAGTTAAAATCTTATCTCTTTCTGATTCAGTTCCTGTCATGATGAATAATTACTTAAGTAAAGCAGTTAACTTTCCCTTTATGGAGAAGCTACCATCACTTGTGCAGAACAAATTAACCTCAAAATAAATATGAAAAAAGGACTGCATACAGTTGAGACCTTCCAATTTTGTCTGAAACTGGTTTGATAACAACTTTAAAACACTGAAAAAAGAATGGTGATTTTTTTTACAACATTCATTCAAGACTATTATCAGGATTAATATCTGTCAAGTTTGCTAATAGCAATATATTTTATCCCAGGAGTTTGAGAAATTCACTTGGAATCATACTCCAAGAATCAGGGAAAAATCTAATCAATTTAATAAAGATCATTTTTTAAAAATATCCCTTGTTTCTGCTAGTGTAGCTCCAGTGTGGACTAGTTTAGGATGAGAAAACCTAGACAGCCAGCATAGATCCTCAAGTGAGGATCACAGAGATCAGTTAAATGCTTGATTAGATATAACTTGGGAAAGTGCTAACTTATTAACTAACTGCTACCTTTATTTTTGAGCATATTTCACTTTTCTTGGAAATGCAGAAACAATCTGGATAAGCAATGGGTTTTTAAGATAAACAGATTTTTTTGAACAAAAAGTGGTTTTGCACAAATATGGAAAAAATGCAGTAGTGGTATAACACAGTAGAGTACAGTGAAAGGTAATTTTGGCTGAACATGACCTGATTGAGGTAAAAATGATTGAAACAATCAGTACACTCAGTTATTATATGCTGTCTTAAAATTTTTAATCTTGCAGAAGCAATACAAATTAAGTGTGTTTTTTACTTTAAAGTTGACAGCAAGTACTGCTGGGAAATTTCATCCGTCAATCAAGTTAGTCATAGAAAGATCCTAAGTTATCCTGATATGGTCGTCTGCTAATGAGCTATATCATCCTTATTTAGCAGAATTTCTATGCTACCCAATAATAAAATTCTGAATGCCTTATATCAGAGTTCCCCAACCTTTGCAGACCAGGGAAGAACGGGGGAAGGAATGGTTACTGGCAAGCTTGCATGTGCAGCCCAATTGCAAACATCTTGCAGCCCACTAGTGGGACAAAGTGTGTGTGTGTGTACGAGGGGAGGGGAGGGAGGGAGAATCACAAAAACATTTAAAAAGTGATTTGGTAATAGGCTCAATCATTATTTCAAAAATCTAATAACTAATGACTGAGATCAGTCCTTTTTGAGTAATCATACTGTATAAATGGATAGTATACATTCAAGTACCTTTGAAAAATGTTTCTGCTCTTAAAAAACAATACTCCTTTGTGAAAGTAAAGTTAAAATATTTAGATTGCAGAAAGCAGTCTTAATACAGAAATAATTAGCCTGTGATCAACGAATATGTACAGGTAGTCCTTGACTTAACCATTTGTTTAGTGATGGTATTAAGTTATAGTGGCATTGAAAAAAGTGTCTTATGACCATTTCCCATATTTTCAATGTTGCTTCATGTGATCAGAATTTGGATGCTTGGCAACTGGCATGTATTTATGATGGTTGCAGTAGCCTGGGGTCATGTGATCATCTTTTGTGACCTTTTGACTAGCAAAGTCAATGGGGAAGCCAGATTCCCTTAATCGTATTACTAATCTTACTGCAATGACTCATTTAACAACTGTCTTGCTTAGCAACAGAAATTTGTGGTCGTAAGTTGTAGAATTACTAATGGAGTGAGAACCTTTATATAAATCCAAAAAATGATTAGAATGAAATATGAAACAACGTAGTGCTCTGTAGTGACAAAAATGCATTTATTCTCCTCTAGTACTTGTTTCTTCCTTTTGAGCTTCCCTACCATGAGTAAAAAAATAGTTGCTGTAAAGCTTCCATCTCACTCCAGTCTATGAGTCCTTACTGTTTCTTATTTGTAACAAGATGGTAAACTTCGTTGGTGATTAAGAATTTTCCCAAGTGCATAGAAATTACATTATTCATAAGTATACATCTTTTACGGTTTGGATTATGTAAACAATTTTAGCATGAGGTGACCTTTTATTATTCTGGTTGTTTTAACTACAAACAATGAAAGCAAAACTATTTTTCAAAAATAATTTTTGTAAACAAATTCTGAAAACAAAATTTTATCTCTCCTGACAATTTTATGTCAATTTTTAATAGTTTCTATTACATCCAAATTTATAATACGACACTAAGAATGTTCTTTTAAATTATTCAGAAAAGTTGATATACATGTTAATACATAGTATATATATATATAACATTTTTCTGAGACTTATTCAGGAAATGATAAGGAAATATATTTATTCCCACATAACTTTACCTTCATATGTGTTTGATTGTGCATCTGGCAAATTCAACATTTTGAACTGGGTTTTGGATTGTTTAAAATAATTAAACACTTTATTCAACCAAAATGTTACAAAAATGAGCTTCCATTCCACCTGCTCAGTAGATAAACAAAATAACATTTGATGTTTCTCTCTAAACTAACTTATCTTAATTTTCAGTATTCCCATTAATTTCACTAAAATTACTTTCAAGGAATTTTGCTTAGAATATACAGTAAGATGCTAAATCTTCATTCTGGGATAATGTTTCAGTTACTAAATTTACGGTATGTACAGATGTCAGTAGTTTGTTAAAGAACAGAAGCATTGTCAGTTGCAACTTGATTAAAATTGCTTACTTTACAGATAGAAATATGTGTGTTGTTACATTACATAAATTGGATACATCTAAATCAATTTTTCTAACTTTAATATATTGCATAAACCTAATAACATGTGTTCTAATAGCTGATTACCTAGAAGTATATCTTAAAGTTAACTATTATAGAAGGCTTAAATTTTTGATTTATTTAAAACCAAATTTTTGAAGTAAATATAAGTAATCTTTCCCTCAACAGCCTCTGTGATTTATTAACTATGTCCCCAAATTTGGCTGCAGTCTATCAGTGCTTCCAACAAAACCAAGTATGAAGATTGAAATTTTTTCAAATTCTTTCTGCCTGTACTTTGCCCTAAGGCAATTTGATTAATTTACTTCATTTGTATAACTCAGGACTACAGATTCCCAATAATTTCTTTTACTAATGCTATAATAACTTTAAAGGAATAAGGCCTATTAAATATACATTAAATAGAATTTAAGAAGATTGTGTAGGACCTGACAATATGTTCCTAAACAAGTTTTCATTTCCAGTGTTCTAAATATTTAAACTTTTTTCTTAAAAGTACTCCACGTCTTTCAGTATTTTATTATTGAAGGGCAAATATTCACAGCAAGCCTGCAACAGGAATCTTACTGAGGAGCCTACAGGTGCCTTCATTGACATAGAGTGAAAATTCATTCTAAAAACACGTAAAAACTTAAATCATATGTGCGAAGCAAGAAAGGCTGCAAAAATTTGAAACACATTTAAAACAAGGTTACACCGTCCATCTTCATTTTCCAAGGAAATACACAAAACCTCCATCCTTGAAGTTTGATTGTATGCCATCTGTCATCCATCTCTATAAATAATGCAGCTGAACTCTAAAGATGCTCATTCACTTAAAAGATTCCCAGTTTTATAACATGCAACTGTATTCACACAACTTGCCAAGCTGTTATTAAATGAGCCAGATTGGCTGATTTACACATGCTAAATCAAATTATATTTAACCTTAGATTTTTCTGAGAGCCTATTTCCCCATCTGCTTTATTTTAAAGAAGCATTATTTTAATAAACTTCCCAATTGGGTGCTTTCATATATGGTCTATAATTCCCAGGATTTTCAACAACTATTCACACATCTAGAGGGCAATGAAGTGTAATCTTTTAGTTGTTGAATTCCTGCTTTAAAGTAATTGAAGCTCTCTACTCTGAAATAGTTGGCAAAAGACTTCCAGAGGAAGAATAGTCGACTGAAAATGGCTCAGTGAAAAGCAAAGCCAACAAGTGTGAAGAATAAAGGAGAAGTCTAGAGATCATCCAGAAGTGCTCTAGAATCTAGAAACTCTAGATTCTAGAGCATGAAGGAGCAGCAGTTGCTCCTTCATGTGGTCTCTGGTGGGATTTGAGAACTGGGAGACAAGGGAATAGCTACAAATTATTACTCAAATTGCAGTCAGTGCCTTTAAAAGGATATTAAGTTTGCATACTTTCCTAATCACATTTGGAATTTGCTTATTATTTTCAGCAATCGACCTTTGAAAGTGAAAATGCTGAAAAAAAGAGTGATTTTAGCCACAAGCTTATAAACTTATTTTTTTTAAAAAAATATTCAAAAATGTCCTGTTAACTTTAAGATTTTAGAATTATAAAGAATATTTCCCATGGGAAAATGCTTTTGTTTTGAATAAGATTTTAAAAATTGGACTCTAGAAGGAACTAAAGATTAAAGGAGAAAAACACAAACTTGAAAATACGATGCCAGATATTCTAAACACTGGAAATATTGAATATTTTCAAAAAATTGAATTAGAAATTGATATTAATAACATCTGCCTCTATGGATAGACTGTGTCTAAAAGATGTTACAGAAGAGGAACAAGTTTTACCTGACAAGACAAACTGAGTTGAAAGTATTTACAAAAGACAGGCTGTAATAATGATATGGAAAAACATGCTTCAATTGCCATAGAAAAGAAACTTGTTTTAATAATTAAAAGGGACATACAAACAATAAACCAAAGAGTGACCTGGATATTTTTTCTATTTTGGATTTATAAAACAGTCTTTTTTAAAGTTTTGAAGAATTTCATTCAAAAAAGAAAATCAAGTTCTGTGATATTTGAATGATATTTGGATGAAAGATTAAGATTGTAAAAGTAAAATGATGGAATATAAACTTGGTTAATTTGATTATTACTGTAATTTAAGAAGACGTAAGAAGTTACTAAAGTTGCTAAACTTGTGATGAATTTTGAGACTCATTTCATATATCTTTTTCTTTATTATTTTATTATTTCTTTGTGCTTTTCCTATTTTTCCCTTTGTACCTATTTTTCTATCTTTTTGTATTTTTACTATTATCTTTAACAAATATTACTTGAAAAAAATGTAATGGTTAGCAGAGAAAACAGATCAGCCTTTATTTGGTACTCTAGTGACATTCTCTGTAGTTCGGAACTCCTTGTAGCACTTTCTACAAACTTGCTAAAAATATTTTTGGAGTGTAGCAATCACCTACTGTGTTCTCTGTGTGTGATTATATATGTGTAAAGTAAGCACTATATAATTTGTTTAAATAACAAGCGCTGTTAGTTTTACAGTGCTAGTTTCAATCTTATTAACAGCATGTATCTTGTTAAAAATGGCATGCTACTCATATGTGGAAAATATAATTGGTAGACATTAACTCTATACCTGCTGTAGAAAAAAATCTCTTAGATCATGTTGAAACTAACTCTAGCTTTCATGCTGGAAACCAGTATCAAACAGTACTTATTATACGGAAGGAGAAAATAAAAGTATAAATGTTTGGAGCAATAAATCAGAACCAGCTTTTTATTGCTACATGTTCCATTTGTGGATTTATATCTTGAAAATACATACAGTATTTCCTTTTTGCTATTACTTCCATTGCACTGGAAGAGAGAACTCATTTGCTTTTGTTTTCAAATTATACAGGGATGTTTTTTCTGATCCCTTGTTTCTTATGGTATACTTCGAGAACAGATTTTTGTATTGACTTAAATTAGGCTGCCATTCTGATACTACCCTACTTACATTGTAGGATAAAAAGAATCTATATGGCATGCAGTTCATAAAAGCTTATTTACCTTTTAATAAAAATTGTTAGAAAAGGCACTACCGTCATCTGGCATTAAAAAGGCATACTGGTAACTTATCAGATTTGATTTTTTGTTGCTATCCACGTTACAAATGTGTGTGTATGTATATATAAATGTATGTATATGTGTGTGTATATATATATGTATATATGTGTGTGTGTGTGTGTGTATGTGTATAAAAGCATACATAAAGTGCAGCCTTTTTTTTAAAGTACTCAAAATATTGCTTGAAGACAATGAAGACAGCAAAGGAAGCAAATGCCAATTCAACACATTTAATAAATGACCTTTCCAACCTTGCTTTATAACCATTGTAGGACCAGCCAAACAGCTCTTTAAAAATTATTTGATTCATACATATTACTTAAAGTTATATTACGCTGCCTCATTTAAAGACAGTATTTTGTTTATTCAAAAGTGCTCCTTTCCAGCCAAGAATATTAAACAAAGCTACAGCAAACGGAGCATATATGCCTAAGAGATATCCTTAGTCCCATTTAAAAATCAGGTAAGTTTCACAATAAACAAATACAGTACCTGTCTAAACGGTATGTTATAATTCTTAAGAATTAATTTCAGAGGCCAGGCTCCCTGGCTACTACATATACAAACTAGAAACTATACTCAGTTATTTGATACATAAATCAAGAACATCTCTCTGTACATTCTACGTCTTCATATTTAAATATATTAAGAAACATCATTTGATTACAATTGGTATTTAAAAAAAAACAACCAAAAAAGGAAATGCCTTTTTCTTTATATCCCTGTAGAGGGCACACGCGCGCAAGAGAACAGAAAATAATAAAATGAAATGAAATGAAATCGTCGTGGATATTATTTTTGTTTTCTTTCCTTGATCCAGTGTTTTTGATCCGCAGTCCCGGTCTCCACACAAACACTGACGCGGCCAAGGCTCGACAACCGCCCCCTAGCGGAGCTTCTTGCCCAGGATATGCCGGGCGTTTTTAAGCGGTTGTTTGGGGGCGCTGCCGTGCATTTTAGACAAGGGGCAATACTTGATGGTGTGCGCGTTGTCCCCGCTGGCTCCACAGAGAGGGCAAGTGTATCGCCTCAGTACCGGGCACAAGACTCTGCCGTCGGGTCCCTTAAGGATGTGCGTGGTGTAGAGAGCCACGGCTTCTTTATTATTCCGGCAGAAAACGCACACTTGCAATTCCGGCTTCAGCAACCTGGAGGCGCTTTTCGGAGGAGCTGGCAACCGGCCGTCGACCACCAGGCGGCCGCCCCAAGCGTGAGGCGAGCGATCTCTTTCCAGATGGTCAGGGGAGCAATTGAACACTACCGAAGCCGGGCTGGCTCTGCCGGAGAAGGGGCTAAAATCTGCGAAACGCTCCTCCAGCAGGTTTTCGCTCGGGCTAAGGTGATGATGGTGATGGCGATGATGGTGCCCGCACAAGTCAAAATCGTGCAAATCCAGGGAGTTCTGGAAATAAGGGGCTCCCACTTCGTCGTCCTCGTCGTCTTCCTCCTCTTCCTCGTCCTCCTCCTCTTCCTCCTCCTCCTCCTCCTCCTCGCCTTCCTCGGTCGCCGGGACCTGCTGCACGGTGGCCGCCACAACCACCGAGGAGGATCCGGTCCGAAAGCCCTTTTCCTGCTGGCTCACCGCTTTGGTGATGAGCGTGGCCAAACCCAGGTAATCGTTCCAAGAGTTGAACGCGTTCCCGTAAGCGCTGTGGCTCTTCGCCGCGTACCTGCCGCCTCCTTGCAAAAACTCCACCGGCTGGTGGTGGTGGTGAAGGTGGTGGTGGTGGTGGTGCTTCTCCAGCTTGCTCGGGTGGAAAGCCTCCATCAGGAGAAGAAGAAAAAAAAGACCCCGGACCGCTCGCGCGTCCCTCCAAACAACAACAACAAAAAAACCACCACCACCAAAAACCCCTCCCGCTTTTCGCAGGCGAACGGCGGCACCAGCCCCGCGAAGAAGAGTCGACGAGCAAGCGAGCCGCTCACCAAAACAGCAGCTGAAAACTCCTCCTCCTCTTCTGCGAAGCTTTTAAGCGCTTGCAGCTGCTGAAATAGGGAGGGGAGGGGGAGAACCGGCGGGACAGAGGAGGCGCAATCCTTGAGGCTGCGCTCTCATTGGCCAGCAGCCAAAGCTGCCCCACCTTCCCTTGCCTGTCATTGGCTGAGGTGCTCGGGTACCCTGTTTCATCTCTTCCCAACGGGGCGTGTAGGCGTTAAGGGTTGCCCCCTTGCTCGCTGCTTTAGCTCGGAGCAGGTAGGTGAGCCGCGGAGGTTTTGAGAGACCGACCAATGGAGGGTCTCTTTCTTTTTCCCGTAGTAATATTAGAACGAACCCTGGAATCCTTTTTTCACGGTGAAAACTCATTCAGTAATTTTCAGAACTAAGTTTATTTTATTTTTTTTATTTCTTTGCTGCGCTGGTAAGACTCCAGGTGTGGTTGAATTAGAACAAACCAACATGGTAAAATCGAAGTTGGCTTCACTTGTGAGAGTTTAACCGAAGTCTGCTCTAACCTTTTCCAAAGGAGAGGAGGAAATATTGCAATGTTGGGCATGTGTACAAAAGATGCACCCAATCAAGACTCTTCTTTTTCAGTGTCCTCTATAGGCAACACACAACTCCTTGCTTCCTTGTCTGTGTGTGTTTGGCAAGCAGATGGAGGTGGAATCACTGATTTGTACAGAAGACCTGTGTGCTTTTGCAGGGATTGTGCCCATGCACTGTTTACAAAACTTTATTTCTTATTTCATTGTCATCTTACCCCATATGCCAAGCCACAAAAGCAGGGTTATGCTTTTATTGCCTCTGTTTTGCCTTCTAATCAGTCTCCGTCCTCCAATATCATACATTGAACTTGTGAAGACCAGAAAGATGCTGGCCATCTGTTCTGGAGAACTGGGTAAACTCAGAATTGATTGACTGCGTCCATGTATCTTTTCTTCGCTGGCAGCACCTCACTGTCTCTGAAGGCACAACCAGATGGCCACATCAAAGTGTTTTCCTCCAATTTGTGAACTAGCAGGATAACATGGCAGTAGAATCACTGATGCCCATGTTATACTTATTGGTCAACAAATAGGCAACATACTGTTGGCAGAGTTGGATTTCCTTCCTGATTTAAATGAGTTCTATGCAGGACTCATTGTCTAGTGATTTCTCAAAAGCTTGTTCAATGTTTTGGGAAACCAGGTGCAAATTCTTCCAAAATAGTCCTAAATCCCAGGTATATAAGATGCTTGCACAAGACTTGAGAAACATTATAAAATATCCCAGTCAGGCATAATACAGGGAAAAAATGTTTCTGTGGAAGCCACTGAGGTTTAGTCTATCACACAGAGTAGTTACATAGATAGTAAACTACAGTAGCCTAAAATGACTAATATAACCAGGCAGATCCCATCAATAAAATGTGCTATCACAACCATGGCAAACTTTGTATCAGGAGCAGAGAGAAAACACTGTTGTAGACAGCTGAAGATAATGAGCTGATTCAGCTGTGGTCTGATCTGAGAAGGAGGCATCATGAGAACACATGACAACAATTATGGATGTTCATGCTGTGATTAGGGGGTGTGGTTGACCCCCAGCAGGGTTCATTTATTATACTAAGCCAGGACTTCAAACTGCAGATCAGGCTCCACCGAAACAGACGTAAGTCAGCATGGTAGTAAGGCTTGTCATTTTGAGTATTTTAAATCCCAGGGACTATTTCATTGCATTCATGCATAAATTCATTGGAGTATGAAAATTACTGTCCCAAGACATTTGCTCCTTTGCAAACTCAGTGATTGTGGTTTATAAGCCATGATTTATAGCAGGAGTAAGTGACCATTTTTGGCCTCCAAGGACCTGGCTTGTATTGTGCTTGTGTCACTAGGGAACATTGCCTTTTGATACTAGGATAAATGGGAGATGCATTGTCAAGAATCTGCTTTACCTCATTTTTTTAATTTAAGTGCTGGTGAATTTTCTGCCAGAATTTGGGATGAATTGGGGTTTCTTTAGGAAGCAGTATGAAAGTCTTCACAATATTAAATTGTATTAAAGTATATTTAAAATTACATTTCAAATCTTGGGTTCTGCAAACCCAAAAGGGTAGCTACCTTGGTAACATCCTACTAATCTATGATTCTGGCTCGAGAGATGTATTTTTAGATTTAGCATGTGATGTAAACCCAGAGAGACAGTTTGGTCTAATGGTGAAGACACCAGAAAGCAGGAGATTGTGAGTTCTAGTCCCATTTTAGGCATGGAAATTGATTGGGGGACTTTGAACTAAACCACTCTCTCTCATCCGATGACATCAGACTTGGGCAACAAGCCAATCAACCAATTCTTTTTGTAACCAATGGTTCAAAACCTAGAGTGAGCTGAAAAAAGCAGACCCTGGAATTGGGGGAAAACTCTAGTTATATAAACATAACCTCTATAGGTTTGAGGCCTAGCAAACAGCCTACCGGTAACTGAAAATGAGAGATGAAACTGAAATAAATCTCAGATATCTTGTAACTTTTGTATAAATGGATTTTTGCAACTGTAGGTTTTGAGAGTCTGATATCAAAATTGAACTAAAAATTTCTGTGGCTTGTGTGGTAACAGTAAAGGAGGCAAATTCCAAACCTACAGAGAGATACCTCTTCCTTCTCTTTCCTGCCCTTCGATGATTGTCTCTGCCCAAGCGTTTTTCTGGAATGCAGTCAAAAGATTCATATACAGGTAGTCCTTGACTTATGACCACATTTGAGCCCCAAACTTCTGTTGTTAAGCAAGACAGTTGTTAAATGAGTTTTGCCCCATTTTACGACTTTTCTTGGGGCAGTTATTAAAATCAGTACAGTAGTAACATGGTTGTTTGGCAAATCTGGCTTTCCTATTGACTTTGCTTGTCACAGGGTCGCAAAAGATGATCACATGACCCCGGGACTCTGCAACTGTCATAAATACATGCCAGTTCCCACACTTCTGAATTTTGATCACGTGACCACTGGGATGTTGCAGTAGTTGTGAAAAGTGGTCATAAGTCACTTTCTTCAGTGCCATTGTAACTTCAAACAGTCACTAACTAAAGGATTGTAAGTTGAGAACTACCTGTACACTTGACATGTATTTAGGACAGTTGCAGTGCCCCAGGTTCATATGATCACCATTTGTAACCTTCCCGGTTGACTTCTGACGAGCAAAATCAATGGGAGAAGCCAGATTCATTTATCAACTACAGTCATTCGTTTTACAACTGTGGCAAACAGCTTGTAAATTGGGGCGCATTCACTTAACAACTGTCTTGCTTAACTTTGGGGCTCAATTGTGGTTGTGAGTCGAGGACTAGCTGTATTGCACTATCATGTAAATTCTTTAATCACAATAATTAGAATAACTATAATTATTCTAATTATAGTTAAGGATCACCTGTACTTGAACCTCGGTATATAATCCCATCAAACTAATTAGAATTATTATTCTAATTATAGTTTGATGGGATTATATACCGAGGTTCAAGTACAGGTGATCCTTGAGTTACGATCACAATTGAGCCCAAAATTTCTTTTGCTAAGTGAAACATTTGTTAAGTGAGTTTTGCCCCATTTTGCAACCTTTCTTGCCACATTGTTAAGTGAATCATTGAAATTGTTAAATTAATAACATGGTGGTTAATAGAATCTGGATTCCCCATTGAGTTTGCTTGTCAGAAGGTCGCAGAAAGTGATCATGTGACCCTGGGACACTGCAACCGTCATAAATATGAATCAGATGCCAAGTGTCTGAATTTTGATCACATAATCATGGAGAGGCTGCAATGGTTGTAAGTGTGAAAAACTGTCATAAGTCACTTTTTTCAGTGCCATTGTAACTCTGAACAGTTACTAAATGAGCTGTTGTACTACCTGTACCACACTAAGCCAAAATAAGCTACATTATGATTCTGCTTACAGAACACACTGAGACAGAAAATTGCCAACCTCATTTCAGTCTACAATGTTGGATGAACCTATATTAGTTCAATGTGCTCTGAAAACCCAAAAAGCTGAAGTAAATTAAATTTAAAGCTACCAAGGAGTCTGTTGCAGAAAACCATTTGAGCCCTAGATGGCATCAAAAAGAAATGGAAAATCACTCTTGGTTGACACTTAGTAGTTGTTTTTTTACAGCTCATTTTACCGATTTTTACAGCCCATTAATTTTTTTTTACTTTGTATAAAAGAAAAAAATAAAAAAAGAAATCCATGCCTAAAATGAAAAATATGAAGGGAAAGTAGAAAGAGGTATACGACTTATAACAAAACTCACCATTTTCAAATGCACTATTGAACAATAGAGATAATACAGTCTACAGTTCCATATTGCCAATAGACAGCCAGTTCAAAAGTTGAAATTGAACACATCAGTCCAAGAATATAGATCTCATTTGGTACAATCACAATAGAATAACATTTTGCTTTGCTCAGTGCTTGATAAAAACATGATTCTTTTATGTAACCCAATTTATCATTTTTTCTTACTGCATAACTGCATTTTAAACTTGATTATATTGTTCCAAGCTATATAAATATAGTTCATTATAAGAGCCATGGTGGCACAGTGGTTAGAATGCTGTACTGCAGGCTACTTCTGCTGACTGCCACTCCCAGCAGTTCGATTCTCACCGGCTCAAGGTTTACTCAGTCTTCCATCCTTCAGAGGTCAGCAAAATGAGGAGCCGGATTGTTGGAGGCAATATGCTGACTCTGTAAACCACGTGGAGAGGGCTGTAAAACACTGTAAAGCGATATATAAGTCAAAGTGCTATTGCTATTAGATTTGCATCCCAATTTAATATATAGATACTAACTCAAAATAAGATCATAGTAGGGAAAGCTCACATTTCATATACTTCTGTCTACTTTTCTAGTATAGAGAATTTGATAATCAATCTTTCTTGGGCATTCTCTGGAATATCCAATCAACATGAAAAACTTTTGCGAATTAGCTTCTACTTAGGTTGATAAGAAAGATACTAAATATATGGTAACCCTACCAAATGTAGTGTAATAAATGAATCCAAACCAGTGTGTCCTTTCTAATATAAAGTATGTGTTTTAAAGGAATTGCTTGCAAGACGTCTGCACTCAGATGGGGAAAAAATCACTTAACAGCCCTTGAAGTTTGAAATCTTGGAAGTGTGTTCACTATGATGACACTGCAAAAATTAAAGATAATCACTAAAGTTGGCTTTATAACCTTATTGGCATGTTATTTTAAAACCTCTAATAGCTGATTAGTGTTAAAAATCCAATTATAAAATTACAACTTTAAATATAAATAAAATCTCACCCCGAAGCAATGTCTTTAAATATCGAACTACTTTATATATTCTAAGCAGGGCAAAAGGTTTCATTTAATGTGGGATTTAGCCAGTGGTGGGTTCTAACCGGTGTTACCACCGGTTCGCTTCATGCACACACTTTGTGCTTCATGCAAGCGCATTGAATTACCTAAACAGCTGAGGCAGGGCAATCCGCTGTGCCGCACCTTTCAGCTGAGCTAAAAATGAAGGAATAAAGGTAGGAATAGCGCAGGGGCGGGAGGGCCCAGCTGACGGTAGGAGCGAACCGGTTTGCTCTCACATCAACATTTCCATTACTGGCTCTCCCGAACTGGGGAGAACCGGCAGCAACCCACCACTGGATTTAGCTGAATTTAACCAGGGGGTTCTTATAAGCAAAGGTATATAGCAATAGCAATAGCATTTAGACTTACATATCACCCCATGGTGCTTTACAGCACTCTCTGGGTGGTTTACAATGTCAACCCATTGTCCCCAACAATCTGGGTCTTTGTTTTACCAACCTTGGAAGGATGGAAGACTGAGTCAACCTTAATTCCCCTCAGGATTGAACTCCAGGCTGTTTGCAGATTTTGCCTGCAATTTTGCATTTTAACCACTGCACCCCCAGGGTTCCTACATGGTTGTTAACAGGAGTGAGGAAAGAAGCACAGGTCCAGATCCACAATAATTCATCATTTCATATTGGATAGTTCTCACTTGCTTCACAGTTCAGCAAAACCCTTCCCATCCTGTAATCGCGGAACAGCTATTTTGAAACCATTGGTGAGAGCAGGAATAACAATACTCCAGAAAGGACGGGGACACAGATATTTGGAAGATCCTATTAGGATCCAGTAGCTCAGCACTATTAATAAGAGCTTTGCTAGGCTGAAGCTCTCAGGAGATACTATAAAGGTGAGGAAGAATGCCATATGCTGTTCATTTAAGCCTTGCTATAAATCAAGGTTTTTTTCTTCCTTTAATCCCATCCCTTTGCCTATCCATCCATGAAAGTCATACTTTCTTTTTTTCCAAATGAAGGCAGTGAGAAAAGTATTTGCATCTTTATTTGCAGATAAGACTATGATTAATTCTAGTCCTGGGACAGCCAGTCATGTAATATTCCTTTCAGAGTCACTCTCAACATGGCATTCAAAGATCAATTTTAGCTGTCAACCCAGAAAAAGTTGTCTGATAAACAAGTTGTTTCAATCAGCTGTATAGTAAATCTGGTTTAAAGTGTATATTCCTAATATCTTAGAGGCATCTTCTACAATTTCTTGCAATGTCCTCTCCACTAAGGTATTCAGATTTGTATGCATTGTGATCATATTTTTCAAGATATGCTTTCTGTATTTTATGAATTCCTTGAGAATTCCTCATTTGTCATGGCCGTATACAACTTTGATAAAGTAACAATAGGACTGAAAAAAAATCATCTCTAACAAAACAAGAACATGTTATGGTAGGAGGTGCGTTATCTGGAGACTTGACATCAGAAACCCTGAAAAACATAATTATTGCATTTTATTAACTGTTCTCACTATATAAAACTGTCTTCTAAATCAACTGGCCCGCTCGTCTTGTAGAGGCAAATGGTCTCCATTTCCATTTTTCAGTTGTGCGTGTGTTTTACTGTTGCCAGGACAACCTTGATTTCTAGCTGTGATACAAGTGGCCTTTATAATTAAATACAGATTACCCTGCATTATTGGCCTTAATCAGCTGGAATATCAAACCATGTAAAAAAAAAAGAGAGAGAAGCCTTTCTAAGCCAGAGGAAATAAAGGCAAAAGACTTTTGCAGTGAAATTAGGAATCAGAACAGTAATTCAGCTTTTCTTCAACTAGGGTTGTTTTGGCTGGAAATTCTGGAAATTCTAGTCCAACACATCTGGAGGGAAAGGCTGTACTAACTCTTATTACCTGAGAAGCGTCAGTTCAGTGGATGTCAAATGCAGTCTTAATTGATGGGTTGGTTCAATTAACAAGCTACTTTTTTTAGTTCTGGCCTCTCATCAGTTAAAGGTAGTCCTCAACTTACAACCACAGTTGAGCCCAAAATTTATGTTGCTAAGCAAGTTGCTATTTAGTTCTGTCCCATTTTATGACCTTTCTTGACAGAGTTAAGTGAATCACAGCACTTGTTAAGTTAGTAACATGGCTGCTAAGTGAATCTGGCTTCCCCATTTTTTTTTTTTTAATTTGATTTATATGCCCATTGACTTTGCTTGTCAGAAGGTCGTGATCATAGTGAACCCGGGACACTGCAATCGTTATAAATAGGAACCAGTTGGCAAGTGTTTGAATTTTGATCATGTGACCATGGGGATTCTGGAATGGTTCTATAAGTGTGAAAAACAGTCATAAGTGTGAAAAACAGTCATAAGTCACTTTTTTCAGGGCTGCTGTAACTTTGAACAATCACTAAACAAATGCTTGTAAGTTGAGGACTACATATATTGCACTATACCAGGGATGTCAAACTTACGTCACAGCGGTGTCACGTGACGTATCAGGACTTTCCCCCCCTTTCTAAACCAGGCAGGGTCAGTGCATGACGCATCCGGCCCATGGGCCAGGAGTTTGACAGCCCTGCATTATACTGTGGATCAGTGGTTTCCTCAGTGATGGCTGGGGAATTCTGGGAGTTGAAGTGCACACATCTTAAAGTTGCCAATTTTGAAAAACATTGCTTTGTATGATTTAGTTCCGGTTTAGTTGTCCCTGAACTCAGGTGTTATGGATGTAAATCTTACTTTCTGGCTTAGCATGTACTGCAGATACCCAGCCAATTTTTGCTTTCTAGTTGAGTGGGATGGGTGAATGCAGTTGATGAGTTGGCAAATTTTGTGATAGGACTACATAAGAACAATTGTAAACTGGAATAAGATAATGGAGCGTAGCTTTCTTATTGCCCGCTCTATTCATCTACGTATTTTTTTTCCTGCCACTATAGAGAACTTTTAATTTGTGATGTTACCTTTCTGCAAAACATAACAGTATCTCCTTCCTTGTCTTCTAAAATATAATCCTGGTAAGAAAAGGCCTGATTTTGATGGAGCTAAGCCAAAGGTCTCTTTCTGAAACTGGGAATCTACTTTCCCATTGTATATAACAAATTATCTTGGTGTGTGCGTATGTCTAAATTTATGCTTCCAAATTTAGAGAGGTAGAGATGTTTCTTTTTTCAGTATTCCAAAGGTTAAGGGTGATAATCTCTTGCAAATTGCACCTTTGTCAATGTAAACAGAAGCTGCTCCAAGTGCTTTCTGTTTCTTTTGTGAACAGGGATGGATCACAACTGCATTTTTTTTTCTCCCTGTTCTCCATTTACACGGGTATTGATTTACAGTCCTTTTGGTGAAGTGAATGAACTTAGATAACAGAAGTTGGAAAAGAAAGACTTGTTAGTGGCTTCTTGTCAATAAAGAGAGAGTGCAAAGAATACAAAAGCAGCATCCAGCCATCACCAAAATGGCTGACACGTTTTTGAAATATAGATAAGGGAGTGCTGATGTACGAAGGCAATGTGGATAGAAGTATTTAAAAAATATTATTTTGCTGCAATCTCTTGGGTGTTCTTGCCCTGTAAGAAACTCTCGGATAGTGAATGACACGGGAACAAAATACTCAAAGGGTAGTAGTTTCGGCAGCTGGATTTGAGGAGCTGTTTGGAGATGGTGGTGTTGCAACAAAATAAAATGAAGGAAAGGAGGGAAAGTGAATGTAAGTTTTGATCCTCAGTAACTTTTGGCATTGTTGAGAACGCTTAGTTGGTCCACTTAAAGGAGAAGGTGGAAAATTCTAAATCTCTTTCTTGTCCTGTTACTTGTTAATAACATGTTAATATGATTGCGGCAATGTGTTTCTTTTCCTGCAGGCCCATATAGAATAGGGTGATTTGAGCTCGGATGGAGTCCAAAGGCCTCTTTCAACAATTTGCTGCACCTTCTCAACAGTCACTGGGGCTTTGCTCTCACCTGACTTTCAGCTTCAGGAAAGAGAAAACATTTGCTAAAAACAAAGGTAATATTATCCTTCCCATTGTAAGAGTCAGGTTGAAGAAGAAATAGCAATAGCACTTAGACTTATATATCGCTTCCCAGTGCTTCCCAGACCTCTCTAAGCAGTTTACAGACTCAGCATAATGCCCCCAACAATCTGGGTCTCATTTTACTGACCTCGGAAGGATGGAAGGCTGAGTCAACCTTGAGCTGGTAAGACTCGAACTGCCGAAGTGCAGTCAGTCAGTAGAAGTAGCTGCAGTACTGCATTCTAACCACCACGCCACCACAGCTCTTAAAGACACATTATGATTGGTGCCTAAGCATTTGCTTTTCTGTGGCTTCATTTTTCTCTGCCCTAGAGGAACTTCAAAGTATGGATTAAAAAAAAGACATGATGGTAGCCATGATGATATGATTAAATTCCACTTGTTTTATTTTTTTAAATAAAATTTATATGCTACCCATCTTGACTATATATACGCATCACAGTCATTGCTTTGATTGCTCTGTTGTTTTTTAACCACACAGTGTGGACATCTCTGCTCTGCTCATAACCTGCAAGCTAGGCAAGGCAGCAGTTTTATTTAGTAGAATCTGGACTTCTTGAACTAGAATTTCCCCACATTCAGTGTACCGTGTATTATGTTCCTTGATCCTTGTTCTGGCTCTTTAAATCTTGTCCTTTTGTCAGTTGGCTAACAAGGCCCCTTTGGGGTATTTTACGGATTCTGTGCTGTGATTTTAGAAATTCTTATCTCACTTCCCCAGACTTCTTCCAGGATATCTTAGCTTTGATCTTGCACATTGGTTTTGGATACGTAAAGATCAAGAGTGTTCTTAATCTAGTTGGCAAATTTAATCTAATTAAATTTTGTATTAATCTGGAAATGACTTTTAAATCATGGGGAGATAGTATGGATCATAGAGAGATATAATGAGGTGAAGATAAGAACATAATAAGAGATAATTTTGAATAACACCAAACACCTTTCTAGTTTAAAATCTTACTTTCGGTAGTGGCAAATTGAATGCCTGTGAAAGACCCACAAGCAAATCGGGAGAGGACTTTTGTTGCTCCCCAGAAACTTTTGTAACAATGCCTCTTATTCTAGAGTCAGAATCCATCTTCTACTAATAGCCTTTGGTACTTTTATCCTATATGAAATCTATGTAGACACTTTACAGTATCTAGAGTGCTATTACTTGTGACTGCAATCAGATTTCATTTTTTATATGTCCATAATCTAAAAACAATTACTGAGGACAGATACATTCATTTGAATAAGTACAAAACATACGTCCCAGTTTTTAAAACAACAGAGATATAAAAATGAAAATAATTGCTTCTTGTTAATTTAATCTAAATATTCTGATTGTTTATGCTGCGCAAATGAGAAAATGAATGCAAACACATTCAATATGTACAGATATTTTCCTTAAGGAAGAAAATGCTTAAGCTATTTAAAACAGCTGTGCAAACTTTTTAGGGCTTGTGCTATTTGATATCTCAGTAATGTAATCCCAATAATAAATTTTGGGTGCAGTTAAAGCATGATAAATAGGCCACAATCACTCCAGTCTTGCTGTTTCTTCCTTTGACTGTCTTGTTCTTGGGCAAAACAAAGTTGGGTTCCAGAATGTTGAAGAAGCATAGCCATCCTCATCACTAACAACTCTTCTGTCATAATGGATTAATGCCACTGAGATACCCCATGTACCTTTTCCACAGCAAGTAATTGGAACCAATAACTTTCTCTGGTGTAGGGTTCAAAATGAATCAAGATGATGATAATGTGATCAAAGCCTTTTGTATGTGTGTCAACATTGCATGTACATATAGAGGCATAGCTTGGAATGCACTGCCATACCACCATCTTGACTGTTGATTTTGTGGATACCGCTGAACTCCATCCTGATCCATCACAGTTCTACAGGTACAGACATCATATAGATCAGTTGAAGACATAAAGGAGGTGAGTTACGAATATTTGCTGAATCTCTTTTAGCTCGGGGGTATTTTGCTTTAGTTACAACTGAATTTCTGGAAACACTCTTAAAACTGTGTATATTCGTATAACAAAGTCAAATTCTGGTTACGTCTAGTAGGATGTTCCAAACTTGACTGTGAGTTAAACTGTACCAATCTGCCATATGGTTTATTTGCTTATTTAAACTATAATACTATATAATATCTCAACCTGAACTGAGCTGGTGATCACAATTTTTAATTCTTTCTAATACAGAGGATAAAAGACAAAGTCCAAAGAGGAAGCATAATCTGACCTTTTCCTGCAAAGATGGATGGAATATTCGCTAAAACTGTTTTTAATTTAGCAGATAATGATTATCTACTGATAATCACTTTTCCTGAACTAATAGGTTAGTGGCTCCCACAAGGCTCAGACTAAATTTATTTAGCATGTCATGAACACACTCTAAAAGTAATGTAATAATTATTGTGTCTTGCTTTACTTGGGTAGAAGAAACTTATAGCCATCCCTAAAATAGCTATAAAATATCAGTCAAGAACAATGGAGAGAACACAGCACAGGTTTTGAACCTGTAGTGACCAAGTCGCTTTAAGTAATCTCACATTGGTTATAGATATTATGATGGCATCCCTGTCATAGCCACCATAACATATATAAGTGAAACATTTCCTTCATTTTAAATAGTGGACTAAAAGAAGAACTGACTTCCTGCATGCTTCATCTCTTTTGTCTAGCATCCCATGTCCTCTTCCCATGTATTTCCAGAAAAGATATGGACAGCATGTGAGGTTTTTAGGAGGAGTGGGATTTCATTCCTCACCAATCATGATTGTTCTGTGCCAGCAAGAGTGAAATTCAGCTGGTTTGATACAGATTCTGCAAATGAATTGTTAAAAAAGGTAAAGGGAAGGGAATTAGAAAAACTGGACTGAAGAGGCACCCACTAGTCCAGTTCTCACTTGGTTGTAGCTCCTTCAAAAGCACTTGATATTAGGTAAAAAGATAAAGGTTTCCCTTTGTCCAGTCATGTCAGACTCTAAGGGGCAGTGCTCATTTCCATTTTTTGGCTGAGTGCTCCAGCATTTGTCTGAAGACACTTCCATTGTCATGTGGCTACCATGACTATATGCTCAGACACATGGAATGGAGTTAGCTTCCCAGCTATTTATCTACTCGCATTTGCATGCTTTCGAACTACTAGGTGGTAAGAGCTGGGCAAATAACAGGAGCTCACCCCATTGCACAGTGCTCAAACCTGGGGTGTCAGTTTTCCAGCTGACAAGCTCAGCATCTTTAACCACTGAGCCATCGCGCTCCTCTCAAGGCCCTTTGAGTAATCATAAATTCTTGAAGACAGGACTTAAGGTGGCATTCACATGCGAATCAAATGGAGGTTATCTGCTGCTCCCTTGTTCTGCTGCTGTACTCCATAGATTAGATTCATACTGGAATAGGTCTTCTGATGAGATAATCAGAAGAGAGGTATGGGGAGAGAATCAGAAGGGTGTATCTTTGGGGAAGTAGAATGGGCAGGTTTGGCTTGCAGATATTATATAAAAGAGAGGAAAGGTGGGGGAGACACCTGCTGTCCAGACATTGTGGATGTGAGAAAAATAGTGTAGTTATACTTACCTGAGCCATGGAAGGTAAATGATATGTTTCTTGAAAATTTTGTTTCAGATTTGAGTTCAGTTAAAGTTGATCTCTTACTAAACAAAGTTCACCTTTTGGGCTATTGCTTCCTCATCAATGAATCGCACAGTGGGAAGAAACTGGGCACCCTCTGCCCTTGAGAATGGAATGGAATGGAATAGAGCAGAGCTGGAAGGGACCTTGGAGGTCTTCTATTCCAGCCCCCTGCTCAAGCAGGAGAACCTATACCATCTCAGACAAGTGACTCCAGTCTCTTCTTAAAAACCTTCGGTGATGAAGAGGCATCTACTTTTAGCTTGCAGTTCTCATTAGGTTTTCCTGTTAGTATATCCCATGGCATCTTATAGGTCCCTTCTAAAGAGATATATATCGGATTATCACTTGATCCACTTGTTGCCTAATTCAGATAACATCCTTTAGGGAAGTCCAGCCTCACTAAATACAGTTCATTGAACATAAACCCCCGCCCCCTTCAGAAGGCAGTGTATCATTCACTTCAAAGAGTTTAGCAAGACAGCCCTTGCCTTGTTCAAGGATTAGCCTATTAATTCTGCTGAATAGGCATCTGGATCTCTGCCCTCAAAAGTCCTGCCCTGACATTCTTAAATATACCACTGTAGCAAATAATTTCATAAGGAATTTCTCTACTGATATGCACCTTTAGCAGTCCTGTGTTCTTTTGACATTATAGTGCTATACGACCATCCTCAAAACTTCAATTTCAATGGTCCTATTTTCAAATAGGACCTTTGTTTATCATCAAAACAGCTTCATTTTGTTCCATTTGGAATATAATGTCATATACCTTTTAAAAGTTGTATTGAAAATGAAAAACGTTCTTAGTTTCATATTAATTGCCATATGAAATTTACATAATATTAAAAAGGTTGCTTGCAAGTAAAATAATGTTATATTAGAAATTCAGAAATGCAATCATTTAAAAAGTATTATTGCTAGCATTTATTATATAGTTCATAGGGCTTTTTTTTAAAAAAAATGAAAGACACCACATAGGTTTTGAAAAGGTAATAGAATTTCATCTTATCAGTTGGAGCTGCCGTGCTATAAAATGATTGCAACCCAACAGTCAATGCTTGTCATGAAAATATTTTCTTTTAAAAGAGAAAAAAAAACCCAGAATATATTATAACTCAGATAGCTTTGAGGTTGAATGAAAGAGGCATAGATATTCATACATTCTGTGTAGATGAAAACCAAGAAGCCTTTTAAAAATTGAAATTCCAAAGGTGCCTTTTATTTAAGAGACGCTACCGTGAATTTATTTTGCAAATATAGCAGAAGAGTAGCAATGTGACATTTTTTTTGTAAGGACGCCAGCTTTAAATTTTCTTTTTACAAGAGGTAATAGAAGTCCATTTGGCCTGCAATAGACTTTGCTTGAAGAGTTATGCTTTATTTTTGTTACTATATTTCTCTATTCCTATGAAGGCTTTCAGGCTATCTAAATCATGAAACTTCTGATCCCCTATTTCCTCCTCATTTTCACTTTAAGTCAAGAAATATTGACTGGTCAACCAATAAATGATGACCAGATTTAAGCAGAATATTCCAACACCAAAGCTGAAGTTCTCCAATGTTGTCTCTAACTTTACCACACCCATGTAACCCTAATGCTTTGTAGACCTTAGAGCAGGAGGGTGAAAATGAAAATAAGGAAGAAGCCATATTTGCTGATCTTCCTATTCCTTAATTAAACAATTCCTTCCTTTCAGGAATTTGAAAGATTAAATATACATGATGTCAGGGATGAGTGGGATGAACATGCGCAAGAGAGTAGCCAAGTTGCTATTATCTTAGAACTTGTAGTCAACATATACTATTTTGTTTACAAGCATAGTTGTGGGGAAAAGAAGCACTAGAAGACGGTTAAACAAGTGATAAAAGTTTAAGAATCTGGAGCCAGCATATATCATGTGATAATTTTTTATTGGTTAGTTTTGAATGCTATATCTATCTATCTATCTATCTATCTATCTATCTATCTATCTATCTATCTATCTATCTATCTATCTATAGAGAGAGAGATACACACCCACACCCACACACACACATATATACTGTATATATAGTATGTATATGTATGTATGTATGTATATATGTATATATATATATATAATACTTTTCTAGTCAGGATTTTTTCTTACATAGCTCAAGATGTTTGTATATATATAGTATTTTCCTGTATTCTTTTGTTCCTTATTGTTTCTAGAACAATGTCATTCCTCTAAGAATACATCTCTGCAGTATTCACTTTAATCTGCTTCATTGAGTCTTCAGGTCAAATGGACTCCAATAACAGATCTGGCCTATGTGCAAGGAGTCTGGAAATCTGATCAGACTGGATTTGACCCTTAACAACAGCATTTGAGGCCATGTTCAACAACAGCATTTGAAGATACCTAGCATCCTTGGAATTAACTGGGTCAGTTAATCCCTTCTTAGTGTTCTCATACCTTACTAGGCCTCACCACTTTGATTTAGTTAAGTATATTGTGGGACCATGGCTTTAATGCAGAAAAGCTGATTAAACAGAAACAATCAAATCTATTAGATTCAAGACAAGTTCTTGTCTTAGAAATGTCTTGTCATACTGTTTTTTTTTCTTTCTCACATACTTGATCTCTACACTCTTTTTTATTGCTACTAAATATCAGAATGTTACTAAGTGAAGTAAAGTAAATAAGCCTAAGTATATAAGGAATAGGAATGCTAGCAAATGATAAGATTAATTTCTTTTAAAAAAATATTTGCAACTGGCCCAAAACATCTTACGGTTGATTACAATTCAAAGAAGATATTTTCTTTGAAAGGGATACCTTGTGACTTGGTTGGATATCCTGTATAACCACAGGAAAGGCCTGTGGTTATACAGTGGTAAACAATGACATTTTGTACAGATTTTGAGATTGTTTTTCCGGACTATATCGGGGATTGCAAGTCTACTTCTCAAAGATTAACAGAAATGAGCATCCTAGCAATTTTTTCCAATCAAAATTTGTATCCTTCAACTTTGTTGGCCTAGACACATCTGTGAACATTTAGGCTTATTTCCCAGGTCTGTTGAGACAGGAATATTTATTTTATTTTATTTATTTATTTTATGTGATTTGTATGCCGCCCTATCTCCGTAGACTCAGGGCGGCTCACAACAATAAAAACAAACCCAATGAAACATAAAATACATAGAAAATACATAAATGTATAAATATAAATTTAAAACATATATTAAAACCCATTAAAATAATCAAACCCCCTCAGTCCAGGTTGGGCAATGTAAACAACCATGTTTTTAATTCGCGGCGGAAGGTGCGAAGATCAGGAGCCAACTGAAGCCCCAGGGGGAGTTGATTCCAAAGAGTGGGCGCATCCACAGGGAAAGCTCTGCCCCTGGGGGTCACCAGCCGGCATTGCCTAGCCGACGGCACCTGAAGAAGGCCCTCCATGTGAGAATGTACTGGGCGATGGGAAACTGTTGCTGGCTGCAGATGGTCCGACAAATATCCTGGGCCTAAGCCATATAGGGCTTTATAGGTCATCACCAGCACCTTGAATCTCACCCAGAGGGCAACCGGTAACCAATGCAAGTCTCACAGGAGGGGTGTAACATGGGAGTATCGGGACCCTCCCATCACAACCCACGCGGCCGCATTCTGTACCAGCTGAAGTCTCCAAGTGGTCCTCAAGGGCAGCCCCAGGTAAAGAGCATTACAGTAGTCAAGATGGGAGGTGACTAGCACATGAGTAACTGTGCGTAGAGCATCTCGGCAATATACCCTTTGAGCTGGCGTTATGAGTTGGGGATTGGGCTCATCATTTTATATTGGTTCTCTTTGTTTCTTTGGGACTGCTTCCAGTCAATGTTGGTGGTGGGAGAGATCATCCCCTAGACCCCTTCTTTGTGTAGTTCTGTTCTCTTTTACCTGCTTTTCAACATCTACATGAAACTGCTAGGTGAGGTCACCCACTGGTTTGGGATTTGGTATCATCAGTATGTTGATGATGCCAAAATACAGCTTTTAAATCCAGTCTGGCCAAGTGAGATTTTGTCAGGTTCTGTGCCTGGAGACTGTGTGAGGTTGAATGGGGAAGAAGTGTCTTTAACTCAGTCCTATTAAGTCCAAGTGTGTGTGTTTGGACTGCACAAATCTGAGGTTATTCCAACTTTGGCCTTGGATAGGTTATACTTCCCTATTCAAGAATGACATGCAATTTGGAGATCTTCCTGGACTCACAGTTCCTTCTGGCAGGTGTGGTGAGGGAGATTTTGTCCAGCTTCATCTGGTGCACCAGTTGCACCTTTTCCTAGACCGAGGGGCCTTTCAGACAGTCACTCATGCTCTATTCAATTCATGGCTTGATTCTACATGGGACTGCCCTTGAAGACTAACTGAAATCTTCATTAGGTCCAGAATGCAGCAGTGAAGGGCATGCCTCAGTATGCCCTGTATTGGCTCTGCTTTGCAAGATGCATTAGTAGCCAGTTTTCCTCCAGGTGCTAATCACTACCTATAAAGCCCTATGGCATAGGGTCTGATTATTGGTACAATCTGGCAGGGTTGATGTGCTTCAGGTTTCATTAATTACTGTATATAATGCTTTCTGTCAGGACCCCAGAAGTATAATTTCTCTATTGCAATACCTGCACGATTGATTAATGTTCCTCCTGAATTTTTTTATTGTTCTTTGTTTTTAACTGTATTTAACAATTGTAAAATGCTAAGTCACTGGGAGTCAAACAGCATATACATTTAATGAAATAATAAGAAATAATAATAATAATAATAATAATAATAATAATAATAATAATTCATTTCTATGTGTGCCAAACAAGGAGAAAGGGAAAGATAAAATGGATCTGAATATAAAGTACCAAAATGTATGTTAGGAAGAATGAATTTGAGAAATACAGGGTGTCACAAGAGGTGTAGGAATGCAGGAATTTGTACATTAGAGATATTATTTGTTATGCTGCAGTGAATCATAATAACACAAAAACCAGGGATGAAGTTTGAGAATAATTATGCTAAATCCTGAATGAATTGAGAATGCAAGTAAGTATCTGCTTAGAAAATGGTCAATGTATTTCAAATATGTTGTCTAAACATGAATAACTCATGTATAAAGTAGATACTTTGAATTATATAGACTTTTATATGAATAGGGAATTGAAAATTGGTTTTTGAATGTGATAGGAATAGTATATGATGAAAGTTAAGATGTGAGAAAATAAATGGAATTAAGCAGGATTAAGATAAGGAAAGTACAGCATCGCCTTGGATGTTCAGCATAAAAAATGTTTGTATGATATTAGAGGTCTATTGATGGAAACATGAATATTTTGTATGGAAATTATTTTTCTGAATAATTTTAAAGTATTGCACTCCGGTCATGATAATGATTTCATCATTTCTCAGATCTATTAAATTGTATTTGCTGTATTCTATTAAAGTTCTAGCTCATCTTGTTTATTTTCCATATTCTGACATTAAGATTAAAATTTGAAAGACTTAAATGCATATAGATACATGTACAATTTCAATTTATGTTTCTCAAATACATCCAGTTTTGTTAGGTGCTAACAATACATCATCCACACAACTCAGCCCATGTTCTCAGAAATCAAATCTTATTGTCAATAGAAATGATGTGTCATTCATTTGCAGTATTTCTCTTTTTCCTCTTTCATAGACATAAGTAAGGATAGAATGCTGCTGGTATTCCTAGGTTCTTCAGGTTCCTTCCATGAACTTCAAAGCCCAAGGTAAAACAGTTGCATCAACTCTTGGTGATATTACTTGTCCCCAGGTGAATGATCAGAAAGAGATAGCTATCAGTAGTCATGGAGAGTCTTGGTAATTTGTCTGTCATATTCCTGGACTGTAGCTAGTTCTGGGAGTTTTTATTTTTATGAACCGATGCATTTGGCCAACAAATTTTTATTTCTTCTTCTTCCCTTGTTGGATTAGCCAGATATACCAGACCACTGTTTCTTCTCAGCAAACTCCTATTACTCTTTGAATTTATTCCCTGAAAATACAAACTGCTTTATATTCTTTCTACAACCTGTGCTATAGCCTCTTCTAACATGGCAGGCAACAATTGCTCAATCACATAATAATGGGGAATCAGCAACTTCAGTGCCCCCTTTACAGTCAACAGCTAACCTTTGTACGTCACAGATCTGAGCAGTCAGTCACTCAGAATATATAGCCTTTTTCTGTTTAGTCTCCTCTCTGCTGTTGAACTCCACTGACAAACTCCTGTTACTTTCCCTGTTCACTATTAATTTTCTTTGAAATAAATCATATGGATGAAACTCTTGACCTTACCGACTAGCATCTCTAGCTATGAGGATGTGCTGTAAGGATTGTAGCTATAAATATTTGAACATACAAAGGATAATATAAAAACAAACTCCATGGTATGATATTTTTCTAATACCATTTGCATATGGCAGTGATATTTCATGTTTTTTTAATTGAAGAATCTGAAAATTACAAATTACTTCTGCATTTCCACTAGTGTTATTATTTCCTTTAATCATAAAGTATAACTAGAATCAAAACAAAAATAACAACATTATATAATTTTTTTGTGTACTCTTCTTTTTTTTTCTTTTTTTCTTTTTTTTCTTTTTTATTATGTTTTTGGTTTTAAAAATGTAAAATATTCAATAAAAACTACACTGCTCAAAAAAATAAAGGGAACATAAACAGAAGACATCCGAGATCTGAATGAATGAAATAGCCTTATTAAATACTTTGTTCGTTACATACAATAGTTTTGTGTTCCCTTTAGTTGTTTGAGCACTATATAAACTACTGTATGTAAAGAACAAAGTATTTAATAAGGCTATTTCATTCATTCAGATCTCGGATGTCTTCTGCTTGTGTTCCCTTTATTTTTTTGAGCAGTATATTTTTAAAAAACAAAACATAAAGTATAACCAGAATCAATTAAAACAGAATTGCCTTCGCCATGTTACCTGGACCCAATAGGACCTGAAGCCCTACTCATCCAAGAATATTATGGTCTTTGACTGTGCTGAAAACCCTCATCAACATGTATGGGTCCATATTCTATTACAAATGTACCTTCTTGCATATTTCAGCAGATAAGATCCCTAGTATATAAGGATGAACTTTCAAATTCAAATTCTCTCAATGTTATGTTATCCATAAGCTTATTATCCATAATATAGAACTGTAATATATAGTGGCATATAATGGAGAGGAGATGAAGAAAAGGCAAGATAGTGGGTGAGATGTCACAATACAAGCCCTGCTCCTGTTCTATCTGTATGTGGTGTTGCCACATGACAAAAGCAATAGATCTTGCATTGAAATGCTGCATCTTGCCTTTTTTGACCTGTCCCCCATTTCACAGGCATCACTGATAATCGAGTTTTTACAACAGAACAGAACAGAACAGAACAGAACAGAACAGAACAACAGAGTTGGAAGGGACCTTGGAGGTCTTCTAGTCCAACCCCCTGCTTAGGCAGGAAACCTTACACCACTTCAGACAAATGGTTATCTAATCTCTTCTTAAAAACTTCCAGTGTTGGTGCATTTACAACTTCTGGAGGCAAGTTGTTCCACTGATTAATTGTTCTAACTGTCAGGAAATTTCTCCTTAGTTCTAAATTGCTTCTCTCCTTGATTAGTTTCCACCCATTGCTTCTTGTTCTACCCTCAGGTGCTTTGGAGAATAGTTTGACTCCCTCTTCTTTGTGGCAACCCCTTAGATATTGGAACACTGCTATCATGTCACTCCTAGTCCTTCTTTTCATAAGACTAGACATATCTAGTTCCAGCAACTGTTCTTTATATGTTTTATCCTCAATCATCTTTGTTGTTCTTCTCTGCACTCTTTCTAGAGTCTCAACATCTTTTTTACATCATGGCACCAAAATTGGATGCAGTATTCCAAGTGTGGCCTTACCAAGGCATTATAAAGAGGTATTAACACTTCATGTGATCTTGATTCTGTCCCTCTGTTTATGCAGCCTAGAACTGTGTTGCCTTTTTCGGCAGCTTCAGAACACTGCTGGCTCATATTTAAGTGATTGTCCATTAGGACTCCAAGATATCTCTCACAGTCACCACCATTCAGCAAGGTACCATATATACTGTACCTGTGCATTTTGGTTTTCTTGCTTAAATGTAAAATCTTACTTTTTTCACCATTGAATTTCATTTTGTTAGATAGTGCCCAATGTTCAAGTCTGTCAAGATCCTTCTGTATTTTAAGCCTATTTTTCGGAGTGTTAGCTATTCCTATCTCCTCATCCAAATCACTGATGAATATGTTGAAGAGTACTAGGCCTAAAACAGAGCCCTGGGGTACCCCACTGCATACCTCCCTCCATGTAGATGCAGTTCCATTGAGGACTACACATTGAATGTGGTTGATCAGCCAATTTCGAATCCATCTGGTGGTGATGCTGTCTAACCCACATTTTTCTATTTTATCAAGTAGTAGGTTATGGTCTACTTTGTAAAATGCCTTACTGAAGTCCAAGTAAATTATATCAACAGCATTCCTCTGGTCCACTAGTTTTATCACTTTGTCAAAGTATGCAGTAAGATTAGTCTGGCATGATCTGTTTTTGACAAACCCATGTTGGCATTTGGTTATTACTTTGCTTCTAGGTGTTCGCTGATTCTGCTTCTAGGTGTTCACTGATTCATTGCTTGATTATCTTTTCCCTGGTATTGGATTCTTCCCTGGTATTGAGGTCAGGCTGATGGTCCTGTAGTTTCCTGGATCTATTTTTTTCTCTTTTTTTAAATATGGGAACTACATCAGCTGTTTTCCAGTCCTCTGGCAGTTCCCCGGTGCTCCAGGATATTTGAAAGATATAGTTCAGTGGTTCTGAGATCACATCTGCTAGTTCCTTCAGAACCCTGGGGTGTAATTCATCTGGTCCTGGTGATTTGAACTCATCTAGGATAGACAAGTGCTCACTTACCATTTTCTTCCCTATTTTAACTTGTGTTCCTAATCTGTTTTTTCTGTTGCTGTTTTTGATAAGGTTGGACTGTTTTTTCCCTTTGTGTAAAGACAGATGCAAAAAATGAGTTAAGTAGTTCTGCTTTTTCCCTGTTACTTGTCACTTCTTGCCACCTTCTCCCAGCAATGGACCAATTGTTTCCTTGACTTTTTTCTTATTCATATTGGAAGAAGCTTTTTTTGTTATTTTTTACTTTTGTCGCAAGCCTTGTTCGTTGTGACCCTTAGCTTTCATCACTTTATCTTTGTAGGCTCCGGCTATTTGCTGATATTCTCCTTAGTTATATGCCCCTCTTTCCATTTTTTATAATTGTCCTTTTTGTCATTCAATTTGTCAGAGAGTTCTTTATGCAGCCATGCTGGTTTCTTTTGAGAGCTGTTATTTTTCTTCATTGGTATTGTGCTAGACTGGGCTTTTATAATCTCATTTTTCAAAATTTCCCAAGCTTCCTGAGTTGTTTTCCCCTTGAGGATTCTCATCCATGGAATCCTTTCCAAGCTCTCTCTACGTTTATTGAAATTAGCTCTCTTAAAGTCCAAGAGTCTAGTTTGATTTTGCTTTGTTGCTTGTGCATGCATAATGTTGAATTCCAATGTTGCATGATCACTGTCCCCCACAAGGTTCCTGTAGCTTCAACACCTTCTATCATTTATCTCTATTAGTGAGAATTAAGTCCAATTTGGCTGATCCCCTTGTTCCCTTCTCTATTTTTTGGGAAACAAAGTTGTCTGCTAGGTTTGTCAGGAACCAGGACTACAGGTAGTGAAGCTAGTTTATTTGAGACAGTAAAGTGAATGGAAATTACTAATAAGGTACAGTGATTAGTTTTAATGAATGCCTAGACCATAGATTATAAAGTGTTTTATTATAGACCTAGTTTGTATTTTTAATCCCCATTTTCTTTTAATATTTGACTATTTACATTTTTTTATTTTTAAGTAATTTTAATTTTAATCTTTGTGTTTTATATTTTTTGTATTTTAATTTTTTTTTATTGCATCTTTCTTATTCTGAACATTGACCATATTAAATTGATGGATTGACTGTTTGATGCAGTGATCATAAAGTCAGCCTAGGCCTGGAGAACATTGGGTTCAAATATCCATGATTCAAGAAACTTTGCAGAATTATCTTGAGTCAGCTATTAATCATTCATTCTTACCTCATTAGCTATGAAATTAAAGGGAAATATAGGAAAAAATTTTTGTATAGCAGCTCAAGTTCCTTAGAACATTAGGGATTTCTGTTGAATAGTTAGAATTTATTTTCTATACTGTGTATTGTGGAAATCCTGTCCTGTTTTTGAATTGCATAAAACTATTGCAATGCAATAATTACATTTAGTGTAATTACAATGTAATTAAACTAAAACCATTTAATTATATATAAGTATTTAATTTTATATAGGTATGTATGTGCAGAAACACACACACACAAATCAGAGAAATAAAGATTTTAACATATTAACAAATCAGAGCCTCAAGAACTTAATAAAAGGCAGTTTATAAATTTGAAAGAACTTTTTTAAAATAGGGGAATTATACTGACATATCTGTAGCCTGCTTTCATCTCTGGTTTTGTACGGTTTACAGAATTGGCATATTGCCCCCAACAATCTAGATCCTCACTTACTGATCTTGGAAGGATGGAAGACTCAGTCAACCTTGAACTCCAGGCTGTTGGCAGAATTAGCCTGCAATACTGCATTCCTACCACTGTGCTACCATATAAAAGGATTTTGGTAAAATGACTCAAAGATTTGAGTAAATGTCTTTAATATATAACTATGTCACCCAGATACAAAGTAATTTATATTGTCTTTCTATTCTGACCTTCTAGATATTTGGGATATTTCCCACAATCCCTGCAAGCAAGGGTATCTGCCATGTTGATTATTATGTAGATTGGAGTACAACATATGCGTAAAATCCCACGTTGGGACATTACTTTGATGAATGAAAGATGATCACAATAGCATATTTTAAAAATGTATAACAGACCAAGAATCATTTGAAAGAAAGCTGCTTATTGGTTCTGGAGGTGATGGCTGAAAATATAAAAGCAAACCTCACCAATACATCCCATCATTTCTGAAGCTTTTATCCATATAAGATTCAAACTCAACGAAGCCCATTTCAGATTCTACAGGGACATTTGTCAAATAGGTTAAGTTTAAAAAAAAGAAAGAAAGAAATTGAACTGACCCACATTTAGAGTGAAAGAAAAATTGTCCTGAGGTTAAGTTAAATGAAATAGAAGCGAGTAGGTTGGCTGCCGAAACAGGTGCATGGCAGATTTCTCAAAGAAAATGTAATTTAGGTCACCATTTACCATAATAAAATGAAAATCTATAACATACTGAGAATGGGTACTTTTCTTGGAGCTTTCACCCAAATGCAAAGTAGACAGAATCCCTCCAGCTTGCTTCTCCTACAAAGTCATAAAGCTTGCTAGGTCAGCTTTTTCCAATCATTCCTGAATAGCTAAAAAAATAATAGGTCAGTTTCAATACACAGAGCTAGCTGAAGCTGTAAAAATGCTGCCTTGCCACTTACGGTGCATTGAGCACTTACCTTATAAGATCTAGTCTTTATGTTTGCTGGAAATGTTTTTTTTTTTACTCTATTCTTTAAATAAAATGGCTTCTAACTAGTTACTGGATCAGCAGGAATAGCCTCAGTCGTATATAGGAAAGAAATTTGTTTATTTATTTATTTGCTCAAACTTCTAGGCTTCTTAGCTCCAAAACGATCAGACACCTTTGGAAGATTTAAAACGCAGTAAAAATATCTATAAAAAGAACACACATTATATAAGGGTGCATAAATTGTCCAAGGGAACAAATAACAACACTTTCACATCACCCAAATGAAATACAAGGAAAAAATGTGTGTTTGTGTGTGTGCGGGGGGGGGGGGGCAAATAACAATCAGACTCATTGTAAATTTATAGAGTAAAAGAATAGTAAACAAGGACTATTATTTACTTAATCATTATACACTGCTTTTCTGGTCTAGAAAAAGCATCTAAAACAAGCTTTAAAACTCTTATTTTTGTCTATTTCATATTACCCTGCTGTATTTTAAAGCTTGAAGCAGTAGTTCAGCTGAAGTTTCCTTTCTCTTTGTAACTTTACAGTACAAATTTGCTACTGTCAATTTTAGAACATAGTAAGTCTAGAGATTTACTTATTTACAGGATTTCCATACTGCTCCAAACACACAATTTTGAACAAGTGTATAAATTCCCCACGACACGTCTGTCTTCCCACCATTTAAATAAACGAAGTACTTAATATATATGTGTGTGACATATGCTCATGTAAATGTATTTTTGTATTTAGTATCTATCTTTTTTCTCCACAGTTTAAAGAGGTCTCCTAACTAAAAGGATAAGAAGAGTTACAAACATCTGCTAGGCTACAGCAAATGCTCTGTACTGTCCAGCCATAACACTGGGTTGCTTTGCTTCAAAAACAGTTGCATAGAAAGCTTCTCTTCGACTCATAGCTCTAATCCTCAGACTGTGACAGATTTCAAGCTGCTTATGAAAATAGGGGGGGGGGAAAGGCAGGGAAAGAAAATCCACACTGATTCTTTGTTCTCTGGAAAAGCAGAGTGAAGGAAGGGGGAAAAAAAACTTCTGAATGAGAAACTAGGTAAGTAGGATATCCAAATATTATACCCCTTGTAAAAGCAGCTGCCAAATGCTGTGTGCGCATTTAAAAGGAAGGCTCACAAATTGATTGGGTTAATTTCAGTAGATGCAAAAATGGGATATGAGTTTGCATCATTCTGGATCATTCACTAAAGTAATTCTTTTGGGTAAGCCTGTTTTTCCCCCCTTAAGTAAATCATTCTCCCCAGAGAACCTTTCAGATGTAGATTCTTTTTTCTTCTTTTCTCAAATCCAGTATAACCCTTTAAGCAATTCTGCTCCTCTCCAACCTGCAAAGGTCCTACAAGGTACTCTGCCCCCTTCTCCTCACTCTGATAAATCACAAGTTACACTTCAAGTTATGAACAAATGACTTCGCTTTTTGCAGCCAGAACAATAATTCAGAATAAATTTCTGAATACTATAACACATGAGCATAATGTTACCTCAAAGTAGCTATTGAACCCAGTGGAAATGAATCTTCAGTACTGAGAAGCTTGTCCAGAAAATGCATTTTCTTTCTCTCCCAACAACCAGAAAAGATCTTTAATTAGAAGAGATGTAACTTAGACATATTTGCCATATGCCTCTCTTTTCTCACAAACTTAGATGCCTTACAAAAAATCTAGTGAAAGTTTTATTTTCTCCTGTCCTTGGCTCAGCTGGATTCCTTTTGTGCCTTCTCCTTATTGAAAATCCAGGTAGGTAACTTTTTGTCTCTGTGGCTCTACCATTTCCACGCCAGTCCCACTGGAGATCCCTTTTTCTCATGGCCTCGATTCCCTTCTTCAGTTATCTCATTATTGGCTGCTTATTATTCTCTTGGCTTCAATTATCCCTATGAAGGGAGATTTCCCTTTATAAGGAGATATTTCCTTGAATCTAAGCAGAATGCACATCATGGGACAGAGAGAAAAGCTTTTTGCGTTCTTCCTTAACTACCTGCTTACCAAAGGAAAGCTAAAATAAGATCTTTAGCACAGTTCTGGTTTTGCTTAGCAGCCGCTTCATCTACAACTGATCCCAAATGTCACTAAACAAGGACTACTGGTATTTCCATGCCATTCATGGCTAGTGTCACCATATATTTGAACAGACAAAGAAGTACATAGACTATTGGAAAGGAAGTAATATGAGGAGTGGAGAAAGAAACATTAAACTGTTCAATTTTTAACAAAAATTACAGTGAAAAATGGGGGAAATGTACTTAGGCCTACATTTGTATGAAATTACTTTCCCCATCATCTGGAAGACTGGTCTTTCATTGCAACCTTTAGTCCACAAAATCTTCAGAGTGTAACTAATTCGGGTCTTGTAAATTTCAAGGGGAGCTGGAAAGGCCTGATCAACTTTTTAAGAACACAAAGTTAAACTTGTTAATTTGCTGTTAGCACTTTTTAGGAAAGCACTGACTGCAGTACTCAAGAAGAGACACTCCTAAAGCTGGACAACATTTGATTTTAAGGATATGCCTAATGGACAAGAGGACACGAGGAGGACAAAAAGGAGGACATATTCTCCTCTTGCTACACGTTTGATAATCTGATTCATGGCAGATCTCCACCAGTTTGCAGCAGCTTCACCAATTTTCCCAAGTTACTGTAACCACTAACTTACATTAATATAGAAGATGCCAATATGGTACCTATCTGTCTAGCCAGATGGCTTTCTCAAAAAATAATGAGAGCTATAGTTCCTATATTTTGTAGAAGTGTGTTGTAATGTTTCTCCTGTTTAGGCCCTCCTTATTTTATGCAGTGCTAATGTGTGAAAACAAATACCTAATCTTCTGCCTGTATGCAATACTTTTAAATAGAAAATTATTTTCTGTGCCTGAATTAGAAGAGGAAGATGTGACAACAGGTGGGTTTTTTTTTTTAACTTCTGTAATAATTTATCTTCATCTGATCCTTTTGTCCCACCTCTGTCTGATAGCCAGAATGCTTTGTGGAAATGGAGAGATAATGAAAGAAAAGAAGAACACCAAAATTTGCAAACTGGAACATTATGGTAGGTTAATACTACCTTAATTACTCATTTGCTTTTTGAGACAGATGGACCATTTTCATCATTCAGCCTGCATGCCAATCTCCTATGTATGTTATAAAACATTAGTATAAAAGGCAATGGAAGCTGCATTATCTCACTATTTCTTCCTTGTAACTGTTTTTAATTCTTGATCATTCTTTCCTACTTAACATTCTTTCTGGGGGAGACAGTGGCATTTTTATAAGTTAAAATGTAATGGAACAGTTGTAATGCTTGATAAGCGAGAAGGAAGATGGAGTGGGAAAAATGATGGAATGGGGAATAACACTTTGGATAGGCCTAATTTTTGTTTTGACATATTCCCTTCCTTATTTTTGTCCAGCTCACATGTGATCCCACAGATTTTACAAGTCATACATGGCCCTCAGTTCAAAGAACCACATGTACCCATGTTCTACCTCATAGCGGGTAGCACAAAGTTATCTAGCACTTGAATGGGAGACCCACCAAATAATCTTAACAATTTGTAGCTTACAATGGCTTAAAATAAAATTTTGAAAGATGATACTGACAATTCACTTTTTTACTGTTGCCAAGAAAATTGTTCATGAAATAGCCAGAACTGGAGCTCAACTTTTCTTTATTTTACCCTTGTTCTAGAGTAAGAATGCATAACTTGAAGTTTGTAGACCACATATAATGTAAAGAATCATGGGTGCATCCCCAGAGCCACTCCCAAGAGTTACTGTGAAATTATAATTTCATAGTATGTGAAATGTGAAAGAAGGAAAGAAGAATTAAACATACAGGATTCATCATATTACTTATATTACTTAATTGGCTTTAACTAATTAAATTTAAATTATATGAAATTTAAGTGTTCTAGCTTGAACACTTTTTTTTTACTTGATTCTCCTTGCCTTTGAAGGTAATTCCCTAGCATAGCCAAAAAGGTTAAAATCTGGTTCTTGGTTCCTGAAAATTTACACACCACAGGTCTATGGCAGAAAACAGATATTTTCCAGCATTTTCAACTATCCCAGATAGTTTGAATTGGAGATTGAGCTTAATTGAGCTTTTAGAAATAAAGCCTTTTTGCCTACAAAGTTTGGGCTTTAAAATTGAGCAATGGTCTCTTCATATCCACAGAGTTTAGAAATTCACAAAAACAAATTGCTAGAACTAAAAGATCTAGCAACTTTAAAGAAACTGATCTGAATGCAAACTATTTAGAACTAAATGTGCTTTTGTGTTAGGGATGAATATTGAACAAAGTAGCTCTTTTCATTCTATAGTTAAGTAGAACTTTTCTTCCTACTCCCAGTCACACGATTGAAATATCACAAGTTTTGGATTATAAGCTTTTTAAACACAGAGAAAAAAGTATTAATATTCTTAATGAAAAAATGTAATTCTATGCATTCACACGCACACCAATAACATATAGCACCAGTACCAGTGATTCTTATTAGAAGTGATAAAAGAATGGATTTATTGTTAAGTATCTGAAATCATTTTTAGTGCTAAGACTTGGAAGAGATGAAGAATTTTTGCTCTCTGTAGTAAAGAATAAAAATTTTCTCAACTATTTCTGTACAAGAAAACCTTTATAAAGGTATAAAGGCTTCTTTATAAGGATCTGAAATGTAGAAGGATACCTTTTTCATAATAAAAAAAGACAACTAGAGAAACACATTAAACAATCAACTTCTTTGGAAGAATGAAATTAACAAGGGAAGAAGAAAACCATATTACCCTTTCTGCATATCCTCATCAACAGAGGAAATGCTGGTAAATTGGAATCCTATGAGAAAGCAACGGTCAATAATCAAGAGTTCCGCTACCAAAGAAGCAAACCAACCTCCCACAAGAAAAGTTGTGTAAGAACATTATTCAGATGAGCATAAACACACTGCAGCAACCTGGAATGCCAGAAAGAGGAAACAGACCACCTATAAAGCATTTTCCAACAAAATGGGTACCCATGCAACTTTGTCAAAAAATGTCACACTGCAGCACAAGCAATACAGTTCGTGGAAAGGATAAAACTCCCTTTAAAAAAAGTATTTCAAATATCCAATGGACTGCTACAATTTGTCAGTATCACTGTGGAACCCAAGCCAACAAAAACCTCCCAAAACATCTTAAGCAAAACCAAAGGCCCAGTAACCCAAGAACTTAAAAAAACAGTCATGTACAACATTTAATGCAAAGACTGTAACAGCCACCCTCTAGGACAGGATAAGAAGAGCAGAGCACCATACACACACACACACACACACACACACACACACACACACAGACACACACACCTAAAATCAGGAGACATTATAAAAAATATCAACATACATGACAGAATCGACCACAGTTTCAGCTGGGAAACTATCAGCATCTTAGACCAAACCAAATACAAAAATGCTATAGAATTCCTGGAAGGTTGGCATTCAAACAAATGAGCCACTAATAGAAATAGAGATAAACCACGTTTGCACATTACCCAAAGGAAACAAAAGAATTGCAACATATCCGATCCAGCATTCCACAGTGAGATAAGCAGGGTTCAGCACAAGACAAATGGGCAGAAAACTATCTAATCAAGGAACTACCAAAGAGGATACTGTACCTCAACCAAAATTGGCAAGTTAAGCTACTGCATATAAATTGGCAGTAAACTGATGATTTTACCTATCTGGGTAATGAAATATCTGCGAGCAAGTAACCAAGCTCAGAGAAGACCAAGAACTCCACATAAAAAGTGAGCCAGATCAGTAGTTAAAATGTACTTCAACATAGCCAGCAGGATGCAATGGCTTTCAGCAGATTTTAGAGCAACAGGCTATCTTATGTTGATTATGATGGGCCTAGCTATGGCTCTAATTACTATTTACAATCCCAAAACGTCAACTGCATTAGGCCACTACCTCATACTACCGAAGGGTAGGGCTAGACCTACTTAGGATTGTTTAGTTTGTGAAACCAAAGTTTATTAAGCTGAAAACCTTTTCTCCTAAAAAGATCCTGTATTTTACCAGGAGAGGGGGGGGGGGAGGGGTGACGACTATTTTTACCCTGCCAAAATAATATTGTGGAGTCCTTGTTGTTCTCTGAGTTTGAATGCTTTATTGCAGCATTTCATTACACAGTACATAACATTATCAATATTCTATTGAAAAGTAATATTAAGGACATAAAGCTTTTCCCAAGAAAACAAAGCTGATAATTCGAATCTAGATCAAAGGAAAAGGTAGTAAATTTGTAACACCAACATATTTGACTTTTAAACTATATGAAAGGCTTTCAAAGAAGAGAATGACTATAAAGTCATTGAGGTGTAGAATCATAGTTAACCAACTGGAAGGCTAGGAGAGTTAACTGCAGGAGAATCAATGGGTGACAAATTAATAATCAGAGTGTTGAAGCTGCTAATTAAATAACCATGTGGTCCTTCTCACTTCATTGGTTTCCAACAGCAGAATATGTAGTATATAAAATATATCTTTAAGCTTTGAAGGTGGTGTATGCATTTGTGCGGCACTAGAGTAGAAAGGTCTATGGAGATTCTCAGTCATCCAGATCATGGTTGTCCTAAAAGTGCTTTTTTCAAAAGGCAACTGGACTTTCTTGGTTTTTTTCCTTGAAAATGTTTTGCTTCTCATCCAAAAAGCTTCTTCAGAATGCAAAACATTTTCAAAGAAAAAAACAATTGCCTTCTGAAAAGCATCTTTGGGATACAATTGAAAAGGTTGTCCAAATTTGCTTCAAAGGGTCTCTATAATGATTACAGATGCAGGAGTAAAACCAAACAGGACTAAGCCTGGTGAAAGACTTCCAAGAAATCTTAGTTCTGTCAACTAGAGTAAAAAGCTATAAAGTATCTGAGAAGAAGGCAGGGGTGCAAACTTCTATACTGCATGGCTATGAGCATGTAATCACCAGATCAAATGATTTTTTTTCTCTTGTAAAATAATCCATCTTTTGCTTTTCTTGACCTCTATGATTTAGTTTCACTGGCTTTGCTTCCTGTTCCACCTCTGGGCCTATTTTGGAGCCTGTGAAGGTCTGTCTCTGCATGCTTTTCTTGAACCAGATGTTTCATTCTCAATAAGAAAGACATGGCTTATGTTACTTCTGATGTTTGGTCAGTGTTGATTTGAAATAATGTATTAAGTTGTGGCAATCAAAATAACTTATTTTTGGAATTGTCAACTTTTTCTGGCCCTGGTGCCATGCCATGACGACTCCCTAAGTGCTTCTGCCAAACTCTTTCAAGTTCATAAAATGTCATTCGAGATCAGTACCATCTTGCATGAATTCTTATATGTATCAACAAAATAAATTGTTCACATTCTCATAATGCTTTTTTTAAGAATGCAACATTTTAAATAGGAAAGTTGTGGCAATGTTACAAAAATTCCCTGCTTTCTGCTTTCATTCCATATAGTTACTTCTGTGTAATTTTCATTTATTTTGATTAAGTTTCTAATCATGCAGAAATACAGCTTGAATATTCTCAAAGTTCTTCTATTGGGGAAGAGTAGAAAAAAACCTGAAATTATCCCATCTATTTATTTGACTTATTTTCCACTTTTTCTCTGGAAGCTCATTATGGCATACATTATATTTCTAATTAATTTTCTCTGCATAACTGTTCTGTTGAATTGAAGGTTCTTCTACATAGCAGGCTTGACCTGCTGATCCATGATGGAAATGAAGCTGTTTTAATTAATTAATATCCAGGTACAGAGCAATCAGGCTAGCAAGACTGATATCAATCCACTAGGTAGACTAGATCAGAAAATCAATCCTACAAATAGGCTAAAAAAACTTTAACTGAGATTGGTTATAATAACAGAATATTGCAAGACTGATTGTGTTCTTCCTTCTCTTTCTTATAGTTCAGTGAATTAAGTCCTCCCAAAACTTATCTCATTGTCTAGACTTTCAGCCTCTTTTGCCTAGGTAATAGTTAAGGTCAAGGTTATTTTACTAAGTCCCTACATCTGTCAGCAGCTGAGATGCCTTTTGGACTGTCTGCCTAATTAGTAGATCTGAAGCCTGTATTTGACTACAGTGGAGATTGCAATGTGGAAATAATTGGGGAAGTCAGAAATTAAATATTTATATAATTTTAGGAGAGGTTTTTTTTTCTTTTTGAACATTTATAAATAATCTAGGGTAGATTTTGGCATTAAGTTTAAAAATTATCACTTTATATATCATGAAAACAACTCAATGTGGTCTCCTTGACATCTTTTTTTAAAAAACTAATATTATATTGAGCGTTAATATAAGATGACAAATGGTCAATATGGGGACATACAGGATACAGTATATGATTGGGCAACCCACAATAGCCATATGTGCTAATGGTACTGAGTGCTTGAGACCAGGGACAGCTTTAGAGGAACTTTGGTTTGAGGTTGGGGGAATCAGATAGATATGCGGAATGGAGGATGAGACTAGAGGAGCCATATGGTCTGGAAGGGGAAAGGCTACAGTATAAGTGGGAGGGGTTGAAAATTTTTTTGACGGGGGAAGAAGCAATAACTTAAGTATGGTGATGGGCAGAGGGGGAGATAGGAATTTGAAGGGGGTGTTAGTCGGGGTGGGTTCTACTTACCTTTACTACTGGTTTGCAACGGGAGCACGCGCGCATGCTTCTGCACATGTGCAGATCACCCATGATGATGTCCGGGCGGGTGGGTAGAGTCTCCTGTCCTTTTACTATTGGTTCGCAAGAACCGGATGGAACCGGGAGCAACCCACCACTGGTGTTAGTGTTTGAGACCAATCCTGTCCCATATTTCTCCTTATACTATACTCTTTATACTTATAATATAAATTATATTTCTCCTTAGACTATACTAGGTCACCAGATCCTGAGTCACCCTGGGCTGATTTTTTACTAAATGCCAGGGCAATATGTAATACAGCGATCTCCTAAGACAATTCCATTTTGGTAAGTAGCCAACTTGCTTTGTGTAACCAAGAACTGGGTACGCCCAAAGGGGTATGTGTTCTTTTCTGAAATATGCCCAGTTGGGTTTCAAGTCTACCACCAATTACAATGTTTTCTAAAAACAACGCAGTTGTTATCCAGGGAGTCTTACCTGCATTTTGCTGAAGAAATCAGGTGTGAGACCCCTGTGGCTCTACTTGGGATTGTTGCTCATGTACTTGTTGTTACTGTTGCCTCTATTGTGCACACACACACACACACACACACACACACACACCCCGAACTATTCAACCCTATCATGGAGTTGGTAGTGGAGTCTCTCAGATACTCGTACTCTCAGAAACTCTCCAACGTGGCTTTCCAAAAGATTTATTCTTTTACTGTATGAGGCTTGTCTTTTGCTGCTTTCTTTTGATACCAGGTGGGTAGGACACAATGCTTTGTCTGTAAAAAAAACATCAATTGAAATGCCAATGGCAGCTGCCTAATGAAGAGTCTAGATTGTGTAAAGTGTAACATAAACTGTTTCAGAAAATAGCAGAATGGGAATGGGAATTAGGAAGCAGCAGTTTCTTGCATTGTATCACACAGCTTTCCTCCCTCCCACTGAGGAATTTGAATTTCTAACAGTTAATACCAACCAATTTGACTCAGGCTTTCATGCCTCCGTTTGTAAACCTACAGTATTAAGTAGTCACATGCTTCCATTTGAGTGCCAAGCCAATTTTTCAAGCATTGTGATTACTCACTGGGAAGTGCAATGTTGACTTAAAGTGGGGGTGGCTGGGATGGAGATAGAATAGCTTAGTTGTCATATTCAGTTTATTCAGACTGGATATTCACATTGGGGTGACAAAAAATACACAAGCATCTAAAACTTAGTAGGAAGATTATGTATTTAGAAGCCTTTACATTATTGATTTTTGTGAGTTGTGACTTTATCTCACTCAGACCAAATATTCCGTTTAATTAAGTCAGTGTTTAGTATTTAATCATTCATAATTCAGTGAGACTCATAGTGTTTTTTTGTTTTACAAACCTGTACTTTGTTCACACACATACAAAAGTTTTTGGATACATCTGAAAAATAGTTCCTATGCAAGTTTCACATGGATAAAAGGCAATGAGTGGCTTTCAAGAAGGTTTGGCTATATATATTATATGTTCAGAATTGTAGGGGTGCAGGGGATCATTCTTTGGGCTATGGTAGAGTTCTTGCAAAAAATAAAATACTAATTGAACTACTAATGCCACCTTAATAATTTTGTAAAATATTTCCACCACCAATACAATGTACCACAGTGCAGTTTTATTAAGATGGCTTGTAACTAAGCATACGTAAAGGTAAAGGTTCCCCAGCACATGCGTGCTAGTCATTTCGAGCTCTAGGGGTGGTGCTCATCTCCGTTTCTAAGCCGAAGAGCCAGCACTGTCCGAAGACATCTCCATGATCATGTGGCTGGCATGACTAAACACCAAAGGCGCACCGAACGCTGTTACCTTCCCACCAAAATGTTCCCTATTTTTCTACTTGCATTTTTTAAGTGCTTTTGAACTGCTAGGTTGGCAGAAGCTGGGACAAATAATGGGAGCTCACTCCATTACGCGGCACTGGGGATTTGAACCACTGAACTGCCAACCTTCTGATCGACAAGCTCAGTGTCTTAGCCACTGAGCCACCAAGTCTCTTTTAAATTTAATTATGTAAATAACATACCGTGGATTCCATTATCTGGCAGGCGAATCCATAATGCTAGTTAACATTTTTGAGGAAAAAAACCATTCTGAAAAGGTGATGTGGGAGAGGGATCCCACTTTCTGTGACCATGTATGTGAACTTGACTATCACATTTCCACACTGTGTATTTTGTTTTACAAATTGAACATCCCAAGATACTTCAGCCAATCCTCATTAGGCATGTTCTCAAGCCCCCCTGTATCATCTTTCTGACCCTCCTTTTAACTCTAATTCATTAATATTCTGCTCAAAATGTGATGGCCGTAATCATATACACTATTCCAGGCATAGTTTCACTATTACTAAATAAAGAGAATGGTTTAAAATATCTTTGATACAGTGCTTCTTCTGATGTAGCCCAGAACAGATTAACTAACCTTTTTTACATTATCTGTCTCATTCTGCTGAGTCATGTCCAGTTTGTTGTCACCATGCCACGAATCTGCTTTTGGTGTACAGTCCTACATTGTTCTCTTTTTCATTTCTCCTTGTTGAAGGCTATCCCTTCAATCTTCCAACCTGTCCAGATCAATGGTACGTTTCAAAATTTTTTACTACTGGTTCTGTGGATGTGGCTTGGTGGGCATGGCATGGCTTGGTGAGTGTGGCTTGGTGGGTGTGGCAGGGGAAGGATACTGTAAAATCTCCATTCCCACCCCACTCCAAGGGAAGGATACTGCAAAATCTCCATTCCCTCCCCAATCCAGGGGAAGGTTACTGCAAAATCCCCATTTCCTCCTGATCAGCTGGGACTTGGGAGGCAGAGAATAGATGGGGGTGGGACCAGTCAGAATTTTTACTACCGGTTCTCCGAACTACTCAAAATTTCCACTACCGGTTCTCCAGAACTGGTCAGAACCTGCTGAAACCCACCTCTTGTCCAGATTAACTCCAATCTCATTGTATAATCTTGTCAGTTGGCCAAACCTCCCAGTTTGTGTTATAGGATTTGCAGATCTGATAAACAATCCATCAAATCCCATAATCCAAATAATTAATAAAAATGTTAGGTAATACTAGACCCAAGTCTAAGAAGCTCTAGTACAAACTGATAAGCACTTCAAAAGGACAGAAATAGAATTTTGAAGACGAAAAGGCAATACACAATTTAGTGAATGGACCTAATAGAGGTAAGGATGGTTTACAAGTCTCAAAATGGTTGTGATGTCAATGAATGATGTCTCTATAAAATAGATTTAGTTATATTTCTTTTTTGTCCTTATTCCCTTAATTTTTTCTCATTGTTTCTTACTCATTTCTGAACTTTGAACAAAATTGCATAATGGTGTGAGGGGTATGCATGTATAAATATAAAAATTTATCTTTTGAAAAGCATGTATCAAAATACCTATCAACTCCATTACATTTTTTAAAAGCCTATTTAACTTTAAGGACTTTACACATTAGAAAATGAGAATCTCAAATTGACAGATGCATCCTTTACTGCGGTTAAGAATAAGGCATTTGTGAGGTTGGGCAGGTACTGCCACATACACTTGATATAGAAATACTTTTTTTATACAGTGCATAATTCATTCATTGTGGTAGTGCAGTGGTTAGAATGCAGTATTGCAGGCCAACTCTGCCAATAGTCGGAGTCGATCCTGCTGGACTCAAAGTTGACTCAGCCTTTCATCCTTCCAAGGTCAGTAAAATGAGGACCTAGATTGTTGGGAGCAATATGCTGACTCTGTAAACTGCCTAGAGAGTGCTATAAAGTACTGTGAAGCTGTATATACGTCTATGTGATATTGCTATTTGTGGACTGTACTTCCACAAGATGCGTTTATAACTTCTACCTTGATACCTTCAAAAGGAAATTAAATTATTTATTTATTTATATTTAGGATTTATGTGGCTGCCTATTGCATATAATGATTTTTATATGAATCAATGGTTATGTTTGGGTGATTTATTTGTTTATCAATGGATGATTTTATTTATATTCATAATATAGATTTATAAACCTCCACAATTCAAAACCATCTCTGAGCAATGCACAGATTAAAAACAGATACAATACATAAGAAAAGCAAACAGAAGTAAATGTAGTAAAATATGTATTGAGGGAAACAAACATACTTTAACTGAACACATTTTTCATTCCAGAGCATGGGGCAAAAACAGGTTTTCAGAAATCTCTTAAACACGGCATCTTCCATGAGGAATGCCGTGACAGAGAAGGATATATTTTAGGTCCCATTATATGACATTGCTTAATGGAAGGGTCAAATATATATTATTTGTATAGTATATCTGCTTTGTTGGAACTTGTGGAGCAGGCAGAAATAATGGGAGAAAGGGTTCCTCAGATAGCCAGGCCGTATGCCATTTTAATAATGAATCCAATGAATACTTTCAGCTGCTGGCCTCAGATTATTGATACTAAATGCCAACAGCTGAAAGTGACTGCAAAAACTTGTCATCTTCATATCTTGCCTAGGTACACTTGAATGAACATTTTGACAAACTAGTTATGATTTTATTTGCAGGACACTATTTCTTACATTCAAAGCCCTTAATTAGTTTAATGATGAAAGCACAAAGTAAGATAAAGAAGATTTTGATGAAGTCTTTCTGTTTTCTTATTCTATTGTCAAATAGATAGTATTGGCAATTTGGGTTTCCTTTAATTTTCATTTTTGTACCTCCAATAAAATACCAATTCGTAGGGGGGAAAAAGCACTGCTTTTATTTGCCTTCCCAGTCACTGAAAAATGCTGGCAATTTAGAAAATATAATTGCAGTCAACATGGGAAAAAATATCACTTATGTCCATATGTACTATTCAATTATTACAGCTGTTTTTTTTTTTTTTTTTAAACTGGATAGATAACAGATCTTCAGAGGAATATTCTCCTTTGGGCATTGTTTAGAGGTCATTCTACATATAAATAATGGATTATAAAAATAATGCAATGCTGAAGAGGATGCTTAGTATTTAACCTGTTTAATTTATAACTGGATTTATTTATTTATTTTTTGGTCAGCAACATTTATGTAAGGGATTCTGAAAGTTGGATCCTAAAAGTCATTTTTTAAAAAATACAAGCGCATGAACTGCATTTGGATACCACAAGAAAGTGGTAAATAAATGGTTGAGGAACTGAAACTTTTTTTTAAAAAAAAAAATCAGTGTGGAAATTCAATACAAGTTAATTTGAATCAGATAATATATTGCCATAGAATTGTTGAAATGAAAGATTGCTGGAGGAAATTTCTCTGTATAAAGTATTAAACGTCGTTACTAAAATATTTTATTTTGACTACATACCTTCTTCACTCTATACAATCCCCACTCCCAAGTTCCCACAGTAGAATTTGTGGCAGGCCTGAAGCCTGAAGGCACAAAGGTAGAAAGATGGCTTCCAGGTCTGACAGCCTCATATATTTACGCCTAATGAATTTTATGTGTTATTTCTATGAGTTTTTAATTGAGATTATTTCTAATAATTTGAAGAGATCTGAAGTTGGACTACTAGTTTCCTTCAGTTTATGGCTTGTAAATATTCTTCTTGTATATTCTTGTAACTTGATGTCTTTATTTTAAATATTTTTGAAATCTTTAAAGTTTTAGTACAGGTAGTCCTCAACTTACAACAGTTCATTTAGTGACCATTCAAAGTTACAACGGCATTGAAAAAAGTGATTTATGACCATTTTTCACACTTACGACCATTGCAGCATCCCCATGATCACATGATTAAAATTCAGATGCTTGGCAACTGGTTCATATTTATGACCGTTGCTGTGTCCCAAGGTCACGTGATTCCCTTTTTCGACCTTCTGACAAACAAAGTCAATGGGGAATCCAGATTCACTTAAGAACCATGTTATTTAACAAATGCAATGACTCATTTAACAACTATGGCAAGAAAAGTCGTAAAATGGGACAAACTCACTTAACACATCTTTCAGTTAGCAACATAAATTTTGGGCTCAATTGTGGTCATAACTTGAGGGCTACTTGTTCTAAATTGCTAGGACAGGTGAAGAGTTTATTTGTTTCCTTGAAGCTAACTTTCAGAACTGTTGGGCTCTGGGGAATCTTTGATTGGATCCCACCAAAAGCATTAGTACAGATAGTCCTCAACTTACAACAGTTCATTTAGTGACCATTCAAGTTAAAATGGCACTGAGAAAAGGATTGTTTTTCACACTTACAACCATCACAGCATCTCCATGGCCATGTGATCAAAATTCAGATGCTTAGTAACTGGCTTATATTTGTGATGGTTACAGGTGTCCCTTTTGCCCCCTTCTGACAAGCAAAGCCAACAAACAAAGCAAGATTCACTTAACAACCATTCTGTTAACTTAACAATTGCAGTGATTCATTTAACTGTGGCTAGTAAAGTCATAAAATGGGGCAAAACTCACATAACAAATGTCTCACTTAGCAACAGAAATTTTGCGCTCAATTGTAGTCGTAAGTTGATGACTACTTGTGTGTATTCTAATATTGCTACATTTCTTCCATGAAACCTTGAATACTGTTCTCAAACATTTGTTTAAAAGAATACAAATAATCAATCTCTTACATGCACTTTTTTTCAGCCACAGATCTTTCACTTTATCTTATGTACTTTTTCATCCTTCCACACACTTCTTTTTAGCTCTGTAAAATATTGTTCTTAAGCATTTTCAACATTCACTTTCCTTATACATGCTTTCCATTATTTCTGTTAGAAAATTAAACTATCTTTAAATAATTTTTCAAACATGACATTTTTTTCTTTTTGCAGTTCTAGTTTTTACTTTCTTTTACTTATTTCCTTTGGTTCCATCTTCCATCTCACTCCCACCCCCAAGATTCATACTAGCAAAAATAAAGTCTATCACATATTCATACCTTATTACCATGATATCCTTCACTAATTCTTTCAATCTTTCAACATAAGCTGCCAATCTTGCTTTTAGATTTACATACATTACAGAACTGTTATCAGGCAACATAATTGTAATTTCTCATGTGAACCATTTAAAATGGGAACTATCAAAGTAATTGATAATCAGGATGTTCCAATGTGGTTTTAAAAAGCTATATTACTTCAACAAAGGCTTTTTAAAAAATAAATCTGTGAATCACAACAATGCCAATGAGACAGGAGTTCTCAAACTCTGTGATGCTATGTACTACTAACATTTCAAATAGAATTTACAACTTTCATCATTTTGATGTTACAGTAGGGACTGTCCCTAATTAATACAATTTCAACAGAAATCTTTAAAAACTGCATATAAAAAATATTCTTTATATATAAAGAATTCCCTTTAATGTCATTTTTGATATTAAATGATTACTTTACTCAGAGTGCTGAAGTTTTAAGGAGAAATAACTTGTAATTCTACTTATGTCTGGCTGAAGAAAATATGAATGCTTAGAAAAATTCTTCACTCTTTTATAAGTCCTCATTTTTAATACTATTGATATGATAGTGTTACATACAAAGTTTTACTAGTTAAAAAACAATAGCTGCATCCTAAATTCACTGGCTGCCTTTGTGGTTAGGAACAGGTGTTGTGAAAGAGTTTTGTGTCCTGAGGCTTACTGAATTGAATTGGCATATCTACATAAAACTATTTGTGAGAAATTTTCATCCATTAAACTCAGTTATATACATCAAGTTCTATTAAAAATGAATAAATGGAAGTTTAATTTTTCATGAGATGCTTAAATCCCAGTATTTTCAATCCAATTAGAGCTAAGATGTTAACATTTTCCGCTGCTTTGCCAGGAAAAAAAGATCAGTTTGCAAAGACTGGCACATCATTGTGTAAGGGCCTTGGGTCTCCCTGTGTATACAAAGCCCAATTCTTGCCAAATTAACTTTGGGCTTTTCTCTTCCCTGGATAAACCAACTTCTCTATTCTAAGCAGGGAAAATATGAGATTTTGGGTTATGTAAAGTTTGCAACAGTTTAATCATTGATATTCATAAACCATATAAATAACATCCATGACTTATTTTCAACACCTTGAATTGCACCTGGAGACCAATAGGGAGCCAGTGCAACTCGCGGAGAATTGATGTAATGTGGGTGTATCTAGGCGCACCCACTATAACTCACGCGGCTGCATTCTGGATCAACTGTAGACTTGATGAATATAGGCAGAGAAATAAAGTGTACTGGATGTTCTAATATGAATGAATTGCTAAAACCTATGTGAGAAAGTATGAATTAATATCATTTAGCCTGTTTTGGATGCATGTGAAAGTATGTACAGATTGGTTATAGATAGTTACACTCTAATGGAAAAAATAATGAAGCAATAACCAAATATGAATCTGGGAGGAAATTGTGAAACTTTGTGCAAAGTGATATGAATGAGATGAGAATGTGATATGAATGGATGAGAACAAGAAGAATGTATTGGGCCATTCAGAGATCCAGGAATGAATGAGAACAGTATTTGGTACATATCTTCTTTAAAAAATGTTGGCTTGTTTCATATAGTTTAAGTATAGCTCCATTCCTATATATACATGGCATGAAAATAAGTCATGGATGTTATTTATATAGATAGTGATCTCTGGTGGTGATGGAGGAAACCTGAAGAGGGGGAATTCACTGTAGTTGCTCAGCCATGAATGCTTTCAAAGAATGCTTATGTCTTGGCATGTCTCTGCTAACTACCTTCCAAAATTGCTTGTTAATTGTTGCAGACAATTTAGACACCCTCAAAGGGAAAAGATTGGAAATACCTGGTAAATTTCTGCTTTCAAACCTTAATATAAGACAAATTAAGATTTTTTTTAAAAATCATTTAAGAATTTAAAGTGAACAGCAAAAAATAACACAAGTTTTGGCCACAGAATTTTTTTAAAAAATCAAGAGTTCAGAAAGATTAGAGTAGGGGGTCCCAACCACTGGTCCTTAGACTGGAATTGGTCTGCAGCATGCCAGCAATCGACCACGTAAACAAAGCCCCATCCGTGGGATGCACACTACTTCCAGTTCACGGAAAAATATTTCTCCACGGAGCCGGTCCCTGGTGCCTAAAAGGTTGGGTGGGCCCTGCTGGATTAGAGCATTGAATTTTTAATTTTTATTATTTATTTAATATTAATTAATTAAATATAATATTTAACATTTAATATTTTTAATCCTTTGAAATTATTTTTAAACAATAAATATATGTTTGTGGGAAATTATCATGGAGTTTGGAGTATTTTTTGAGGAATTCCATTAAAGACTGCATCAGTTGAATCAATCACAGCATATATGCTGTGTCTTTTTGGAAACAGTTTGTTTTCAAAACAAGAAGTCACAGAACAGATACACAACAAATTCTACTTGAGAACAATGTGAATGAAATCATGGATAATAACCTGCCATTAGATGCAAACAGAAAATTATGAAGGCTTAAAATTAAGAAGGAAATAAAAACTATAATTCCAGAGACTAATGGGAATATACAATTCTTTATTGTTGATTTACAAAAGAGACTAAGTATAGAAAAAAATTGTAAATGGGATGGTTTTATTGGTTGTTCTATTGGTTGTTTTTGGAGTTACAGATATTTTGATATGAAAAATGTGACATACTGGATTTGCTGGTGTTTAAAGTTTTTGCTTTGCAGCAATTTCTTCTATCCTAATTGTTTAGTATCTAAATGCTTAGTATTAATTGTGTGGAGGATTGTGGTGTTTCCCCCCCCCCAAACTATGTCTGTTTGTTACATTAAGTTACTTTATATTAGTGAATAATTTAGAGCTGAGATGTAGAATGTTTATTTAAATGGGATAGTTGCTATTTGGTACAGTTATCTCTGGAATGGTTGGCATTTGGAATGGAATTGTATCCCAGAGTTTGTCTTTTGTTATGTTAAGATTTATGTTAGATTTGTTTATACTAGAAGATTGGGATCTTTTTACGTCTTTTAAATGGGATTTTGCTTAGAGCTAAGAGTCAAGATGAGAAAAGTTGAACTTTTATATTGTTTTGCACTTTCTGATGACAATTGGATAAGGAGGTTTCATTTGATTTGTTTATTAGTAAGATATGGGTTATAGGATGAGTTGTATATTTGTATAAAGAGTTTTATAGTTGTTAACTAAAAGGGATGAAGTGATTACCATATAAAATTGTTTACACTTCTGATGAAGGTAGGAAGTTGCTTTGTATTCTTGTATTCTTGTATTCTTGTATTCTTGTATTCTTGTATTCTTGTATTCTTTCTTTCTTTCTTTCTTTCTTTCTTTCTTTCTTTCTTTCTTTCTTTCTTTCTTTCTTTCTTTCTTTCTTTCTTTCTTTCTTTCTTTCCCTTCCTTGCCTCCTTCCCTCCTTCCTTCCCTCCCTTTCTCTCTCTCTCTCTTCTCTTCTTTCTGCTATCTTTTGTTCTTTCTAAAATATTAATACATTTTTTTGCAAAAATTAGAGCAGAAGAATAAAATTATTAAAAATTGTACAGTAGAAAAATAATTCCCATAAGATTGGTATAAGATTGAACCATTTTTTCCTCTTCTCATAGTTTTATAAACATACCTCATATTGTTATATTTGCTTCATTTCATTAGTTAATTTGTGTCTTTTATCATTTATTGCCCTTCCACTTCAACCTGCTTGTTGGAATGGAAGGTCAATCGTTGTTATCATATGGTCCTTTAGAGACTGACCTCTTCCATCCATGGCTTTGATCAATTAAGACTTCTATTAAATATTTGTTTTTAGTAATAGAGAGAAGTTATGAGTTAAGATATCAGTTATACCCATTCTACATGCTGTCAGGTTTCCAAGTAACTCCCCCAATGAAAGAAGATTCTGAGGCCAGAAGTTCCTCAAAGTCCCATTTTATTAGAGATGTCATATTGGCACATCTGGGGAAATCCAAATCTGAAAGCTTCCAGGTTTTCCCCACTCAAAAGAAAGTCCAAGTCCCTTCCCCCTGCACCCACATGTCCATCACGTGGTTCAATCAATACACCATCCCAGATTGACACGTGCAGCGCCCCGGCCTCCGTTTTGCTGTCAGGCACTGTCAGGAAAGGGCTCTGTAGCCGAGAAACAAGCTCTGATGGCACCACGCGGATCAATCAGAAGCTTGTTTCTTGGCTGCAGAGGTCTTTTTTAAATATAAATTATTTATTTTCTTTTAATACAAACATTCCATCATTCATTAAACAGTGTGTCGTCTGGGTACAATTTTTTTCTGTCATAAGAGTTAAAGCATACCACCATATTCATTATTTATATCTTATTTTAATACTAATACTTAATAGGCCTCTGACAACAAAATGGAGCCAGGGGCAATGTGTCCAAGTGGCGGTAAGCAGCCACAGAAGAAGTGGGCCGACAAGGCAAAGCAGGTGTCAGGGTGTGTGAGGCCTGGCTGCAACTGTCCAAAAGTAAGCAGCTCCACTCCCCCATCCCCACCCTAGCTTGACTTTTACCTGTGTGTCTGCCCCACCACGTGCAACCAGGTGGACCACAGTGGGCAGGGTCTTAACTAGGGTTTATTTGGGGGGGGGTAGGGCTTATATTGGGTGCACATATAAAAAGACAAGTTAGAGCTTATTTTCAGGATAGGTCTTATTTTCGGGGAAACATGTTATTATCCAGCAATAGTTATAAACTGCAGCAAGGCTATGATCTGAAATGTTCCAGAAATAATGCTAATTAAAATAAATTCAGTCATCTGAATACTGTTTTATTTGGCCTGGAAGATATACAGATCACAGTCCTCTTTTTCAATGGATAAAGCAGAGACCTAAATCTGATGACTGCAATGTTTGCAAAGGAATCATTCTGCCTTTCTGCCCTGCTGCTTTCAGTTAAATTCACCAGGACTGGATTTCTCAGCACTCTCAGTCTTGAGGTAGGCTGTGACAGTGAAAACAGTGAACAGTACAGCAGTCTGACAACAAGTCAGCAATGTATGTTTGGATTGACTTTGTTCTGTTTGCATGAACAGGTCTGTCTTCTTCTATTGCTTCTTCTCCTTTGTGTGTTATATCAGCCTGTAACCTCTAGATTGGTTTGACAGGCACCATGAATGCCTCATTTGACAGATACGCAACCTATCCATTTTGCATTCTAGTCTTTTCCTGATCTGTCTTGATTCCTACCTTTTCAAAAGACTGCCTTTTCTAAATCTAGATCTGGCCTTGGCTTATGCAGTTGCTCCCTATGTGGATTCTCTAGGGCTACATTTGAATGAATCTTGCAAAGTTTTATATAAATTATTCACTGCAATACATTGCTGGGTTGATTGTGTGCCATCAACCACATAGATTGGTTTTCTTCAGGAGGATCTGTTCCCAACATGGACATTCAGGTTTTCCAACAATGCAACCATCATCTGTGTAATTAAATCCATACATTTTGCCATTGATCATCCTCTTCTTTTTCCTTCTGTTCTTTTTCCTTCTACTTTTCCAGCTTTACAAACTTCTTCAGAGAGGTAGGTCTTCATATAATGCATCCAAAGTATGATCATTTGAGCCTGGTCATTTATGCCTTGAGTGATTCTGGGATGATTTGTGGATCCATTTCTAATTTTTCTTGGCTATCCATGACTTTTTAGCGGTCTCCTCCAACACAAAATTAAAAAACATCAATATTCTTGCCATACTGCTTTTTCAAGGTCCAATTTTTGTTTCAAATTGAAAACCATTAACTTCATATCCAATTCTGATCTTTGTAGCTGAAGACTTATCATGATATCCAAATATTTTCACTGTATCTAGTGTTAGTCTGCAATGCATTTTTAAATTGCTAGCTCTTTTATTGTTGATATACAATCCTAAAATGCAGCGGCTATACAACATTTCAACATCCCTATTGTCAATTCCAGACATAATTGAAAAAAAAGACTAAATCAGGTATGTCAAACTCACAGCCAGCAGGCTGGATGTGTCACACACTGGCCATGCCCACCCCAGTTTAGCGAAGATATGTCACTTGACAACAACGTGATGCCGCGAGTTTGACACCCATGGTCTAAATTAACTAGAGGAATGCAGCCTTTGCTCTGTAAGCAACACAGTTTAAGACAACAGAACAATAAAAGTAATTGGAAAATTAGAATTTGCAGCTTAAAGTCATAACCTTGAATTAACGATATTAATTAAAAAACCAAACCGTGTTTTTCGATTTATTCCCATTTGCCTTATAATTTAATAATGTACATCTTTCAGATTAATTTACTTTTTTCAAGATTAGAAGAGTTCATAAATATTATAGAACTCTCTATCAATTAGTTCCCAGAAGAAGTACACCACTTTTATCTTTCAAGCTTCTTGCTGAATGTTGACTCTGTCCTATCTGGGCTAAATCAAACAATTCATAAGACTTTACCTATAATGTGCCTAATCTAGCATTATTCTAGGAAATTATTTAAAAAATGACAATACTCAGTGTTTCTTAGTATCTTAGTAAGGTAAGCCTGGCAATTTTACTCACAAGGAGAATCAAAGTGAGACATTTTTCAAGCTTGCAGCTATCTTTGATAAAACAGGGAATAGCAAAAGGCACCTATGGTTGCTAAAGGGCATAAAATTATTCTCCAAGGTTTCATTTGTGCAACTACAGATATCCGTGGTATGTGTGTATCAATAAAGTAATATAGCAGCTATGATTTAATACCTGAAGCCTTATACCTTTTTTCATACATCAATCACACAGAAGGGGGAGGGCATCATCATTAAGACATAACTATGATTTTGTCATTTTTGATCCCTTGATTAATTCCCCTGGTGGAATCCAAAAGTAAAAAAAAAATACAAATAACATTTTAAAATGAACAAAATAATCAGCGCTTATATTCTTTGGACTGAAATTCCACAGATTTTATGTTAGATTGCCAAAAATTTAGAAATTTTTGAGTGAAGATGCCTAAATCTTGATAGCCTTTAAAAATACTGTTTGAGCGTGTCTGGTACCCAAAAGTATGTTGAGCTAAAGTCAATTTGTGTGAGATGGACAGCCGTATATATTTGACAAATAAATAAAAAAAATGAGATATCGTCAGTTTGGACCTGATGGTAAAAACTGAATATATCTTCTTATGGTTGTTCCATTTGTTTCTGCTTTTTCTTTTCTTTTATTCTTTTTCTTTTTCTTCTAATGATTTGAGTGTATCTAAGAGAACCATAAGGAAGATCTGTGTTAATAAATTTAGGTGCTAATATACGAGAGCCAATCTAGTACACAGTAGAAGTACATAGAAAGTCCTGGACTATGAGTGAGGAAAGCCAGATTCTGAAGTACAGTAGCATTGGTCAGGGGTTGATTACTGTTGTGGGGAAAAAAATAGAAAAAGTTAGGATTGTATACTTCATATGGAGCTCTTATTAGAAAAAAGGCAGGATATAAAACTGATAAATAAAATACAACTCTTGCTGAAAGTTTCATTTTTCATGCCCTTTGTCCCTGTTTTTGTTTTCATGGTTTTAACTAACTTAGTGGCTTTCATCTATGTTTCCAAACCAACCGATGACAAACCACCTGAGGTTGCAAATTAGACTCATTAACATAACCAGCAATTAAACCAAAGCTCACTCTGCTGTCCTGAGATAAAGAACTCTCTGTTAATGGCCCGCTTGACTTATGCCAGAGATGAGTTGGCGGACAGCTTGGCATGGTGACACTATGCCTCTTGTGTGCAGCTGGTGACAAGGGTGTTTTTACAGATTCTCCCCACCACCACTCCAACCCCTGCGAGCTCAGTATATTAACACTGCTAATTATCAGGGGGGCAAAAACAGTGGAAATGATTTTCCAAAGGCAGGAACTTCATCAGCTTTAAACAGCTGTGATGTGCAAGTGTGCTTCTGTCCTTTAAAACAATGGTCCTGTTGGAGCATAGCTGCCCATCTGTTGGAACTGCCTTTTTTCACTCAGATATTCAAATGAAATTTCCTTTGCTTTGCATTCATTTATTTGGTGACATGTTAATGGACATGGGAAGCAGTGGAATAGAGACAGAATAATATACTGCAGCCTAGGATAGTCAAACTTTGCTTTTCAGTGAAGAAGATACAGAATAGGCAGACTTCATTCACCCTCCAATCATTACAAAAATTATCTGAGACAAACTGGGAGAGAATAGTATTAGAAAAAAGATTGGGGGATTGTTTGCCCAGCTCATGTATAGATACAACTTTATCTACGTATGGCGAATACTATTTGATATAATATCTAAAAAAAATACAAAGTTAAAACATAAATAAACAGAAAAAAAAGATTTGGAAAAAGAAAAAACCTCATGAAAGAAAAAGAGAAAAGAGAGGAATGGGATGGGGGGAAGGCAAAGAATGACTTCTGACTTTCTTTGGTACAGACATGAATAAAAAATATATCAAATTCTTGACTCTGAGATTAACATTTATCTACGTTATTTCCATAATCCCATATAATTCTAATCATCAACTGTCAAAATAAACTTTTAATTTATTTCAGTTTCTTGCAAAAAATAAAATCCAAAAGTGCCTTCCAAGTAGAAATAATATGTCAAAATTGTTTCTTTCATTGGGGCTGACCATGTTTGCCACCTCCACTCTTCGACATGTATTTCATAAGAGAACTGTGATTTTTTAGAACTTCATACTAACATTAACCATCTACTACTACTTTATATACACCTTCCTTTTTATTTGCTTAAACATGTATATCAAAACCAGGACATAGAGTAAGATATGCCAGTGTTAGAATCCACCTATCATTCAATTCTGGCCTCTGACCAGAAGTAATCCCTCTACTAAGTCTGACAGAGCATATGTTAAATCTATTTTTTAATATAGCTTGATTAGACTTAGTAGAAGGATTATTATTTAACACATGGCTAAGTGGGTTAGCTATTTAAGCCTGTGAAGACCTGGCTCTTCCCTCAAGCATTGGGTTATGATGGGGATTGAGCTGGGAGGCTGTTGGGTCTGGCACCCAAGGGGACCTTTTGTTTTTATCTTTGTTGTTATGGATTCTGTGTGCCATCTAGAATCATTGTATGAGATAGGATGAGATATAAGTCCTGCAAATAATGAAGTGGTTAACCAAAAGTTGTTTACCCAAATTATGTCCATTGATTGGGTTCATCCATGTTAATATGTGATAAATAACTACACTGGATGGCTTTGTAGGCCATGGTAAATCATGAATTATAATTGACTACATTTTACCTTAAGTGGTGTGAATCTTGTTGTTATGAAGCAACTCTATTCAGACTGTGTGCCAACCCATTGAAAATCAAATTTGAAATTTAAAACAATGTTCTTACCTATCAAAGCAATAACATTTAGATAGATTGTCTTTGAAATAGATGAGGGAATCAAGAGTCCAGTTTAATAAAACAATGCATTTGTTTGTTTGATAGAGTGGCTGAGGGTCTTTGCTTTCTTCCTTGGGACTACTGCTCTGAGAGAAAATTTTGATTTTTGAAAGCATAGTGGAATTCAATCAATATCTCAGAGTAAATAAAACTAGTGTTAACATTGTTGATTTTGCAATTTTCCAATAAAGGTAGTCCTCAAATCATAACAGTTCATTTAGTGAGCCTTCAGAGTTACAATGATACTGAAAAAGGTGACATATAACAGGCTTTCACCCTTATGACCATTGCAGCATCCCCATGGTCACATAAACAAAATTCAGATACTTGGCAACTGACTCATATTTATGACAATTGCCATGTCCCACTGTCCCAGGGTCACGTGATCCCCTTTTGCGACCTTCTAATAAGCAATAAGGAAGCCACATTCACTTAACCACCATGTTACTAACTTAACAACTGCAGTGATTCACTTAACAAGTGCGGCAAGAAAGGTGCTAAAATGGGGCAAAACTCGCTTAGCAGCCATCTCATTTAGCAACAGAAATTTTGGGCTCAATTGTGGTCATAAGTTGAGGACTGCCTTTATAGGATTCAGTGTGGCAGCAGAAACTATTCATCACTAGTCTTTGTTTAGATTCATAGAGCATACCAGTCCATGGTTTACTTAACCATCGTTATGTTTTTTTAAATAAGGCACAGTTAGCTGGATTTGTAGAAGCCCAATTCAAATATAAGGCACTATTTGCTTGATTTTCTATATCTTTCCTTTAAGAGGCTTGCTTCTTCAGAAAATGGGAGAACTGGGGATTACCAAAAAGAAGCCGTCTGTTTGCTGGACAGCTTTATGCATTCTTCTGGGAGCTATTATAAGGAACTATGCAGGATTGGGCAACTACGAAAAAGAGGCTGCCACAGCTCATTGATCCAACATCCAGCTTTAAGTAGCTTGTGATTTTTAGCAGGGTTCTGTATTTGTTAACCACCATTACGGGTACTGCCTGAGTAAAAGGATTAATACCATCTCCAGATTATTAGATTTTCTGGTAATTCTTTGCATAAACCCACATATTTCCAGTAAAGCATTATGGACCGGGAGAAACAACAGTAAACTGCACAGAGTCATAATAGAGAATGAGTTCAGGATGGCTAATGAGGCATTCAGGAGTCTAGTTGCAGAAACAGCAAGCAAAATGAAGAATGATATACGTTTGCACGGAGAGGTTGTGTGTGAGAATCAGGAGGAACAGGAGTCCATCTGCTTCAGCGTTTCCAGAACTCCATAAATAACTGTTTCGAGCAACGATAAATGAGCAATCTATTTGAATGTGGTTGCATTGCTAATACATGACTGTTATTGACACATATATATTTGGCCACGTATTTAATGCGGTTAAATAAGAAATTATCTCAGAGATGCAAATGTGAGCAAAGCATTTTATAAATAACTTGCCTAATGTTTAAAAAGATGTAATAGAGCTCTTCATCCATGGGAACGCCACAACTCGTCTAACATTGTTTCATCTGTTTCAGCTCAAGACAGCTCAAATATCAGCAGTCCTTCCCAACTGGACTTGAAAGGAATCAGAATCAGAATAGAGCTGGAAGGGACCGTGGAGGTCTTCTAGTCCAGCCCCCTGCTCAGGCAGAAAACCCTATATCATTTCAGACAAGTGATTGTGCAGTCTTAAAAACCTCCAGTGATGAAGCGCTCACAACTTCTGAAGGCTTCCACTGGTTAATTGTCCTCACTGTTAGGACGTTTCTCCTCAATTCCAGGTTGCTTCTCTCCTTGATTAGTTTCCATCCATTTTTCTTGTCTTGCCTTCAGGTGCTTTGGAGAATAATTTGACCCCCCTCCTCTTTGTGGCCTCTCAAATACTGGAATACTGCTATCATGCCCCCCAAGTGCTTCTTTTCTCTAGACTAGCCAAACCCAAATCCTGCAACCATTCTTCATACTCCAGTCATATTCCAAGACTGAGTGGCTGTGGATGCCGGCATCCCGTGTTCTAGAGGTCCCGTCAATTTTGATGGGGGGGGAGGAGGTACTTGCCCCCGTTGAAAGGGCCCGCAACTTGGGTGTCCTCCTGGATTCCTGGCTGTCCCTAGAAGACCATTTGACAGCCGTGACCAGGGGGGCTTTCGCACAAGCGTGCCTGGTGCACCAGTTGCGCCCTTTTCTAGACTGTGATGCCCTTTGCACGGTCACTCATGCCCTGGTTACCTACCGCTTGGATTACTGCAACTCCCTCTACATGGGGCTGCCCTTGAGGTGCACCCGGAGGCTCCAGCTGGTCCAGAATGCGGCCACGCAGGTTGTTGTTGTTTTTTTTTGCTTTTAATTTATATGCCACCCTTCTCCGAAGACTCAGGGCGGCTTACAATGCGTTAAGCAATAGCCTTCATACTTTTGTATATTTATACAAAGTCAGCTTATTGTCCCCACAATCTGGGTCCTCATTTCACCTACCTTAGAAAGGATGGAAGGCTAAATCAACCTTGAGCCTGGTGGGATTTGAACTTGCAGTAATTGCAAGCAGCAGATGTTAATAACAGTGTATTAGTCCACTGTGCTATCAAGGTACCAAGGGTTGTTATGGGAGCTCCTCGTTACTCCAGTGTAACATCTCTCCTGCGCGAGCTGCACTGGTTACCGGTGGTCCTCTGGATCCGCTTCAAGGTGCTGGTATTGACCTATAAAGCCTTACATGGCTTAGGTCCGGGGTATTTGCAGGACCATCTCCTGCCTGCTTCCCACTGTCCTGTCCGCTCCCATAGGGTTGCTCTCCTTAGGGTACCATCGACCAGGCAATGCCGTCTGGCGACGCCCAAGGGTAGGACATTCTCCATGGGAGCCCCTAACTACCCTCTGGAATGAACTACCCACCGAGCTCCGGACAGCCCTGGATATCCGTTCCTTCCGTCGAGGCCTGAAGACTTGATTATTCCAACGAATGGGCTGATTCTGATCCATGAGTTTTTATTATTGATTATTTTACTCTGGTTTTAGTGGGTTTTTATCATTGTATGTTTTTAATCTGTGTTTGCCACCCTGAGTCCTTCGGGAGAAGGGCGGCATATAAATTCTGTAAAAATAAATAAATAAATAAATATGTTTTAGTTTCCAGTTTTCTAGTTTAGTTTAATTATTTTAGTTGCTCTTCTTTGCACTTTTTTGAAAGTCTCAACATCTTTTTTTTAATGTGGTGACCAAAACTGGATGCAGTATTCTAGGTGTGGTCTTACTAAGGCTTTATAAAGGCTTAGTAATAAGCCTTAGTGCAAGGAATAAAGGAGGTCATGTTTAATATATAGTAAAGTCAACTAGAAAAGACCACAATGACAGTATTAAAAGGTTTCAGCCACAATGTGAATAAAAGTATTTTGCTTTTGAGTCTCTAATTTTGTATCCTGGCTTAATTAGAGGCAGTGGTTCTTGATTTCTTAGACCAGAATATTGCTGCTTTTGTATACAGGTAGTCCCCTACTTATGACCACAATTGAGCCCAAAATTTCTGTTTTTAAGTGAGCTATTTGTTAAGTGAGTTTTGCCCCATTTTATGACCTGTCTTGCCTCAGTTGTTAAGTGAATCACTGCAGTTGATAAGTTAGTAACTGGGTTGTTAAGTGAATTCTGGCTTCCCCATTGACTTTGTTTGTCAGAAAGTCACAAAAGGAGAATCACATGACCTTGGCATACAGTAATGGTGATAAGTATGACCCAGTTGCCCAGTTGCCAAGTGTATGAATTTTGATCATGTGACCATGGGGATGATGCAAAGGTTGTAAGTGTGAAAAGCGGTCATAAGTCACTTTTTCCAGTGCTTATAACTTTGAACGGTCACTAAACGAACTGTTGTAAGTGGAGGACTACCTGTACTATGTTTTGTTTTTCAGAAGTCTTAGAAAGCTGGAAAACGTGTAGAAAAGCATTGCAGAGAAGCATTGCACAGATTCAAGCATCCCTATGAGGTTGGAAGCACTGGAGAAGCATGTATAGAACCCTTAGAAGCCATAACATCATACCTAACACATTTGTTCCACTCCATATTTCTCATGGTAGGAAAAAAATATGAGTACCAAGTTATGCTTCAGATTCCTAAACAGATTCCAATGAAAAAGAATATTTGTAGCTCAGGGTTGAAATGAGGGTTCCTTGGTGCTCTCTGAGCTTGGTTGTTTTCTTGTAGATGGTTCATTAGCCAAACTAGGTAACATCATCAGTGCTAGTGACTAGCAATGTCTTAAACTAAATTCACCGGATATGCAACAACCTCTGAAGCAGGCCAGATATCAACTTAAATGCCTTTGAAGCTTCACTAGTCCAGAGATTTGTAGGATAATTTAATTCACATTTCATTGCATGTCCCCTATACAGTCCCCTCTTAAATTAATAACCATATCAGGTCTCCATATTTTCAGAGCCCTGGACTACACAGAACTGGGCAAACACAAATATAGGAATACGATAGTGTATTACAGTTGAGTAAGCCTATTAATATTTAAATTTTATTTATATATTTTGAATTTTATATAGTTGCCCAAGGTAATTTATAATGAAACATTAAAAAGCCGCTGGAGACCCAAGAGCAGAATCGAACGACAGTTCAGCTAAGAAGCGGAAGAAAAAAATCAGAATGAAAACTAAGTGAACCAGAAAAGTCATAGGAGCCTGCTTTAAACATTCGACTTTCTGTCCATGGATGGACTTGAGCTCACAGGAGGACAAGGCACATTGCTAAGAACAATAGACACAATACACATCCAGAATTTTTAAAAATATCACTGTTCAATTAAAATTACATTAGAAGTTCATACGCAGCCAATTAATAGAAACTACTCTGCCTGTGTTGCTTTTTCCAAAATGGAATAAGATTGCTTCAGAGGAAGATAATCATGGTAAGCCAGCTTAAAACTGGGATGTAACAGACATTAGAGAATGCTGTCATAGGAAACAACCACTTCATTGGTTCTAATCATGTGGCAGAGTTGCTTCACATATAACAATCAGGCAAAGCAGCACAGGAACATGGGAGCAGCAGATTCCAATCCTGTTGTCAGCAGGAGATGAATTACCTTCAGAGAAGAAATGAAAATGTGGGAAGAGGTCGGGTTTTTTTTTCTTTTTAAGAAGGATTAACTTTCATAGCTTCATTGCTTTCCCCTTTGTCCTTTAGCAAAAGAGAAACTGATGTGAATGTGAAGACAGTAAGCTGTGTGCCTAAGGATTTTGAAGCAAATTTTTCATGGTAAAAATGTAGCCTTTAATGAGCTGCAATTTTTCATGGTACGGTATAAATGTAATCATAATGAGCTGTCTGGAAGCTTGGTCATTATCCTCTTCATTCATTAAGAAGATATTACCGGGCCAGAATTCAAACATTGGAACTTTTTATAACGTAGTTTAGAGGGCACATCAGAATATAAATGTATTTTGTTTAGCAAACCTCTGATGAAAGTGTATGTATGTTTCAATGAATCCTTAAAAGACATATGTACAAAGTTGATATTTTGGCAAATGTGAATAATTGGCTGTTATAGGGCAGGTGCAAAGGTTTGGGCACGTTTTTAAGGAAGAGTGAGAAAGATCATTCCAAAATCGAAAATAGAGACTCTTAGTTGGCTAAGGAAATTTTTGGAAGCTATTTTATTTTCTAGAAAGGTGTTACAAAACACTGCCTGAGACGATCTCCAAGTTTTGAACCTGCCATACAATATTCACTATTTTGTTTTTTTAAAATCTATAACCAACATAAGTACCTATTTAAATCTGTAAAAAAATTGTATTCATTTTGTACTATATAAAAGTTGTGCCAGCTTTTGTTCTCTTGGGGATTCATAAAAACAATACAATTTTACCGGAAATGCTGAAACATTTGCATACAACTGTGCAAAGTTGCACTGCCTTATTTGCCAGTTGCCTTCCTATTTTTCTTATTTTTGTTTTGGAAAAAACTCTGAAGTAAACAACATTTTGAGCAATGAAATTGAGGGGGGAAAACCGTGACATCCTGTATGCCTCCTAGCTAGTAACCACATCAATGTTCAAGCAAGTATGGATTTGTGCCCCAGCACTATGGTTAGAAAAGTGTCCACAAATACTTTCAAGATGTCTGAGTCAAATTGGTAACTAAAGGAAAACATACCCTTTTGTCTCAGAAGTAAATACAAAGGCATTTTCTAAATGGCCCAAACTTATGATTATTAAAATGTAGAGACTGCATCCCGGAGGCAACTTTTTCAGGAGAATTATCACTGTCTTGAACATGAACAGGTGAGGTGCAAGCTGTTGAATCACTTTGAGAAGGCAAGGCTGTTTTATAAAATGGACTCTCCTATTGGAATGTTTTCCCAGCCTAAATCCATATAAATATAAAGAAACATAAAAAAGGAAAATAAAAGGAAGTTGGCCATCAACTGTCAGGATTAAAACTGTTAGTAACCTGCATATGGTCTCCATGGCTGTATTTAAAAGACATCAGTTCTTTGTAAATGGTATGAATAATGGAACATTCTTCTTCGCTTCTTGCCCTCCCCTTCACCAGAGCCCAATACTCAGGCACAGATGCCAGGGGCCCAAGACACCTGCAGAAGATATCTTTGTCCTATTGAACAACTTATGTTTCAAAGGCTTCCATCTAGCTTCCATCTAGATTATCACCACAAACAAGAAAGTTGGAGACAACCAGGCACAGCCTGAAGGTGGTAATAAACACATCACCAGTTTGGAGTCACTATGCTCTCAAGAGAGACCCAAGTCAAGCCCCGTTGACTTCTATCTAGCACAATTTGCCTTGACTGCTAAAGGATCAGATTCTTGTGTAGCATGTAATAAACTTGAAGCGCTTTGAACTCACCTCCTCTTCCTGGTTTCTTGCACTGGACAAGGAGGTGACAATCATGTAGTGGTTGGCCTTCTTCAACCAGAAGAATAAAACATGAGCCAATTTCTCTTTTGGTCCATGTAAAATGAATCAATTGCCTACACCATAGCTGGAAGAATAGACCTACTGAATGGTGTCTTAGCATCAATAGGATACCAAACCTCCTCTTGTAAGTGGCCTCTCCTGCCTATGCAGAAGGCTCTGGCAAGATAAATAATGGAATTACAGAGTGGTTGAGAGTAGGGGAACATTTCCTTCTTTACAGTTGGAGGTGACTGAAATACGAGAAATCTTTATGAAGAAAATTAGAAGTTTATCTTCCTGAGAAGATAAGAGCCAGAAGAGAAAGAGCCAGAAGAAAAATAGTACCCCATTTGGGCTTGTCAAAAACAGTTAATGAAGATAAGACATTGTCATTGGTAGTGTTCATAATAAACATCAAGCTACATTTTTGCTAGTTGAACTGAGTGGCATATGTGCTTGCTCTGGTCAGGACATAGTGATTGACTGGAAGTGTGATAAGAGTAAATTAAATGGGAAATTACAATAATTTTCCAACAGGAACATCTTTAGTGCCTTCCTCTGAATTTATTCCATTTGCCTGAATTGTTCTTAAAGTGTAATGCCTAGAACTAGATACAATTCAAAGGATGGGTTTTGATTGACATATAGTAATATGGAACTATTATTTTCAATGATTTGACAGTGATGCTTCTGTAGATGGAGCCTAAAATTGCATGTTGTTTTCTTTTGTTTTTTACCAATCATATTACATTGCTAAATCAAAGTCAGTAAGGCTACACAGATTACTTTTGGGTTTTAAGGCTTTGGAGCATGACTGGTTTTAGAATAAGCCTGAGTAGCCATTAGCCTAACCATTAGCCAAAACTTAAGGGGCACCATTCTGCTGCTTCTTCCAAGTCATTCTAAAAATGAAAAGCTTGGTGGAGGTGGTACCATCATTCAATGTAGTCTAGGGGATCCATATACTCTTGAGCTGGCTTTGGAGAATGGAGGGATATGAGGGTAGTATCCCTCTTCAACTCAGTTGTGTCTTTTTTCTGCCATCATGTGATCCTTGCAGACGGCAATTACACAGTGCTAGGAAAATTTTCATCTGCTTAACGGAATTGCTGATACTGCAATGTTTGCATTCTTATACACTCCAATTGCTTTTTTAATCTTTGAATCAGACTCTGTGGAGCCCTAATTTAATCTGTTATATGAATCAGTTTGATGTAATGGTCAACAGTACTAAGCTAGAAATTGGGAGACTGCAACTTCTACTCCTATCATGGCGTGAAGTCAGATGTATGACTTTGGTTCAGTCATACACTCTTCTAGAAAGACAGAAATGGCAAATCACTTCCGAAAAAAACTTGCAAAAAAACAAAAACAAAAAAACCTTGCATGGATTTGGACATGTTGTCACTGGGACAATTCAAAGGGACAAAACCATTTCTCCAAAGCAAAAATATATCAGTGTCAGGCAAAATTCACAGAACTTGTGAATAGTCTCAAATATATGTTTTATTGCTATTCAACTAATGTTATAAGAATCTCACCAGACTGACTGAGTTCTTTTAAGAATTTGGGGATATTGAAGTATTGCAGGCTAACTCTGCATTGCCATTGCCAGGAGTTTGATCCTGACTGGTTCAAGATTGATTCAGCCTTCCATTCTTCCAAGGTGGGTAAAATGAGGACCCAATTTGTTGGGTCAATATGCTGACTCTGTAAACTACTTACAGAGTGCTGAAGCACTTTGAAGCAGTATATAGTGCTATTGCTAATGTTATTCTCTTGGGAACAGCAAGATAAAACTTCAAGGATTCTGACCTGTGCTGCTTATTGCAATGAAATGACTCTAAACTCAGGCCCCTCTTGACCTCTCTCTCAAGTATAGCACAATCAGTTACCATCCAAAGTATCCCCTATCAATAACGTACCAAGCTGTGTAAATTCCATTCTATTTCTGCCTGTTGAATTTTAGTTTCTGAAGTGAAGAACATTACATTTTTCATCATTACATTTCATTCTGTTATTTTCATTCCATTTATCTAACCTCTCACAATTATTTTAAATTTCGTTTGTACCTTCCATAGTATTAGTTATTCCAAATTCAAATAATATTCCCAATCTCTTTTGTCATTTAGGCCTGAAAGGATCCGTTTTTTGTTTTCATTTTCGTTGTCATGTATTTTGAGAGCCAGGAAAGTCTACAGAGAAGTCTGGCTGCCAGCAGCTGTTAGTTCAATTAATTCGCACTGTTGCCCTAACCAGGGTGCAGCACGAGGAAGATTCCCTGTATAAATGGGGTATAGTATCCTCTCCTCAGTGTGACTGCAGGGTCTCACATCAAACTGTAAATGACACTGTGACCAGCAGCTGTAAGCTAAGGTCATATACCAGTACAGTATCTTTTTAAAAAAATATATATAAACGTTGCTTGCTTCTATGGTTAGATGGCCTAGACATTGGTATTTGAGCATAGATCTTTTTAACATTTATATTCTATTATATTTCCCTGATCTGGATGAAATGTTAATATATATTGCTAGTTCATGTATGAAATACCATACGCTAAATAAATAAATAAAGTTATTCAAATTCATTTTTGCGTCATTTACAGGCTGGGAGGCATTCAGCTCTTCATCTGGTTAGTGTGAATTTGAGAATAGCAGATTTTCTTTGCTTTACTTTTCCACAGGAAAGTTTGTTAGTAAGGCAATTTATAAACTTTCTGGAAGGACCATGCTCGGAAGAATTTGTCTTTTAACAGATACTGAAGTAATTAATTTGTATGGATGCATGTTTTTATGAAAATTCTGCAATTTGCCTTGAGAAAATACAGTACCTACATATTTTCCTTGGCAAGACAGTCAGTAGTAAACTCTGTATCTGTATTACTTTTATGTCATCAAGTTAATTCACTTGGATTTTTGAATAAGGAAATACTTGAAACATGAGACTCTTCCTATTGTTTCCATTCCTTTGGAACAAATTGTATCTTTTAGTTCTATACTCCAGGCATGTGAGTCATTTTAAGAGATCTCCATTATATGCATTATATCGTATTTGCCATCCTATATTCGAAGTTCACATTCATCTTGTTTATTACCTACTTGCTGAGCATTAGTGTATAGAAAATAAACACTGGGAACTTTATGATCCAGTGGTTTTTCTGATTTTTCACTGAGTGATTTAAGAGACAACATTATATTCATAGGTCACCAAGGAACATTATATAGAGAGTCCAAAAAAGTGGGCATGAAGTCATATATTGATAATTCTTTGTTCATATTTCTAATTTAAGCTCTTGGCAGATAGTATGCTTTTTGGGTTTTTAAGACTTATTGGTACATACTTCTTTTAGTTAGTTGCAGTAATGAATCACAGTAATTTCTTCCTGCAGGGCGCAGATGCAGTTTTTTTAATGCCCTACAAGGCTCTGTTTCTTTTTCCATAGTATTTGTTTTTTCTTCCCTGAAAACTCAATACCGGTTTCTTCTTGGAAGTCCTAAAAACCAGTGGCTTTTAGTGCCCTAGAGCAGGGCTGTCAAAGTCCCGGCCCACGGGCTGGATGCGTCACATGCTGGCCACGCCCACACCCGGTTTAAAAAAGTCCCAATACATCACGTGACAATGCCGTGATGACGTGAGTTTGACACCCCTGCCATAGAGTATCTTCTACATCTCTTGTTTTTGTTTGTCACTCTCACCCACTAGTCTTCCTTCCTTTCTTCCTTCCTTCCTTCCTTCCTTCCTTCCTTCCTTCCTTCCTAACTTCCTTCCTTTGTTCCTTTCCTTCCTTCCTTCTTTCTCTCGCTCCCTCCCTCCCTCTCACATTCATTAATTCATTCTTTTTTCATTCATTCATTTTTTTTCTTTTTTTTCCTTTTCGAGAGTTGCCTTCTCTGTCAATTTCTGTGGTAGTATCTTCTTTGCTGCAAATTTTGTGAAAAATTGTTTTCAGGCAGAAATATGGAGTTGTTGCAAGCTCTTTAGGTCACAACTGTAGATTAATAATGTCTTTTTGTCTTCACTTTTGTTTCTTATAGGAGTTCTACCAATAGAAAAGCTTGTATTTCTTCTTGTTCCCTTCCTTTATTGTTAGGGTACACAGTGATCTTTATCAAATTGTGTAACTTCTAAGCTTTTGTTTGTACTCTGCAAAAGATAATCTTCACTACTCTGAGTATGTATTAGAAGTGGGAATCTATCCCAATTCCTTATGTAGAAGAACCTTCCAAACACTATCAGAAAACATAATTGCACAGCAGTCTTCAACAGATTTTTCTATTAGTTAGCAATATCAGATGCTGGAGTAGCATCTCTAAATATCTATGGAACTAAGTCTCTAATTTATTTCTGCACAGATAAATTTGTTTGGGATATATTTTTATTATACTCACTTAATATCTCTCTTAGGGTAAATTGAAATGAAGTTGACTTTCTTCTTTCTTGTAAATATGGATGCTCTTGAATGTGAAAATGTGGATGAATTGACCTTATTTTCACCTTGGTGTAATATTAGAAAAGGAAGATACATGAGTAAGACCTTTTTCAGCCATGTCCACAAAAACATTAAAGTTTAGTCCTGAGGAAACCCTTGTTCTGAAAGCATTACTTCACATTTGAGTGGAGATCCCTTCATTAGCATCACTTTCCTAAAGTAGATTCACGTACATCTTACGTTCTGAAATAGGGCATGACATTATAATGCACATATACAGTAGTACAAACTTGAGAGGAAGGACACATACATGCACTCCCTGAGTCATGAATAAAAGTTTAATTCTCTTTCTGTACCTTCTGTGATCCTGGTAATTCTCTCTGCCTTAGAGACAAAGGGGGTGCGGGGAATAGATTGCTTTTTTTAATTAAAAATAATCCTGGATTAAATGTAAAGAAGCATTTAGAATATGTTGAGTTTAACCTTTCAATTTAACTATTTATGCTGAGGACATCTCATGCAAATTTATTATACTGTTAAGTTATTTCAGATAGGACAAGGATCTCCTTTAGATATTCTGAGCCTAATATCTTTCAGATATTTTCACGCTCCAATTTTAATCAATATTCTGATTAATTGGTCTGCAAGAACCAGCCTAGTTGTCTGTTTCCAGGCACAATTTGGCTTATTGGGTTTATCTTCATAAGCAGTGGTTTTGGTCTGCTTCCTTTCATGTCATCCTGCCCAGGGGTGGGTTCTAATTTTTTTTACTACTGGTTCTGTGGGCGTGGCTTATTTTGTGGGCATGGCTTGATGGTCGTGTGATAATTATTTAGGATTTAGCAGAGGTACTGGTCTACCAGGCTTTTAACTGCTTGCAGAGCTGTACCGATCTACCCATTTATTTTTGCAGGCATTGGTCTACCCATGTATTTTTGCAGGCACTGATCTACTCATGTATTTTTGCAGGCACTAGTCTACCCATTTATTTTTGCAGGCACTGATATACTCATGTATTTTTGCAGGCACTGGTTTACCCATTTATTTTTGCAGGCACTGATCTACTCATGTATTTTTGCAGGCACTGGTCTACCCATTTATTTTTGCAGACACCAGTCTATTCATTTGTTTTCTTTTAACACTGATCAGCTATAGGGCAGCCCTTTGAAGCTCCTGGCAAGAGTTTAAACAGTTTTTTCTCCTCTAGCCATCAGCTGGGATTCAGGAGGCAGCAATAGATTGAGGGTGGGGCCAAATAAAAGATAAGAATAACGCAGGGGGTGTGGAGGGGGCGGGGGGTGGGGGGGCGGGGGGCGGGGGGCAGAACCAGTTCGGTGATGTCATATCGTCACCACTACTGGCTCAGCGGAACCGGGCGGAACCGGGAGGAACCCACCACTGATCCTGCCGTCTTCCTAAGAGTTGAAGAAAAGATCTTTTTTTCAGGTATTGTAATGACAGAAGCATGAGGGGCTACTCCAAGCAAAACAATCTGATTGGTGCTCAGATTCACAGTATCAAATTCTTTTAGCTATTTTTTTGTTGTTTGCTGCTCATTTCCTGTTCTGGTAATTTTGTCTTTTAGGCTAGATTATGGACAAACCTTATATTTGTTATTTTAATTATTGTAATCTAGTCTCAATAATAATATTGCAATGGTTACCAGTGCACAATTGCATATATTTATATTTATCTGTTTATTCACACATATTTGCACATATTGGCTCCCCTCTGTCTTTTAACTATGGCACTCCATTAATAAATTGCCCATTGAGCAGATTATAGCCTCTTTGACAATAAATTACTGGAATATTGGAATAAATCATTTTAATGTACAGCCTTGCAATTTGGACTTCCACAGAAGCATGGCTCGGTTTGTGAGCATTTTTGTCCTTTGTGCTGTTTCTTTCAACCAGCAGTCTGTCACAGCCAGGTGCAAAACATTAATGGAATTGCTAGGAAAAGGTTCCCCCCTCCCTTCATCCACACTCAGGCAGTAAATTAAAGGTAATCTATTTCAAGCATCAATAAATCTTGGTCAAAGTGAGCTGCCAGCGGTTACTAGTACACAATGTGAATGCCTGCCATTCACAAGTTATTTAATGTGTAATCTTCTTTTTTATACATTGCCTTTGAATAAAATAATGGTTTTGTTGCCAAGCTTAACTGATTATTTTGCTTTGAATGTTATGCTTTATTCAGCTGAATAATACTTCTGGGGGGATGTCCAAATTAGAGTTCACCTTGAAGACCATTTGAAGATTTAGTATTCATAATGGTTAAATTAACACATCATGCCAAGCCAGAATGTACTTTGATTTTGGCCTAAGGTATTGTGTGATTATGATCATAAATAAGCATATGTGAACATAGTCATTTGCCATTTATTTAGTGAGTCAAACTATGGTGTAAATGGGTGAAATCAGAAAATGTGTTTTGTCACCATTTCTTTCATTCAGTCTTTTCCAACTTGGTGCCCTTCATAGGCATTGGAAAGCAATTCCTATTATCCCCAACCAGAAAGTTTCTTCCTGAATCTCAATGTAATTTCTGAAGGGTTTTTGGGCACATTTTTGGTTAAAAAAATTCTCATTCTTCTAACACATAGAGAAAAATTCTCAGTTACTATTAGGATTTTTTTTTATTCCTGAATATCTTCCAAAACTGCCTCTTTTAAAGATAATGAAGTTTTTTTTTAAGGGGTGGGCAGATAAAATATATATGTAAAAGGGATAAAAATAGAGCCATTTCAACATTCTATGGCAGATTCCTTTGATGTTTACATACTTTGTTGATCTAAGTAAGCCCACTGAGAAAATGTGAGGAGATCTGTGTTTAATAGTTATGCCTGAAGTAGCTTCGGCTACTTGGAAAGACATACTATTTAGAGATCTCCTTTCATATATGAAATATTACTTAGAATCAGTAATGAATACCTAAGAGGCATAGTTCTGTCTACTGGTAAAACATGAATGAGCATTACCATTTAATTTATATTTTCAACATTCTGATTAAATCCATAATCTGGTGGAAATGTTTACTGAAAATTTTAACTATATTACAAAGTCACTGAAAAATTAGAAATCAAAACATTTTGGTCTTAACTTAAACCACTCTATTGTATGCATGCACGCACGCACGCACACACACACAAACACACATATTCAGGAAAAAGGCCCTAAAAATTAAATATGTATGTTAAATAATAATGTAATTTAAATTAACAAACCAGCTCCAATTTCTAATACATTAACATTTTGGAAAATATAAGCAATTCCATGGAGTTGATCCACTCTGCATAAAAATCTTGTTCTTTGCTATTTCTTCTTAAAGATGAAACTTTGGCAGAGAATCCATATAAAATATTCATGACTGTAAATGAACAGAGGAGATGTTTGTTAAATGCTACATAATCATTAGCAATACCATAAATCTTAATATAAAGATAGATTCCATGTACTGTAGTAGAAATAGAACAATATCAAGCATAAAGGATCCAAATCTAAAGAACATATGAGATGTGGATGTGGGACAAGATGTAAAGGAGAGGAGATAAATGCATATTCCGACATGACATTGTCAAGCATATATTGCCATTTTGAAGTTGCTGAAATTATTACTGTAGTGCCATAGTGTACAACAATAATCTGAATGCCATACTATTTCAACAGCAATCTTAATTTATATGAGGAAAAGTTCCAATGCTTTCAGACATGAAGTTAATACAAAATTATGAAATCATCACAACAAATGGATACTACCATTTTTAGTATGTGTGTTTAGGTATACATGTGTGTAAGTACATACATACATACATACATATTGTTGTGGTCCGCCAGCAGCCTGTGAAACGGGCAGTAGAGTCGGTCAGTGAAGAGGCTGGGGAAGAACATGGGCCAGTCCTGGATCTGGGGAAGGCTCAGATGAGGGCTCTGCATCAGAAGCAGGGCCATCTGGGAGTTATGTGAAGACTCTGGAGCCTCCAGAATCGGACATCACAGAGGTAGAGGAACAGGGGGAGCCTGTTCCTAGCGCACACATGCACAGAGATGCCAGAAGGCAAGAACAGTTAAAACAAAAGGGATGACTTGGGAGTAAGGCTTGGAGATGATTAGCCCCTCCCATAAGACATAAAGGAAGAACAAAGGCACGTGGACCTTTGCAGGAAGCAACGTTGTGGATGGTGTCGGTTTGTACTTTGAAGCTCCGTTTTTGACTCTGTGTTTCTGTGTGGTCTTGCCAAGATAATTGCCAATTATGTGTTTGGCAGTGTGTCAAAGAAGATAAAGATGGGTGTCTACCAGCCTTATCCGAAGGACTGTGGCAGACTTCTGTTGGACTATTTATAAACTTTTGGTGATTCAGCACGTGCTGTGAATGAAAGGAATTCACAGCCGTTAAAATAAAAAAAGGGGTTTTTGGGACTAATTGTGTGCTTTTTATTATATCAGGAAGCCGAGGTCAGAACACTTACATACATTTGATGTTTTGATACCTGGTGTCTTGGGGTATTGAATAATAACTGGTAGATGTTTGATATTTTGTAAAGTATATGATAGTTTGTGTTTTACTCATAGTTACAGCATTGCAATAAATTTATTTTGTGAAACCAGTCTGATTCACAGTGTTCATATCTGTTCTAGGGAAGTTTCTTTCACTTTATCCTAGGATTACCTTCCTCAAAAGTCTTGCATGAAGTGAATTTACATAAAGTGAGATACTGAACCCATGGGGAAAAAAGGAATGTGTGAAATCTGTAGTCAAATTTGATAAATGCATTGACAAATATGCTCATAAATTCATAGAACTTAATTTTAAGTGCTACATTATTCAAAACATGTTTTCTTTCTTGTCTTGTGTTCTATGTACAATGGAAGCATTTACTCCATCTTTTCTACAGTTGGATTTCTCGCACATAGATATCATCTCAGACAAAAAGGTAGAATACATCATATTCAAAACATTTTTATTAGGTGTTTTTTTTTTTTTTTTTTGTCTATAAGAGATTCATTCAGGTTAAAAGTTTGTTCTGGAGCTAAGGATTCTTCACTAGTTTTCATGTGATTCCAATTTTGTTTCTAACTTAGAGAGATCCTTTTCAAAAAATATTGGATAAAGGATTTGGACAGAAGTTGATTGTCTTTTAGACCTTATGGTAACTGTTGTTGTTAATTCAAGTACACAAGTACTATAAGTGGGAGACACAACACGTTGAATACCAATACAACACAACAATAAATTGTGAGGACAAAAAGGGGGTGTTGGCAGAAAAATCTTCAAGCATTTTTTTTTTTGGAAAAAATAATTGACATGTTTTCAGTGATTTGATACAATTTGACATAAAGTGAATTTGCCCAAAGCAAGGGAAATCTGTACATCAGGGAAACTTTTATTTGATATTTTTTTCCTGTATCTGACCTTATTTGCATACTCAACATTAAAATGAAAAATGGTTAACTTTCTGTATGTGCCATGGTGAACCTTGCCGGCTTTTCTTCGCTGGCAAGACAGATTTGTGAGCAGAATCATCACTAGGTGCTAGATCCGAGTTGGTGTAATCTTTCTGAAGAAAGGAGATTGTTGAGATTATCCAGACAGTTGCTTCTCATTAGTAGACCACAGAAACTATTGGTTTTTTGATCGCCATATGAGGGAAGTGGCAGAGTTGGGATTTAAATCAAGCCAACCCACAAAACAACCTTTATGGAAAAAATGCTCAACCGAGCCTTATATCTTAACCACTTTTTTGGATCATTTTCTTTATTATTTGGACATTGTAGAGATGTAGACACTTTCAACTGGTGAGGATCTACTGTTTTCATTGGATGAGTTTTCCTTAAAAGACCTTAAAAGTAAATTTTATCTACGTTCTTTTCCTTAAAAGACCTTAAAAATCTATATACTAATCACTCTTTTGCTACATGATAAAAAAAAAAACACCTCATATTTTTGGGACCTTAAAAGTAAAATTTAAGGTTCCAAAAATATGAGGTTTTTTTTTATTATGTAGCAAAAGGGTGCTTAGTATATAGATTTTGGAAAATTAATAACAGTTTAAGAGGCCAGAGGTATTTGGAATTATAGCTTTGAATTATTTAGAAGATACTTTATCCCCAGAAAATGGAGTGTCACATGTAAATGCCTTATTCTCTAATGTGTAAATAGTATATGTACGGGGTATCAAGGGTTAATTTATTCTTCACTTCTTAATGTAATCATAATTCACCACTCCCACACCTAGCTCCACCCATTGTATATATAAGGAGCTGTATGCACCCATTCCCCTGCTTCTATATGTGAATATTCAGTGAATATAGAATGCCTAATGTAAATAAAAGGAGAAATATTTAAACCTTTAACTCTTACTAGATTTATTGAGTCTGATCCTGAAAATATTGCAACAAGCTGGTAGCAGAGGATGGTTAATTGACTCAATAAAAAAATTTAAAAATGTCTAAGAGAGATAGGCCCAACACCAGGGCATACAGCAAAGAAATGGAAACGGACCAAGAAATAATCGACGAATCCACAAACGCGATTTCGAGAGAATCCGAAGAATACACCACTGAAGACGAAGAAATAATAGATGAAAATGATGATCGGGAGGAAATCGAAATAGAAAACAACGAACTCAGGTCAGAGATATTAAAACTATTAAAGAGCCAGAAGAATGATGAAAGCCTCATCGCGAACCTCCAAGATATGCTGAAGAACAGCGGAGCAGCGAGAGAGAAGCACATCACTAACGAAAAACCAAAAGACCCGAAAATAGTGAGTGATATGACTGCAGAAAAAAATACCATGAAGAAGAAAAACGGTGATCCCGCGCGAAATTTTGAATGGCAGCCATCTTGGTTTCAACAGACCTCCAGGGTGAGCGAAGCAGAGCCAATCAGAAAACCCGATTCAAAATTTCTGGCGCGAAAAGCATTACTAGACAACGAAAACGAAAAAGAAAATTCAAACACCTCAGAAGAATCAGAATCGGAAAGTGAAGGCGATTCAACAGATAATCAGATAAGATCAGCAATGAAAACGCTTTTTGCTGCATTTGGGCCAAAACTAAAAATTACCAAAAAACTAACTAAGAAGCAAGCGAGCAAACCAATGCTTCAAAACCTATCCGCTCCCATCCTGACTATGAGAGCGCCGACACCCGAACCCAGAGAGCCCTGCCGATACCGCCCCACGCCACAGACCGAAACAAGCACCAACGCTCTCAAAAGGAGAGGAAGAGCTGCCGCCATCGTCAGGACTCCCAAAATCGAGCCAGAGACCGATTCATCTGAGGAGGAGCAGAACGAGCGAGCCGCAGCGACGAGAACCTCTCACGACGACTCCAGGGACGAAATGGACAACGCGCATGCGCAAGACTACGCAGACGGTCCAGGAAGACATGAATTGACGAGAAGACCGTGCAGGCTCGTTGCGAGCATCCCCATGCCGTTTTGTAACTTTCAGCATTTACGAGACCACGGACTACCTCAGGTTGTAAGTAATGGACCTAATAATGTCGGAAATTTGCCCAGTGACTTCCCAAAGCTGAGGATAGATGGCATTAATTTACAAGAATGGTATCAGCAGCTCCAGGTTGTCTTTATGAAAGAGAACTTACTGTTCTTTATCACTAGTCCCCCAAAAAGACCTTGGACTCTAAAATTAGACTGTTTACACCATAGAGCATTTTTCTTATTAATTTCTAGTGTATCTCCTACTATGTATCACAGCATTAAGCAAAATCTGACTGTTGCAGAAATTATTCAATGCACGTTCAATTTATTTCACAGTGACAGTGTAGCTACTACCACAAGAATGTCTAAAGATTTCTTTTCATCTAGGATAAAACCAGGGGTTTCCATAAGTGAGCACTTAATATCTTTAAACAAAATAAGAGCTGAACTGCATTTAAGGGGGGAGGTGATTTCAGACCAAACAATGAAAAGTGTTATCATCAACTCACTTGACCCATCATGGGATAATTATATGTCACATTTAGACACAATCAATCTAGGATACTTATCCATAGAAAGTCTGTCCAATAAGTTAATAGCAGAAGACAATTCAAGGAGGAATCGCTCTAACAATCACATTGAACACAAACCATATAGAAAAGTAGCTTTTCAAGAAAAATATAATGAAACTTTTAGATGTCACAACTGTGGATCCAGGGAACACAATAGAAGAGATTGCCCCAAAATTTCAAAAGAAAGACATAGGTCAGAATACAGAAACAAATACAATTATAGACAGTCTTCCATTGATAGACATAGATATAGAAGCCCACCAAATTACAAAGAGAATAGAGGGGGCAGAGATAATTCAAAGGATAGAAAATCTGGTTCACTGAATGGGTTAAATAAACAAGACAACATTAACATACAGCAGACTGAGAACAATAATTGGCTTATTGATTCTGGAGCAACTAATCACACCACTAATAACAAAAATATATTATCTTCATTTGTAGAGGATAAATTTGTAATAAAGGTAGCTAACCAAGAAAAGGTTCAAGTATTAGGTAGAGGGAATGTAACCTTACCTGGCCTAGGAAAAATAGAGGGGGTATTACTAATACCCGAAATACCTCATAACATACTAAGTGCCATAAAACTAAGCAGAGATTCTGATATTAACATTGTTTTTTCTAAAGGAAAAGCGACTTTGGAGAGAAATAAAATAGATATAGGCACTGTGATGATTAAAGGAGGCCTACCTTATTTAATAACAAAGGAAAAATGGTTGCACAACATTGATTCAAATATGGAAGATTGTATTGAAGTAGATGATGAAAACATTAGCAACAGTGACAATGATGAATGTAAAATATCTCATGATCACAAAGATGCACATAATAAAAAAAAACCAAAAATAGGTAAGCCAATTCATGATGAGTGTGCTCACATTTTACATAGGAAGTTAGGACATGCCAGTTTTCCTGTAGTACAAAAAATGACTGAACACGCAGAAGGTGTTAAAATAAAAAATTGTGAAAACTATTTGGAATGCTCAGTATGTAAATCTACAAAACTAAAAACTAGCCCCAGGCCAAGGAAATCAACTAGGTCAACCAACAAAATTTTTGATTTAGTACACATGGACTTAGTTGGTCCACTAACTCCATCAATCACTTATAGAAAACGTTACTTCTTAACCATAGTAGACGATTATAGTCGCTATGGATTTGTTTATACATTAAAACACAAAGATGAAACTTTTCAGAAATTTAAAGAATTTTATAAGCGCGTAGAAACACAACACAATATCAAAATAAAACAAATCATGACAGATAAGGGATGTGAATTCATGTCTAAAGAATTCTCCCAATGGCTGAAGGACAAAGGAATGTTACATTACACATCTAGCCCATTTTCTGCGTTTCAGAACGGGATTGTAGAGAGGAAGAACTCAACGTTACAAACCATGATTAGATGCACATTGGAAGATGCTGGCTTAAGCAAACAATTCTGGTCAGAAGCCCTACATTATTCCAATTACACTCAGAATAGAACCTGGTCCAGCATTGTAAATAAGACACCATATGAGGTGATGTATAATAGGAAACCAAAATTGGCACACATGCACATATTTGGAGTCACTGCAGACGTACACATACCTAAGCAATTAAGAAGAAAGGGAGAAAATGTGTCCAGAAGACTCAGATTTATGGGATATGAGACAGGCACTAAAGGATACAGATTCATTGATAATAATAACAAATTTATAGTTTCCAGAACAGCTGTGTTCCATGAGCAGGCCAACTGGTCTAAAATACATCTTAATGAAATATTTCCAAGTAACAACAAAGATACAAAATCTCAAGAGAAAGGGACTATAGAAAAACAAAATGACAACAAACATAGAAACAAAACCAAAACATGGACAAATAGTCAACACAAAATAAAGACAGACACACTAACAAAAAAGGAAGCAAGATATTTGCATGATAATAATAGTAAGCCTGAAAAAACAATTAGAAACACCAGAAATCAAATGCCAAATAAATACAAGGATTACATAATGCATATGGATGGTGAATCAACAACACCTAATACATATGAGGAAGTGTTAAAACTTCCTCGTAAAGAAAAAGAAAAATGGGAATTGGCAATGAAAAAAGAGATGGAAAGTTTACAAGGATTAAACGTATTTACTCCTGCAATTGCACCAAAAGACAAAACAATTATTGGTACTAGGTGGATATATAAAATTAAAAACTTAGAGGGAGGCAATACTCTATACAAAGCTAGACTAGTTGCACAAGGTTATGCACAGAAATATCCGGAGGACTATACTGACACATATTCCCCCACAGTAAGAACTGAGACTGTCAAAACAGCTCTAGTAGTAGCATCAGCACTCAATCTCGATGTATTTCAATATGACATACAGACTGCGTATCTACACGCAAAACTAGATAAGGAAATATATGTAAGAGCACCTCACAGTCAATACACAAACAAGAATGAGACTTGGTTGTTAAACAAGAGTTTATACGGGTTAAAACAATCTGGTAAACGATGGTATGATTGTTTAGTAAAAGTACTTAAAACTATGGATTTCAATGCTACTACTGCTGATAACTGTTTCTTTGTTAAAAAAGGTGATGATTACATAGAATTTGTATTGATCTATGTGGATGACATTTTATACATAGGTAAACATAAAGAGAGAAGAGAAACATTTGTAACTAAACTAAATGAACATTTCTCATTGAAATCTTTAGGCAAAGTAAATAAGTATCTTGGTGTTCAAATTAATAAGACTAAAAGAGGATTCAAACTTACTCAGAGAGATAAGATCATAGAGCTCTTAAACAAATGCAATCTAAGTGATGCCAAACCTTGTGATACTCCTATGCAGACTGACTTCCTAAGAAATGCTGATGAATCATCTCCTGAATTCAAAGATAACACGTTTTATAGATCAGTCATAGGTTCACTTCTTTATATCTCTAATTGGACAAGACCTGATATCGCTTTACCCCTCAATTTATTGTCCAGACATGTCAGCAAACCAACAATGTACCATTGGGAAGCTGTTAAAAGGATATTAAGATATTTGAAAAATACATTAGACTTTTGTTTGATGTTAGAACCTAATAATAATAAAGAACCAAACCTCACATGTTACGCAGATGCAGATTGGGCTAGAGACACCTCATGTAGAAAAAGTACATCCGGTTATATATTCCTCTTAAATGACTGTCCAGTTTACTGGTACACTGGCAAACAAGAATTAGTAGCCACTTCAACGACAGAAGCAGAATATGTTTGTTTATCCAAGGCTGCAAATAACCTTGTATGGTTTAATGATTTAATTTCAGATGTTTGGAAAAAACCTGCTTTACCTTTTGTTATGCATGAAGACAATAAAGCAGCTATTGAAATATCTAGATCTGACGCCATTGGACAAAGGTCCAGACATATAGATATAAAATTTAAACATGTGAGACAATTATCTCAGGATGGATTTATTAAAGCAGTGCATTGTGAAACATCAGAACAATTAGCTGACATACTGACAAAGCCTTTACCTTCTAAGCAGCATAAATACTTGACTTCCAAGTTATATGTTTTGTATTGTCCTGAATCTGAATGTAATTGGTGTAACATAACGAATCGGCATTTAGAGGGGGATTTGTCACATGTAAATGCCTTATTCTCTAATGTTTAAATAGTATATGTACGGGGTATCAAGGGTTAATTTATTCTTCACTTCTTAATGTATTCATAATTCACCACTCCCACACCTAGCTCCACCCATTGTATATATAAGGAGCTGTATGCACCCATTCCCCTGCTTCTATCTGTGAATATTCAGTGAATATAGAATGCCTAATGTAAATAAAAGGAGAAATATTTAAACCTTTAACTCTTACTAGATTTATTGAGTCTGATCCTGAAAATATTGCAACATGGAGATTATTATTATTTTTTATGATTAGGAAACCTTGAAGGCTGCACACTCGATACAGAGAATAAAGAAAATGGAGCAGAAAGTGCAAAGTTTTTTATACCCTTTAGTTGAGTTTTTGGACAGAATGGATCAGATGCTTGATAAAATTGACAGAGCATTTTTTATGAAGTTGTAAAACAAGAATGAGCTACAGTGGATATTTATGAAACTAATTTGAAGACTTACTTAAATGTAATACAAATGGATCTGATGGATGGCTTATTCTGTATACTACATGAACAGATGTTAAATCAGGAAATTGATTTGGATTCCCCCCCCTCCCCCGGATATATCATAAAAGAACTCTGCTAAGGTTTGGAAGACTTTTTTAGAAGTTACAAACAAAGGATAAATTTTACTAATTGATACAAGAGAAATCTGTTAAAAGTCTGAAGGATTTTTATTTTGAAACACAGATGAATAGCAATCTACTTCTAGGACTTTTTTTTGAAGTGGTCAAAGAATATCTTTAAAAATCAGAGAAGACATGGCTTTATGACATTGGCTTGTTTAACCAAGGTTAAAAGAAGAAAATAATTATATCTGGTTGCCCATATTGGACTTTCATTGATAAAGATAGACTGGCATAGCATTTTGATTTTGTTTTTCCTACCTAAGAGATAAGCTATGGGGACAAGAGAGATAATGTTTTATTTAGAGTTGGCGATAAACTGTTAAAATTGTTTTTACCTGCTGGAATGAAGGGAGAAGTTACTTCTTTTTTTCTTTCTCTCTTTTTCCCATTTTGTAAATTTTTTTTGTAGTTTATATTGACTTTCATTCTTTATATGTATAATTCTTAATATTATTATTTTAAAAAACTGTTTAAGAATAATAGTTAACTTTTTATAGGTTATAATAATCAAAAGTACAGATGACCCAAAGAACAATATTAGCATGGATCTGGTATGGGTATATGTAACTATATTCTACTTTTAAGATAGATAGGTGGGCAGCCATTGCTAGAATAACAGCAAAATAAGTTGTTTTGCTAGTCTGTGAGAGTCAGGGATAGCAATTCAGTGTTGTTATTTTTGCCTCATTTTTTCAGTGACTGTGGAAGAGGAATCTCATGTTAATTATTCTGGTCTTGAGACTGATTTTAGTAATTTGGGACTCAAAATGTGACATTTCCATGCCAAATGAAGCTTTCACAGGTGGGCTGGTAGACACACACCATATTGATAAATAAGAATCAAAATCTCATTTATGCTACTTCTGGCACAGGCTAAGTTGCATTCATGAGGTAACTCCTTACGTAACCAAAGAGGGGTTCCCTCCCCCCCACAATTTCCTCAATAGAAGAGGATAAGAAGTGGTTGTTCAGTTTTGCTAATCTGTGAAACGAAGTAAGAGGATGAAACTTTCTTCAAACCCATCTCCTGAAGAACTGCAGGCCCATGTTTGCAGTTCAGTGCCCCATGCTGGCTATCAGGATAAATGCTTCTTTGAGGCACCTTGAAGGGTTGAAATGAGAAGTGTCACATTCTTGTAGTAAAATCTCAGCAGATGTAAATGACACTGGTGGTTGCCATGGGAACAGGAGGTACTGTAGCAGAGACACACATAGCTGTTTCATTTTAATGCGGACCTTAAAGTGAAGTAGTGATGAAATGATAGTGATGTTGGATAGACACAAGACTTCAAAGTGCCGACAATACCATGAATAAGAAGCATGTGTAAAGATTCATACATATGTTCATGCACCATTGGCAGCAAAGGAATGCGTGTATGGGAGCTTTTCTAAATGGTAACTGGAAGCTGCGTATTTTATAGGATTGTCACACTGCTGAGAGAAAAACACAAGCCATTATCTTACTGCATATGTTCTCATTAAAGTTACATTTTATGTGCATATAAAATGACTTCTTGCTACTCTAAATGGATAAATGGCCATCAAATCAAGTCATGCTGTTTGAGCAGGTTTTGCTGCTTGTGGGTTGCCAAAAGAGGCAGATTGTTTTGATGGAAAAAGGACATTGCAGTAGCCAGACTACTAATCTGATCCAGCAATATAATTCTTCATTAAGGGCCGTCTCCTACATCTTTGCACATAAAAAGTCTTTTTTCTTTGTTGGTGTTATGAATCAGTCTGACAACTGATCAGGAGACATCACCAAATGATTTGTGATCATTGGGGGAAGGCAGCAGCTCAGCCTGGCCTGCATGTGGAAGAATTTGGAACCTGAAGGTCCCTGTGGGGGGGGGCATTCACCAAAATCTCTGTTGTCATTGTTGAGCAGGATTTGTGAGAATACTGGAATGCTGTCCTTAACAGAAAACAATTGGCATGGAGGCGTAGGCCATAGAAATCCCTAGTGTATATATAATTAAATAGTAAATTATTCTTCAGCAGAAGCATTTCAGGTGTCTTCTTGTGTCTCTAATGCAAGGATGGGTAACTGTTGCAATCAAATGATCTGTAGACTTCAACTCCCAGAATTCCTGAGCCAGAATGGCTGGCTCAGGAATTCCAGGAATTGAAGTCCAACGGTCATAAAGTTGCCCTAATTAGCCACCTCTGCTCTTATGTGTCTTATGTCTTAAACCAGAAATGAGGAAATAGAAACCAGAATCTAGCTGTTAATTTTTACATATTCTCTGAAACTTGTCTTTTTGCCCAACAGCCTTGGCTCTGGCCAGATAAATAATGTCTCCCTGGATGGGTTTCTTTGTAAGCAAATTACAGACATATGGTCTTTTTGCACAAGAGGTACCAAAAAGGAGCTATTATGGACTGTTGTTAATTAGATAGTGTATTATGGATGCGAAGTGCCAAACTGATTTGGACTGAGCTCCTAAATTGCCAGTGGGTCATTATATAAGATATCATCTAAAACCGCCTCCTACTTTACATAATTGGTTTATTTTAGGGTGTAGAAGAATAGCTCTACCACAGCAGGTAATATGGTCAAATTCTGTGTAGTGGCATGTAAAGTAAGAAAATTTTTGGCTCCTAGAATATATTAGCAATAGTTGTTTTTCTTCTTGGGTTGTCCTTTAAAAAAAAAAAAAAACACCTACTCTAATAGAGATTTTTGTTGTTTATTTTTTTCCCTTTTGGGGTTGGTGAGTAAAGCTTTGCATAATCACCTGTTTTATGCACTGATATTTTCCTGTTTTATGCAGGCTCTAGTATATTTTAGAAAGATAATTTTATAGTGGTTTAATTCCAGTGGTGAACTCTGGCTGGATCTATCTGGCTCGCTTGAACCGGTAGCGCCGGCGGCTGGAGGCTCCGTCCACCCGCCGGGATGCCACTATGTCTTGTTTTAGACAATCTGCGCATGCGCAGAAGTGAAGCGCATGCATAACGTGTGTGCCCTCCCGTATGCTCCTATTCCTGAACCGGTAACAAAGGTAAGTGGAATTCACCACTATTTAATTCACACCCCACACCATACTTTATGTAATTTAGTTTGACTTAAAATTTGGATTGCATATTATATATTTTAACGATTTTGATCCTTTTTATTATTCCAGCTTTTGATACCTGCTGTGGTGGTCTTCACTATACTGTGACTGTTGCTTTTTTTTATATATAATTTCTGTTCCTCCTATTATTTCTTATATTTTATATTGTATTGTTCTCTGCAGGTTTTTGGCCATATCAGATTTTGCCCTTGAACTCTGACTCTGTTTTGCTATTTGTTCTGATGTTCAGATTGATAATTCTATAACTCAAACTCAACTCCTTGATGTTGCCTTTCAGTGATTAGATTAAGGGTCTAGAGCTTGATTTTGATCCAATTATAAGCAACTGTGAGTTGATTCTGTCTCCTGAATTTATTAACCACAGGAAATATTTTTAAGCAGAGTAATTACCATTACTAGATCTTTGCTATATGATTAGACATGAAAGTATCATCTCTCTCTCCCCATCTCTCCCTCCCCACTCTCTGTTTTTGAATAAATAGAAAAAAGAATGAACTAACTCCATTCACTACTAATAAAGCAAAACTAATTGACCTCAAATAAAATAACTGAACATAATTTAAAAAGCCATGGCTTAAGTCCAGATTTTACATAACTTTTACTCATTATATATTGTTGCTTTCTGTAAACAAGAAGCCCTGGTGAGATGGGCATAGAAAAAAGAGAGCCTCTGTTAAAAGATCATTCATTTCTACCAACGCTCATGCCCACTTAATAGTTATATTCTTTGACTTTAACAATATTATGCTCTTGAGAATAATAAGATGCTGAACTGTTTTTAATAGGAAGTCTATTACTGAAAACTAGAGAGCTATTATGGAATCTGCATGAAAGATTTGGGGGATTGATTTCTCCATTTTTTTTTCCTGCTTAAACTGTAACTGGTTTAATGCTTCTGAATTATTGCTCAGGATTTTTCATTTGGTTTCATTTTAACCTTGAGCAATTCATTGGAAGGACTTGGACTAATGGCCATTTAAATCTTAACCACAATGAGAATCCTGAAGTACCCCGATAAGTAGACTAGAACTGTACCACATATTATTTTAATGTTATTCTATGAAATCTTAGTTATAATACCATTATCATTTTTCATATCCTGAATCACTGTCTTTTGTCATTTTTACCCTATTTTCCCTATTTCTACAAAATGCATTTCTCTGTCAGGGGTAATTTAATGAACAGGCATTGACCTCCATTTTTATGTTTCTCCCACTGTGAGAAGAAATTGAAGATGAAACATATAGTGAGGGAATAGCTGTGTAGCTTTAACTAGTCTAGCAAATACAAAGAGTATAGCCAAAGACACAGTTAAATACTACAACTGTACCCAAAATAATTTCTGATGTAACCTTTAACATCTAAGAAGTTACTATATTATGCAGCTTTAATTGAAAAGCTTTCTTTCTTTCTTTTTATTTTTAAATAATTAATTATTGAATAAAATTTCTTAATAGTATTTTGAGGAAAGCTAAGTAGTTGTGAAGAAAGATCCTTTCGTCTATTTGTACAACTATGCCTGACAACATTTTTTTTAATGATTACTAGTAGTTTATCTTTATTTAATATGCACTTCAGTCTAAGAGCAGTATAAGAATCATTTTTTTCACTACAACCCTATGATTGAGCTAAGAGAAAATGATAGGCTCAAAATCACCCAGTGAACTTTCATGGCTGAGAATATACTACAATACATGTAGTCTTTGACATACGGCCACAGTTGAGCTCAACATTTCTGTTGCTAAGCAAGATAGCTGTTAAGTGATTTTGCCTCGTTTTATAACCTTTCTTGCCACAGTTGTTAAGTGAATCCCTGCAGTTATTTAGTTCATACTATGGTTGTTAAATGAATCTGGCTTCTCCATTGACTTTGCTTGTCAGAAGGTTACAAAAGATGATAACATGAACTCGGGAATCTGCAACTTTCATACATGCCAGTTGCCAATCATCCAAATTATGATCACATGACAACAAGGATGGTCATAAATGGTCATAAATGTGAAAAATGATCATAAGTCATTTTTTTCAGTGCCGTTGCAATTTTGAATGGTCATTAAATGAATGGTTATAAGTCGAGGATTATCTGTAGAGGTAGATTGAATTCAATGCCTACCTCATTTCATTAGCTCTAGAGATTGATGTATTTTAAAAATAATATTAAATATACAATTTTTGTCAAGGGTAGTGAAGGATGGCTAGACAGGTTAAATAAGGAATTGCACTGTGAAATGTTTGTGTTGCAAGAGAAATGTTGATGTTATTAAATAGAAATATTTTCTATAAAGGCTAGGAATATTTTTAAAAAAGATTTGGAAGTGTTTTGGACCACAGGCGTTATTCATTAAAACATTCCATGCAAGCCTGGAGAAAGTTGCTGCTACTTTAATGAATCAAATAATTAAAGCAGCACATATATTTTTCACACATTAAAAAACCCAGACAGGTGTGCGTTCATCACTGCATTAGTTATGAAGCAATTTTGAAGCATATATGGCCCTGTTTTTGTTTTCTGTTCAGGTTCTGAACAGAACAGAAATTTTCAATTCACTGGCATTAAATTATCAGCTATGTAATAACATTTGTATCTTATGTGACTGGTAGTAGAGTACATTTTTGCACCCCTTAGAATAGGTAATCTGTAAATTAGCATTCCCAATGAATTTTCAGTATATTTTATTGCCATGTTTCCCTGAAAATAACACTGGGTTTTATATTAATTTTTGCTCCAAAAGATGCATTAGAGCTTATTTTCTGGTTAGGCTTATTTTTCAGGAAAATATGGTACGAAATGCATCCAGTCTGGTTGATGATCTTAACTGGGCCTTATTTTGGGGGTAGGGCTTATATTACAAACTCCTAAAAATCATGCTAGGGCTTATTTTCAGGTTAGGTCTTATTTTCAGGGAAACACATTATCACTGCAAGTGTAGAAGAGTAGCAAAATTAAGAGTGAATCCCGACATTACAGTGTTACCTTTTCTGATTTTAAACATCTTGAAATTCAATGGTTCTAAGAATACTTCAGGTCTCAGGCAAGTAAAATGATGATCCGTAATTAATTTTTGAAATAATCAAATAAAATTTTCTGAAATCATAGTGGCTTTTACAACATTTTTTCTACTGAACCACATGAATTTAATGAAATATTTATTCTGCTTTCTAAATGAACCAGTACACTACAGTGACCTGTGGAAAAATAAAGAGTAATCCAACATAAATAGCAAAATAAAATATTAAAAGCATAATTACTTCAAGCAATTTAAAGCAACAGATTATTTTAAAAGCACTCAATACAGCAAAAGAGAAACCTGATACTGATTAATAAGTTCCATTGCCTACAGTTTTTTGTAGCCACCCCTCTCCCACAGCAGGGAAGAAGGACCTGTTTGATTGGCCCATCCAAGGCACTAATGGACCTTGTGCTGATTCAGAATGATTATTTCTGAAATTCTGGTGCACGGTTTGGCTGAGACCCGAGTTTCAGTTTGGAATGAACATGCAACTAGAACCTTGGATCGGATCACACTTATATGGACTTTCTGTGTTCATGAATACCATAAAGTTCCCTGGTTTATGGGTGCACTGCAGAAGATCTAAATAGAACAGAATAACAGAGTTAGAAGGAACCTTGTAGGTCATCTAGCCCAAACCCCTGTCCAAGCAGGAGACCCTACTCCACTTCTGACAGATCACAGTCCAGTCTCTTCTTGAAAGCTTCCAGTGCTGAATCTCCCACAACTTCTGAAGACAAGCTATTCCATTGGTTGATTGTTCTCACCCTCAGAAAATGTCTCCTTATATCTAGGTTGAATCTCTTGACCAGTTTCCATCCATTATTCCTTGTCTGGATTTCAGGTGCTTTGGAAAATAGGTTGACAGCCCCTCAAATATTGGAATAATGCTATCATGTCTTCCCTGGTCTTTTTCTTCACTAGATTAACCATTCCCAGTTCCTGTAACTGTTCTTGATATGTTTCAGCCTCCAGTTCCCTAATCATCTTTGTTGCTCTTCTCTGCACTCTGCACTCTTTCTAGATGTGGTCTTACTAGGGCTTTATAGAGTGGTATTAGTATCTCACTTGATCTTGATTGAATCTCTCTGTTAATGCAATTTAGGATTGCATTGGCTTTTTTTGGCTGCTGCTACAATTGTTGTCTCATATTTAATTGGTTGTCCACTAAGACTCCAAGATCTCTCTCACAGTTACTGCTATTAAGCCTGGTTTCTCCCAATCTATATGTGTACTTTTGGTTTTTCTTGCCTAAATTTAAGACTTTTCTCTACATTGAATTTCATTTTGTTAGATAGGGCCCAGTGTTCAAGTCTGTCAAGATCCTTCTGAATCTTGAGCCTATCATCTAGGGTGTTGGCTATTCCTGCCAGCTTAGTATCATCTGCAAATTTCCCCTTCTGGACTACCGTAACACTCTCTACATGGGGTTCCCCTTGAAGAGCACTCGGAGGCTCCAACTGGTCCAGAATGCGGCTGCACAGGTGATTATGGGGGCAACATGGCGCACCCATGTAACACCTCTCCTGCACGAGCTGCACTAGCTCCCGGTGGTCTTCCGGGTGTGATTCAAGATGTTGGTTACCACCTTTAAAGTGCTCCATGGCTTAGGACCGGGGTATATACGAGGTCGCCTTCTGCCGCTGATAGCCTCCCACCAGCCAATACGATCCCACAGAGAGGGGCTCCTCAGGGTGCCGTTGGCCAAACAATGTCGACTGGCAACACCCAGGGGGAGAGCCTTCTCTGTGGGGGCACCAGCCCTCTGGAATGAGCTGCCCCTAGAGGTTCGTATGATCCCTGACCTGCGTACCTTTCGCCGAGCCCTGAAGACTCTTTTATTCCAACAAGCCGGGCTGGCCTAATAGGAATTTTTAAATTGGGTGTTTGTTAGTTTTTAATTTCATGGGCCAAATTTTATATATTTGTTTTTAAATTGTTCTTAAATTTTGTGGTGTATATGTGTTTTAATATGGCTGTATACCGCCCTCAGTCCTTTGGGAGAAGGACGGTATAGAAGTTCAATAAAATCTAAATCTAAAATTTTCTATTCCCTTATCTAAGTAGTTTATGAAACAATACAAAATACATTTAGAGTACTGCTGGAGAAAAATGATGAATTTAGCTGAGCAGAGGTAAGAAACTTTATTAGGACTTATTTTGTGGAGATAAGAGCCATGAAGAAAGCATACTTCCCTGCTCTTACTACATGTACAGATAGCTGACCTGTGGTCCTGTTTCAGTTTACCAGACCCCTCCTTGGTGACTAGGAAGAGGAGAACCCTTGCAGGGCTATTGTGAGAATTATTATAGGCATTTGTTAGCTAAAGCTACTTGTATTTGCTCTGAGTTGGATTCTGGTTGAGCAGGTCCTATGGAAGCAATTGAATATTTTTTCCCCCTCCATTATCAAAATCAGAGGTTCAGCTGAAGAAATCAATAGGGTCTTTATAGTTATGGACCCTCTTGCCAATATGTCCTGGATTTATGCTCTTCCTGGCCTGTAAAGGCTTCCTGGGAGGTAGTATGTGATTGGATTCAAACAATATATAATGCTTCTTTGTAGGAGAGGGTGGCTCTTCCTGTGTTGAAGGAGGCAGTGATTTTCCCTCTTCTCAGAACTTTGGATTTGACCATGTTGGACAACTTTTGAATGGTCTCCAATCTTTCCTTTTTAGGCATTAAATTCCAAAGCTTTCTGGAAAAAGTAAATCTAGAGTTGTCATCTTTAACTCCCAGAAGAGTAGTATTCTCCCAGAAACAAAGGCAACTTGGAAGTCTTCCTGTCCTCCCAGCTCCTAAGAAGCAGGTGGCAGATGTGGCCTGGGGAAATGTTGAACAAATTAATCTTGTGTGCTAACTCAACCATTCCTGAACCAGGAAACTCTGCTCGAGGTCACTCAGTTCCTCCAAGGCAATCCAACAAATAGGCAACCATATTCGATAGGATCATAAATCCTCCTGACCCAATGTCTGTGAGAAAACACAGGTCTTTAAAACTTAAGAAGAACAGGTAGGCTACCTGGGACAGTGTGGAGGATAGCAATAGCGCTTAGATTTATATACCACTTTACAGTGCTTTACAGCCCTCTGTAAGCAGTTTACAGAGTCAGCCTATTGCCCCCAACAGTCTGGGTCTTCATTTTACCCACCTGAAAGGATGGAAGGATGAATCAGCCTTGAGTCCGGTGAGATTTGAACTGCCAAATTGCAGTCAGCCAGCAGTCAGCAGAAGTAGCCTGCAGTACTGCACTCTAACCACTGTGACACCGTGGTTATTCAATAGGCCAGGTGTAGCATTGTTTAAGAGATGGAACTCAGTGTGTGCTTATCCAGTTGGATCTTATTTGGTAGACATAATTTATTTATCTGATTATTTGGTTGATTTTATTCCACCTAGCTGGTAGAATGTGATGAAATACCTAGGACAATCAACAGAGTTGTACAGATGGTTCTATGTATATTAAGTAGACAAGTAAATTATTTCATTTTCAAAGCAAAGCCAAAGGCCAGGTTTAGATGGATTTAAACAGTTTCATCCTCAAATTCTGAAGCTAAAATACCCCCTGTACATGAACACAAAACATAAATTCCACTTGTTGTACATTCCCTTTACTTACTTGCTTACTGGAGGTATAACTACTTCTAAAATTGGTTCTAAAACTGACATCTATGAAGCCATAGCTTTGGAGTGCATGGTTGAAATCATCCTGGTACCATTCAAAAGCCACACCACTGCCTCCAGGTTTGTACCGTCTATATTATTCATATCCGTGATCATGTTTTATCTATTTATCATTCTAACCCATTGAGACTTAAACATTCATGCATGTTTTGAGTACATAACCCATTGACTGAGATAATTGAAGAAACATTTATCCCTCTAAAATATTTAAACATAAATGTCTTCAGTGGGCCTAAGTACAGCACAGACATATTATAAAGTCATAGTTTGTTAGACTAATTTGTTCCATTCTGTATCAAAAAAATGTATTCTTTTAGCTGAGAAATGTCAGGCAAATCTATCTTTTCCCCTTTGCTTCAGTAGGCAGCTGACCTTAAAACAAAAGTCAAATGATTGCTGTCATTATGGCTTTTTTATGATCTTGCTAATGAAGTCCACAGTTTATGCTTCTTGTCTGATTAATAATGCTGGAGAATTAACGAAGCAGTGATAATGTATTAGACTGAGCACAGTTCTTGGCAAGGATATTGTTTTGTTTTTCATTAGTTTCAGAAAAATAATATGGGGAATATTTTTGCCTATGCTTATCTGTGTAACATTGATGGAAAGATTTGAGACTCTGAACATATTTTAATGGATAATCAAATGTTGTGTAATAAAAAAAGAAAAGAAATTAAACAATGAAAACCTTGGAAAAAAAGTTAGAAATGAAAATGCTGAAAACACAGAGTTGAAGTATTAATGTTGATCTGTTTCACAAAATACAAATACAAATTTTAAAAACTTTCTAAAGATTAACATTTTTCTTCCAGTTAGGTTCATTTAACATACATATAAAATATATAGGCAGAATTTAAAAATATATGAGTAAAAATAGAACATTTATTACAAAATACACATACAGAACAATCAGTCTAATGCATACGGGCAATTAGAGGTCAGCTGTTAAAAATAAAAAAGCACTACAGATTGGATATGTGTAGGGCAGGTGCTACTGGAATAAGGATCTATTTAAGGCTAATCTAAATACATCTGTTATGTCATTGTGAGATGAACAAGAGGAAAAAGCCAATTGTAAAATATCTAAATAGGTACCCAACAAATTTTCAAAACTCTACAACAGGGGTGTCAAACTCGCAGAGTCACTTTGTCATCACTTGATGTATTGTGACTTTCCCCCCTTCGCTAAAACGGGTGGGCGTGGCTGGCATGTGATGCATCCGGCCCATGGGCCATGAGTTTGATACCCCTGCTCTAGTGGCTACTATTTTGACAAACTAGACCTTATTTTCTCAACCTCAATCTCCTCAGAAGTGATGGTACTTTTATTTCTGGAATTTTCAACCAATATGATAAAACAATGTGATGGTTGACATGCTGAGAGTTTGTAGACTCCATATTTGACTTACCTGGGGGGAAAATTTTTTTAAAAAAATTTTCAGAAAAAAGAAGCTATCACACCCATCTCCTTATTCAATACCACCACTTTGAGAATGGATTGGCTAATACTTAACAGTATAACCTTCACACATTTCTTGCAATCTTTAACATGGAGGTTAGGGTGCAAAAAATCAAAATTCCAGGTAGTTCAAATGAATATAAAGGTTTATTGCAAGCTTAAGCTCTCTACAAGAATCTGAACTATTAACAATCAAAGCAAATTGGTGGTAAATAAGAGTCTATGGAATTCAAGGTGCTCTGGTCTTAGATCTCTTGTGGGTGCAAATGGACTTGAGACTGATGTGGCGTTTGACCCTTCCCCCAGTCTCAGCCTCGTCATCTCTTACATCATGTGTCATTTGCACCTGGTGTCAAACTATTGCTTATAGAATACAAAAGGCAGTATTTGCTTCTACAAGTGGTACTAGCTAACACTTTAAAAATAGTTTCCCATTATTTATACATGTTTACTAAATTGGTTCTACATCCATCTGCCTATTCATGTGGAAACAATACTACAACTAAGATAAAAACAAAAGCAAACACAATTCTAAGCAACCCCTTATGTCAATTTTAATCAAAACAATAATGCATTTATTCAAAGCAGGAAAGGAAACAAGTTTTTAAGGCACAGCTGCTTCTTGTTCTGATTTGCAGATTCTGTTTCACTCCTTCCCTCACTTCTATAACTTCTTTTCCATTCCCATGGTTTTTGTTCTCCACCAAGCTTTTAAAGACACTGCATATGGAGGGGTGGGGGGAAATTGAAGCCCTCAGAATAGAAAGCACCAGAAGTGGAAGAAGGTGGTGAATTGGTAGTTTTACAGTAGACCCCTTTTGCTACCAGCATGCTCATTATTGATAGAATATTACCTTTCATCCATCAGAAAGGTCTTAAAGGTTTTCATTTGCTGGTTTCTACAGCAGAACTGAGATGGACCTTATGAATCAGTACTTAATGATGAAAATTCACTTATCTGCTTCTTATGAAATTTACTGGGTATATCCACACTCCACATTTGTTTCTTATCATCTGCTGTAATATCAATAGCAATAGCACTTACACGTATATACCGCCCTATGGTGCTTTACAATATTATTTGTGTGGTTTACACTGTCAGCATATTGCCCCCAACAATCTGGGTCCTCATTTTACTGATCCTGGAAAGATGGAAGGCTAAGTCAATCTTGAGCTCTATCAGGATTGAACTCCTGGCAGTGGCAGAATTTGCCTGCAATACTGCATTCTAACCATTCAATGCCATTACCAGGAAGCTGGCTTTATGCCTTCTGAGCTTCCTATTTGGCCAAATCAATCCTCACAAACAGTCCTGATAGACACTGTGCCATGGGTTTTAATAGGCCTGTTGAAAATGGTGCTTTAAAATCCACGAAGGATCTTTTTATTAAAAAAAAAAAAAGTTAAACCAAATGCAACTTTTTCCAAAGGGGTTAGGCATGTTCATGCATGCACAGGCAGATGGGAGCAGCTTTCAAAATAGTTGTGCAAAAGATGTAGCTGCTAAATTAACGAAATTTATTAAATTAATAAAGCATGTTTCAAACATGTTCCTGCATATTCCAAAGTTTCTCATTCAACAGGTTAGCACAGTTCTGCGGCTGTTCCTAAGCATTGGCTGGCTATTATTGAGTTGATTTAAAGCCTTTTCTCATTACTGTAATTTCTTTACGTGATCCTAGAACATATTATAAATCACTAATCTATTGTAACAGTAAATAAACATTAAACCTTGACTATATCACAGTTACTGCTTAATTTTGGAAACTCCCTACTTTAAAAAACCCTTCCAAATCAATTAAATACTTTTCTTGTTCCATATGCCGATGGATTTCTTGTGCCCAGGTCCAACATTGCTTTGATTGCTAACCTCCCCAAGATTTTTCCTGTAAGAGGAAGGGTTTATGTCAGAAAGAATCATCAGCATAGTGTTGAAGCCACCAAAGCATTTTGTGAACATCTTGACCTCAGCAGACAATATGATTCCTTTATGCAGCTGACGCAAAGAAAGCCATTGGAATTAATGAAATAATCTTGGATAAAAGCCAATGTCAGAGGTCAGTCAGAGTTTACAGACACCTTTGCCTGACATTCCTATCATGCTAGGCAGCTTGGGAATTCTTCAGATATTTACTCTGAGCTGGCTAATGTTAAAACCAAGGGAATGCCTCCAAGCCTCTAGAGGCCAAAGATTCTTGTGTCTGTTCCAACTTCAGCTAAAATCTTGGGGCTTTAAAACACAAGCTCCTTGTGATTCATGAATGGTCATGTGAATGAATTACCATGTTTCTATATAATACTTAATTCTTTATTCTTTTAAACATATGATGCCTGAGTTGTATAATTCTTGGAAAACAAAATACAAAGTAACTAGAGTTTGAGATATGAATAACTATGAATAAGTGGGGAAGTGGGGAAAGAAAGAATAATATTTTTTTTTTAGTGACTGACTGCTTGGTTGTGCTGGCAAACTCAAAAGTAGAATGGTCCTAATAGCACTTTTGCAGTTCTTTGACTTTCTCTGTTTTTCTCCTGTTCTATAAAGTCTTCCTCAGCTAAGCTTGCTTCCAAGTGACTTCATCAACTTTTCTGGCAATGAGAAAGAAGAGATTTGCCACAGTTTTCTTGGAGGATGACTTTCAATTTCCCTTCTTTCCTACATGGTTATTTTCACCCAAATACTAACGTAGTCTGACTATGCTTAGTTTCCAAATTCTAACAAGGTCAGCCAGGTACATCCCTATTTCATAAACCAAGGGTGGGTTCTACTCAGGGGTGGGTTCTATTTACCTTTAGTACCGGTTTGCAGTGAGGCCATGTGCTTGGTTTGCTTGCGTGCATGCTTTTCTGCGCATGCGCAGAAGCGTTTTGATGACATCAGGGTCAGTGGGCGGAGCCTCCTGCCGGTTTTACTACCGGTTCTATAGAACTGGTGCGAACCAGGGGCAACCCTCCACTGGTTCTACTTACCTTTACTACAGGTTCGCAACGGGATCACGCACACGAATGACGACATCCGGGGCAATGGGCGGGGCCTCCCGCCGGTTTTATTACCGGTTCTTGCAAACCGGTCCGAACTGGGGGCAATCCACCACTGCTATCAACCATAGGAAGATTAAGAAATAGAACACATGTGAGCTTACCATGAAGATATAAATCATGCTGTGTATGTATGTATGTATGTGTGATATGAATCTAAGCTCTCAACATTTAAGACCTACAGGTAATTTTCTGGAAAAGAAGCTAGCTTCTATATTTCTTGTTCTATTCTTGTGTATCAGAAATAGTAAAGTTGTCACTATCGTTCAATTGTTTTTACAAAGTTAATACATGCAGAGATGGAAAAATATACAAGAAATACAATGCCACTTGTAAAAGGGTTATTTAATATTTTTAATTATTGCATTATTAATAGGCAAAAGGTTAAATAGCATAGTACTTTAGTTTGAAAATAAGTCTCACATGTATGTGGCAATCAAAATGTCAGTTTCAAAAAACAAAAGTCAAATCTTATTGTACCTGATTTCCAGCCTAGTTTTACATTATAATAGTTCAAGGCAAAGACTTGTAAGTTTGCTGATGAATATCCAGTTATTCAATACACTGGTCAAGTTTACATTAGAACCAGAGCCTAAGGTTAGTTTTAAATGATTGAGCTAGTCTCTTTACAACCTAAATCTATATTTAATTAACAATTATTCCATAGTTGTATATTCTCCAGTTATATTGATGGGATTAAAATGAAAACAAAAATACAGATGATATCTCAGTGGATGCCACAAACATTTCCAGTTTTGATTCCATGAATGCCAAAAGAACTGGAATTAAATATATGCCCCAGCCCAGAATATGAAGAACAAAGAAACATTTAAGTGCTTTTTGGTCTCCCTTAAAGAATATAATTTTTATCAGCGTAATTGAAACCTTCATGCATACATAGCTTTCCTGTGTATTAACATTTTGCAAAATGCTGAAGGCAGATATTACCATGAATGCTTACATTATCTGCTAATGTAGTTACTTAGCAATTTACAATCTGGTGAAATTTGCAACTCAAGTAGCTTCAAAGTAGTTCTGTAGTGTACTATTTTCTCCTAAAACATCTGATTTCTGATATTAACACACTTATTATCAGGCTTTTGTGGCTTGTACCACCTGACAAAGTTCATTGTGATCTGAAAAAGTTTTTCTGGAAATAAATTTCTTTGGTGTTATTATTGCAAAAGCCTAAGATAGTGTGAGCGAGTGAATAAGTGCTTTCATGTCAGCATTGATTCTTGGCAACTGCCTAAACTCTGCTTGGATCCTGTGTCAGGATCCAGGCCTAAGAAATGTTAGTCCTGGTCCTAAGAAATGTTAGTTAGTAGTTTTCTTGGCTGCTGTGCTGTTTAATTGTAGTTTTATTGCAAATGTTTTTCATTTTGTTTGCTGCCAAAGCCATTGGTTGAGATGGGCAGTTATGCAAACTAAATTAATCAATAAACAACAATTTTTTGGGCAAGATTTCAGAAGTGGTTTGCCCTTCCCTTCTTCCTAGGGCAGTGTTTCTCAACCTTGGAAGCTTGAAGATGGGTGGACTTCAACTCCCAGAATCCCTCACCCAGCAGCGTGGAGAAACACTGCCCTAGGCCTAAGAGAACAACTGGGTCAAGGTCACCTGGTTGACTTTGAGCCTACCACAGGACTAGAACTCAGGGTTTACCAGTTTCTAGCCCAGTATCTTAAATTCTACACCAAAGTGGCTCTCATCTGGATAATTATGCATCTGGAAGCACAAAGAGCCTTCAGTTGAAATTAATAGCATTAGAACATCACTCAGGATATGAGCAATTGGATAATGATGGGCAAAGGCCCTTTAATACCTTCCAAAATGGAGCATTGATAAAATTTCTGGGTTTTTGTCTCCCCTCTGATCTAACATGGCCTAGCTGATGCTCTATGTAAAACATCAATATGTCTGCTTTCTTCCTCACCCTCCTGATTCTTAGTTGCCCACTGGGGATGAGGTAAATACCACTTGGAAGTTAGATTTGGTCCAAGGGCTTCTATTTGCTGATTTGTAGCACATCTTGGCTTGGTGAGGTGTCGTTTATAGCACAACTCAGTTATGAATACTTGTAAATATGGTAGCATTTTGAAATAGACTCAAGATTCAGAAGGATCTTGACAGAGTTGAATGTGCATAGGTATAATAATAGGCAGTATCTGGTTCAATAGTAGTGCCTTTGACCATCCCAGTGGACCATCACTTATGTAGGGGCCAGCAGTGTGCTGCAGCTGCCAAAAAAAGCCAGTGCAGTCCTAGGCTGCATTAACAGAGGGATAGCATCTAGATGGTTAGCTTCCTTAGATATTGAATTATAACATCTATCCCATTGCAATTCTATGGCTCCATATTATGGTGATTTTATTGTGGTTTTATCTTAATTTTATATATTATCTTCTATATTGTATTGTCCACATATCATATTGTGCATATGTATGTGTGTGTATATGTTGATGCTATATTTAAACTAAATTTGTATATCACTGATTGCATAACCTCTGTAGATGCCATACACTAAATAAATAAATAACCTTGCATTTCATTAAGTCATTTGACAAGGTAGATTGCAGCCTAATTCTGCAATGTTAAACATTGATAAAACAATGTTCTATCTTACACTCTCAGCATGTAGTCCTTAATAGAATTACATCTGCATGGAGGAAAACATGCAGTTGGATCCTCAAGGTTCTGTCTTGGGCCCATCAAATTTGCAGACGACATCAAACTGGAGAGAATTCCTAATACTTTGGAAATAGACTCAAGATTTAGAAGGATCTTGACAGAGTTGAATGTGCATAGGTATAATAATAATAGGCAGTACCTGGTTCAATAGTAGTACCTTTGACCATCCCAGTGGACCATCACTTATGTAGGGGCCAGCAGTGTGCTGCAGCTGCCAAAAAAAGCCAGTGCAGTCCTAGGCTGCATTAACAGAGGGATAGCATCAAGATTATGAGAAGTGATAGTACACTCTATACTGCACTAGAGAAGCCACACTTGCCTGCAACTCTTCAACTAGGAGGTACAGTATTTGAATATGACACATATTCCCAATACCTTTTTTATTTTGGTTTCTGATTGTGGAGCAAATTTGAATTCAAATTATATCACAATCAATATTCAGAAATGTCACCGAACTAAATCTTTTATACATTCAGAATTTTCAGCATGGGCAAATAGGTTGTTAGATTAATGACAGCGGTAATGATTAAAGCGTATTATTTTATGAGTTTCTTGTTTTAATCGGACATTATGCAAATTATACTGTATTCCATTTTTCAATAAAAGGTCAACAGTGCACTGTTTGTTCAGAATATGCAATTTAAACTTCACATCTGTCATTAGAGATAATCTAGGCTTGTTGTATCTTGTGGGGTTGTCATAGTAACTAGACCTGAGATCTCTGTTTACAGCCTTCAGAGAATAAACATTTTGCCTTTCTTTTTTTTAGGAAGAAAAATACTCAAACAATTAAATGTGGTCTGAAAACAAAACCATAATAGCTCAGAAAGAGAGATGTCATTTGTCAAAAATCAATATAAATGATGCAGTTGGTGAAAGTCAAAACACCCAAGCAAGTGATTGACAGCTATACTGAAATATTTCCCCAGGGATGAAGGAAGTAACTGATAATGTAACACAATGCCTTGAAGCAGAATTCATTTAGCTGTGCTAATGGGCTTTGTTCCAGTTATTATCACTTTGAAGAATATTTGCTTAAATTTCTTTAAAGTCAGTTAAAGGTTCTAAAAGTGTTAAAAAACATTTGTTCATTCATAATAGCACAAAGGGGCTTTATTTTTTACTTTCTGTAAGGCTCCTTGCTTTCATCCCGAAGACTATACAAGGGCATCCATACTTGCTGTGGTTTTACATCATCTTTAATGCTTTTTCTTTTTTAATCTCACCATCACACAAACGCAGGTGCAAAAGGGTGATATCCTGTAGCTTCTGATAATACAGAGTGGTGTAGTAGAAACACTTAAGTAACTGCCAGGCTGCATCTTGACAAAAGATTTCCAACATCTGATGTCAAATTTATTGACATGCTGGGTAAAGTGCCTGCATACAGGTGTAGAATGCCCTCATCTGAAAAAAAAAACCAAACCCATTTAATAATTACTGGGTATACTCAAACACAGCTGAAAGTATGATGGGTTCTGCTTAGTAACAGATTCCAAGGAAAGGTGCTTTTTCAGGAGGCAACTGGACTTTCTTGTTTTTTTTTTTTTGAAGACATTTCGCTTCTCGTGCTAGAAGCTTCTTCAGCTCTAACAGGATAGTGGGGAAGGAAGGATTTATATTCCTTGCAGACAGCTGGTAATCTGCATCCTTTTAGAGGGTCGTTGAGGTTTATCTGTGTCCTCAGGATCACCTAAGCAGTGCTTCTGGTTCCTGTAGTCTGCATTTTTTTTTCTTCTGGAAATCTTCTGGAATATAAATTTTTCTATTCCCCACTATCCTATGAGAGCTGAAGAAGGTTCTTGGATGAGAAGCGAAATGTCTTCAAAAGAAAAAACAAGAAAACCCAATTGCCTCCTGAAAAAGCACCTTTGGGACAATCATGATCTGGATGAATGAGACTCTACAGATTCCAAGGAGAGCATTTGTCAGATATGTTTTAGTTTGGGATCTGTAGCAAATAATTTACATCTCCTCTATCTATTTCTATGATTCTTTAAAAGCCAGTTAATGATGAGCAGTGAGTGCTAGATGCTGGATACTTTGATTCACTTGTCAAGGTTTCTTAATTAAGAGCCACAGGAATTTAGTTCCCTCTGATGTTTAATAACATATAAAATATTCTTGCCTTTTGGTTTGCCAATATTGTGGTTCCATCACTATGCAAGCAAGGCAGGTTATACCCTCGACATTAGTGCCAATTACAGGTAGTCCTCGACTTATGACAATTGAGCCCAAAATTTCTAAGTGTTTCTAATTTCTAATGTTGCTAAGTGAGACATTTGTTAAGTGAATTTTGCCCCATCTTACGATCTTTCTTGTCACAGTTGTTAAGTGAATTGCTGCAGTGGATAAGTTAGTCACCCGGTTGTTAAGTGAATCCGGTTTCCCCATCAACTTTGCTGGTCAGAAAGTTGCGACCCTGGGTCACAGCAATGGTCATAAGTATGAACCAATTGCCAAGCATCTGAATTTTGATCACATAATCACGGGGATGCTGCAAAGGTTGTAACTGTGAAAAATGGCCATAAGACACCTTTTTCAGTGCTGTTGTAACGTTGAATGGTCACTAAGTGAACTGTTGTAAATTGAGGACTACCTGTACTTTGTGCTAGTATTTCCTTGCTGTCTTTATCTCCAAACTGCACTGATTCCAAATACTATAGGTTTCTTGGTTCTTAGTGATTTGCACAGGTAGTCCTCACCTTAAAACAATTCATTTAATGACTATTAAATACAACGTCAATAAAAAAGTGACTTATGATCATTTTTTCACAGTTACAACCTTTGTAGCATCCCCAGGATCATGTGATCAAAATTCAGATGCTTGGCAACTGGTTCATACTTATGACTGTTGCTGTGTCCCAAAGTGATGCGATTCCCTTTTGCAACCTTTTGACAAGCAAAGTCAATGGGAAAGCCAGATTCATTTGACAACCCTGTTGCTAATTTAACAACTGCAGTGATTCACTTAACAACTTTAATTTATTTAATTTAATTTCGAATTTATATACCGCCCTTCTCCCTGAGGACTCAGGGCGGTGTACAGCCAAGATAAAAAACATAGAATACAAATATTAAAACATTTAAAAATATATATAAAATTTGGCCCAAAAAATTAAAAATCACAGACTAATTAAAAGAATTTAAAAATTTTAAAAATTTCTTCTTAAGCCAACCCGGCTTGCTGAAAAAGATAGGTTTTCAGGGAACGACGGAAGGCATTGAGGTCCTGGATTCTTCTTATCTCCGGGGGCAACTGATTCCAGAGGGTGGGAGCCCCCACAGAGAAAGCCCTCCCCCTGGGGGCCACCAGCCTACATTGTTTGGCTGATGGCACCCTGAGGAGGCCCTCTCTGTGGGAGCGCACGGGTCGATGGGAGGTCATCGGTAGCAGCAGGCGGTCTCGGAGATAGCTAGGCCCTATGCCATGGAGCGCTTTAAAGGTGATAACCAACACCTTGAAGCGCACCCGGAAGACCACCGGGAGCCAGTGCAGCTCGCGCAGGAGTGGTGTTACATGGGAGCGCCATGTTGCTCCCATCACTACCCGCGCTGCTGCATTCTGGACCAGCTGGAGCCTCCGGGTGCTCTTCAAGGGGAGCCCCATGTAGAGAGCGTTACAGTAGTCAAGGCGAGAGGTGACGAGGGCGTGAGTGACTGTGCACAGGGAATCCCGATCAAGAAAGGGCCGCAACTGGCGAATCAGGCGAACCTGATAAAAGGTCCCCCTGGTAACAGCCGTCAGATGTTCCTCCAAAGACAGCTGCCTATCCAGGAGGACTCCCAGATTGCGAGCCCTTTCAGTGGGGGCCAAAGACTCGCCCCCAATAGTCAGTGATGGAGTCAACTGACTATATCGGGATGCCGGGAGCCACAGCCACTCAGTCTTGGAAGGGTTGAGCCTGAGCCTGTTCCTCCCCATCCAGATCCGCACAGCCTCCAGGCACTGGGACATCACTTCAAGGGCATCGTTGGGGTGGCCTGGGGTGGAGATGTACAGCTGGGTGTCATCAGCGTACTGGTGGTATCTCACCCCAAAGCCACGGATGATCTCGCCCAGTGGCTTCACATAAATGTTGAACAGAAGGGGCGAGAGGACCGATCCCTGCGGCACTCCACAAATGAGAGGCCTCGAGGTCGACCTCTGCCCCCCTGCCAACACAAACTGCGACCGGTCGGAGAGAAAGGAGGAGAACCACCGTAACACGGTGCCTCCCACCCCCAACTCTTCCAGCCGGTGCAGCATGATACCATGGTCGATGGTATCAAAAGCCGCTGAGAGATCTAATAGGACCAGAACAGAGGAATAACCCCTGTCCCGAGCCCTCCAGAGATCATCAACCAACGCGACCAATGCCGTTTCCGTGCTGTGCCCAGACCTGAAACCCGACTGGAACGGATCCAGATAGGATGTTTCCTCCAGGAATTGTGGAAACTGTTGCGCGACCACACTCTCAACAACCTTCGCAATGAAGCGAAGGTTGGAGACAGGACGATAGTTAGCCAATATTGCTGGATCCAGGGACGGCTTCTTGAGGAGAGGCCTCACCACCGCCTCTTTCAGGGCAGCGGGGAAGTGACCCTCACTCAAGGAAGCATTAATGACGCCCTGGAGCCAGCCTCGTGTAACCTCCCGGGAAGCCAGTACCAACCAGGAGGGACACGGGTCCAGTAAACATGTGGCCGCACTAAGTCTCCCCAAAATCCTGTCCACATCATCGGGAGTCACAGCATCAAACTCCTCCCAGATAACATTCTCAAGACTGTTCCTCGTCACCCTGCCCTGATCTACCCAGTCAGAGTCCAAATCCCCCCGGATCTGAGCGATTTTGTCATACAGGTATTGTCCGAAATCCTCCGCCCTGCCTTCTAAGGGATCCTCCCGCACTCCCAGATGGAGCAGGGCGCGGGTCACCCTAAACAGGGCGGCCGGACGATTCCCTGATGACGCAATAGAGGCGGAAAAGTAATTAGACTTTGCCGTCTTTATCGCCACTAGGTAGGCCTTAATATGCGACCTTACCAGTGTTCGATCAGATTCAGCGAGACTGGCCCTCCAACCGCTCTCCAGGCGTCTTTTCCGGCGCTTCATTTCCCTCAGCTCCTCAGTAAACCAAGGAGCCACCCGGGATCGGCATCGGGTCAGAGGCCGCAAAGGCACAACTCGGTCCAAGGCCCCACCAGCCGCCCGATCCCAGGCGGCTACTAGGTCCTCGGCCGAGTCATGTGCTAGATCCTCAGGAAATGGCCCAAGCTCCGTCTGGAACCTATCAGGATCCATCAGGCGCCTGGGGCGGATCCATCTAATTGGGTCCGCCTCCCTGCGGCGAGGGGTCGCGGTTCGAAGATCTAGGCGAAGGAGTGAGTGGTCAGTCCATGACAAGGGTTCCATGTCTATATCCCCTATAACAAGACCACTCAACCACTGGCCAGAGACAAAAATCAGATCCAGAGTGTGACCTCCCCTGTGAGTAGGGCCATGAACTAACTGGGTCAGGTCCATGGCCGTCATGGAAGCCATGAACTCCCGAGCCACCTCAGACGTTTCACCGACAGATGGCAAGGTGAAATCACCCATGACTAAAAGCCTGGGTGTATCTACTGCCACCGTGGCTATCACGTCGAGTAGCTCAGGAAGGGCTGTTGCCACGCGGCAGGGAGCCAGGTACGTAAGCAATAAGCCCATCTGAACCCCACGGCCCCACCTCACAAGGAGGGACTCACATCCGGCTATCTGAGGCACAGTGGTTTCCCTCGGATCCAGATCCTCGTTAATAATAACCGCCACCCCCCCCGCCCCTCCCCTGGGCCCTGTGGCACTGTGCCAAGAAAGGTTGTAAAATGGGGCAACACTCACTTAACAAATGTCTTACTTAACAACATAAATTTTGGGCTCAATTGTGGTCGTAAGTCAAGGACAACCTGTATTACTAATAGAAGTGCTTAAAGTAATAATAATGACCATTCATCTGTTCACCTTATGAAAGAAGGAAAGGCTATTTTGTTGCTTATGGGAAACTTGCTTGATACTGACCCAAATAAGTTAGGGAAAGCATGCAAAGAACAACTCCAAGAATCCCTTCCACCTCTTAATGGTTCATTAAGGAGAGAGGTTGGAATGGAGGAGCTGGCAACATTTTAAGCCATCATCTGCTTTTTATAGGGATGAATTGGGGCCAGTCTCAAAGATGTTTTCCCTTTACAGTTCCCAGCCAGTTCTGACCATTTATAGACTGATCTTCCTTTTACAGGCTTCTCTCCTCGCAAGAAATTTGATCATGTTCTACTCCACTGGTTTTCAACTTTTTCTTCATCACAGACCCCCTTTTGTGGCCACAGACCATGGCCACGGACCAGCAAGACTTAACTCAAGATTTAAAGCATTAGACTGCATCAAGCCTTCGCAGATCCCTGGGTGTCTGCAGACCACAGGTTGAGAACCACTGTTCTACTTTGTTTCTGAGAAGTTAGCCTGCTGATGGAAAGACAAAGTCCGGTGTCCTTGGGACTGCCACCAATTCCACCAGAGAGGTAAAAACTATAATTGACAATGTCTATGGAGATTCTCAGTCATCCAGGTGATGGTTGTCCCAAAGGTGCTTTTTCAAGAGGCAACCGGACTTTCTGGTTTTTCTTTGAAGACATTAGGGTTAGGGTCAAAGTGGCCATCTATGTCAAAATTGAACAGCCTTCTATCAACAGAGGGGGAGGGGTATGATACATCATCTATCTCCTGTCAACAACACCACAGTTCCAAGAAGGCTCCAAACCCATTTGCACACTCAGGTGACCCTGATGACAAAGATAAACCTCCAGGTGGCCTTAATTATTTGCTAAAAGAATGCAAATGACCAGCTGTCTGCAAGGAGTATAAATCCTTCCATTCCCCATCATCCCACTGTCAGAGCTGAAGAAGCTTCTTGGATGAGAAGTGAAAGGTCTTCAAAGAAAAAACAGAAAGTCCAGTTGCCTCTTGAAAAAGCACCTTTGGGGTATAATTGACAATCAGTGTGGGAATGAGAGGAGAAAAAATAGGAGGGGGACGTCTCTCAGGCGGTATTGTGTTTAATGGTAGTTCTAAACCAGGGGTCAGCAACCTGCGGCTCCAGAGCTACATGCAGTTCTTTGGGCCCTCTGCTGTGGCTCCCTGTCAGATGATCCCACCGCTGACTGGCCCCGCTCCTTGCCCTCCCCTCCCAGTCACTGCTTGCCTGGCCTGAGAAGGTAAGGGTGATATCTGGGGATGAAGAACAGCCAGGACAGTGACAGAGAGATACAGAGAGAGGGGGAAACAGAGAGACATAGAGAGATACAGAGTGAGAGGGAGAGAGGGGGGAGAGAGATGTCAAAAGAATTTTGTGGTTCCTGGTGTTTTTTAATGACTGGTTCTCTGGCGTAATGACCAGCTGGGTAGGCATGGCTGGGGGGGGGTCATGTGACTGGTGGAAGTGAGTGACATCGAGTTGGCCATGCCCACCCAGATTTTGTGGCTCCCGGTGTTTTCTTTTCTGTGGGAAACGGGTCCAAATGGCTCTTTGAGTATTTAAGGTTGTAGAGCCCTGTTCTAAACAAAAGGCAATTACACCACAGGGAAATAAATCCGAATAGGTGAAATGTCCTAATGCTACAGTTGAGGATAGGAAGATCACATAAAAGGCTAGGTAGCTGTGCCTTGTTTGAAGCACCTGTTGAAGGATTGTGCTGAAATATGAATATGAATAATCCATTCATGTTCTTGAGCTGGATTTTCTGACATTTGGTTGGTGAGCATAGACAACCATTTAGACGTGGATGAGATTTTCCATGTGAAGTCTAGTTTCCCTCAAGGTGCTCGATATGGAACATGTGAGTGGAATACAGTTATCTAAACTAGTGTGTCATCAAGGCTTTGCCATCTCTCAGGAGGAAATGCTTCAGGCCGCATTGAGAAAAGCAGTTAGGAAAAAGCATCAGACGGTCTCTTCGCATGTTAAAATACCTTGTGAAAACTTTTCTAGTGGTGTTTTCAGTTCATCTTTAGCATAGACGTCACAAATTCTGTATCACTAAAATGGCCATTTTAGCTAACTCAGTGTTCTGGTTGAGAGAAACAAACTTGAGCCATTGAGTTATAGAGAAAATTTTCTTCTTGGGTTTGAAATATTTCTGCCATTGCTGAAATTAATTATGCTAATTATCTGCTCCATTTATAGAGCTTGATCTTGCCTGCATTTATAACATAAGGTTAAAAAAAAAAGGGGGGGGGAGAGATGATTTTGCTGTTTTGACAACTTCTGAATATGGGTAGAGGACCTGAATGTCAGCAGTACTAATCCACTGATAACAGCTCTCTTGCCCTGCTAATTTAATGTTCCCTTTATTTTCCAATGGTAGTGTATCATTCTGAATTTTCATATGAAGAAGCTCTCTCATTATGCTTTAAATTGCTCAATAATGAGTGTTTTGTAAACACGTGTGTATAAATTATTCATTAACAGAATGGTCTAAAATATTTTTTTGCCCTTTCAATATTTTCTATTCCTCCCTACATTTATGGCCTATCTTCATGCTGTAAGTATCCTCAGGTAGTTATTGTGAAATTAAACTGAGGAGGATAAAAATAAGTAAATTGGTTAAAAAGATGCCTCTCAGTTAAGGTGACCAGACGTCCTGCTTTTGGCGGGACAGTCCCGATTTTTAGCAATTTGTCCCGTGTCCTGCGGTGTTTTAAAAAAGTCCCGATTTTTCATTCTGCCTCCTGAGTCCCGGCTGCCTCCTGAGTCCCAGCTGATGGCTAGAGGGAAAAAAACTGTTTAAACTCTTGCCACCGGGCTTCAAAGAGCCGCCCTACAGCTGATCAGTGTTAAAAGAAAACAAATAGTAGACCGATGCCTGCAAAAATAGAAAAAACAGCCCCTTACAGCTTCCGCATAGGTTAATTAGCACAAGTTGATTAGCTTGGCTTCCCCACTCTCAGCTAATTTGCTTTCAGTTGTTTTGTGCAGGGCTCTATTCTGTTGCTACCTGCAAAGAGTTCCTGGAGGAGATTTTTTTCCCCAGCTATGCTGAAAAAGCGAAAGCGAAAGTAAAGCAGGGTCTTTGCTGCAAAGTGACAAAATGAGGCAGAGAGAGATTTCTTTTTCTTTTTCCTCACCAAAAAAGGTAGGTGCAAAACTGCAAACAATGGGAAATTTAGGGCAAAAGAGGAGAGTTCAAGATTTTAAAACACAAAAGAAAAAAAGCTCTATTTAACTAGGGAATTGTAATAATTGAGATACTATTAATTGTATATTGTGTTGAAAGCAGAAATGGTTAAGTTGTGGTTTGGAGGAATATATGGGGGAAATTATTTGGTTTATTATTATTGGTAAATATAATTAATTGATTTGTAAGAAATTGGATTGCATGGAAATAATTGGAATATTCATGTTCATATTGATTAATAAACAAAAAAGGTAGTTATATAACTAATTGATTTATATTAAAATCTTGAATTTATATTAAACAATTGTAATATTACATAATTAACCAATGTGAGGATGGATATAAAAATAGATGACAATGGGAAGGGGTATAATATAGAATAGAAGAGAAAAATTGAATTTGATTAAGATTAGAGATGAGGATGAAGGGTAATATTGTTTTTTTAAAAAAATAGATGAGGAATAAATATGGCAAAAAGGAAATATAGAAATTGTAAATTTAATTGAAATGACTAAACAATGTTTAAATTTGTGAACCAGCCAAATATTCTGTTCAAAGAAAATACATTGTATGTTCGTATGTGTGTTTCTAATTATTGCTATTTATTCATATTTGTTCTCTTTTATTCTTTAAAGTTTAACAATTCATTCTTTATCTTAATATCTTTATATTTGTTTGGGGTTGGCTTTCTTCCCTTTCATCTTTTTTATTGTACAGCAATCTTTCTCCTCAAACCTACCACCTCTCTCTTTTCTTTCCTTCTTACTTTTTCTTCCCCCCACCCTCTTCTTCTCCTCCCTACTTCCTCTTCCTTTCTCCTTCTCCTCCTCTCTTCCTCCCTCTCTTACCCTCACTTCTACTCTAATTTCCCTTCCCTTCCTTCATCCCTCTCTATTGCTGTATCCTTTTATGCATATGGACCAGTCCTCAAACTTACGACTGTCCTCACATTTTACGTTTTTTGCCCTATCTTATTACCATGGTGAAGAGAAGCAGTTGTGAAATGAGTGAGATGGTTGTTAAGAATGCTGCACGGGCATAAATGTGAGGATGGTCATAAGTGTGAGGCCCAATCAAAAGTGCAAGGACCTGTCAGAAATGACTTTTTTCAGCCCTCTGAGTAGTCCCTATACACATAGCCATGGCCACCCGGTCACATGACCAGCTAGCCACACCCACCCAGTCACATGACCTCATGTCACGCCCACAAAATAAGCCACGCCCACAATAGTGTCCCGCTTTACCAGTGTTAAAGTCTGGTCACCTTACTCTAAGTCCTCCATGTTATTCCAGTACATAATGTCATGATTGCCCCTATCTACATTTCTTTAGAACAGGGGTGCCAAACTCATGGCCCACTGGCCAGATGCCTCACGTGCTGGCCGCAGCCATGCCCTGTTTAATGAAGAGGAAAAAAGTCACGATACGTCACGTGACACTGCCATGATGACATGAGTTTGACACCCCTGCTTTAGAATCACAACTTTTTATATTTCCAACTGATAGACTGTTATAAAGAAATTATGTAAAAAGTCTTCAAATAGGATACTAATACAAAAAATCCTGAATGAATATTGGAAAGAAGTTGATGGGTTATCTGCTAAAATGAAAGCTATGGCATGCACTTGAAAGAAAACTGGAATGCCTTCTAATTGTGGAGTCTGTCTGGAAAGAATAAAGAATGTTTATTCACAGAGAGTATGCAAGTGTGGTTAGAGGACTATAACAGTAACAAAGAGTTAGACATCCTGCATACCTCAGCTAGAAGTTAGGAATAGGGATGGGCTTGGAGCAAATAGAATGTGTATTAGATAACTTCTGGAATATTCATTAACCAAGGCTTAGAAATAGGGATGGCTAGAGACTAATAGGACAATTGTCAGATCAATACTAAAATGTTTATTAGATTATTTGTTTCATGTATCCCGCCTTATCCCGCCATCCGCTTTAGTGAAAATATATAAAGCTTTCCTTAATTCTATTATTCGGGATTCCTTGGCATTTTCTAGCCGGGACCCCTTTTCTTGGAGAGCTTCAATCAAAGGAAACTAAACCTGCACTGCGTCTCTGGTGTTCTTCATCGGTTTCAGCACCATTCTCAGACCCGAATTGGGGACAACAAATTATCTAAATTTTTGAAGGCCAGCAGGATAAGTCTCTGAAAAATGAACAGAACAGCTGATGTAGGGGGAGAAGCTAGCAAAAGAAAGAGCAAATTTGTAAATGAGCCAGATCCAGCTGGAGTTGAAAAAAAAAAATCCAGAAAAAAATAACAAATACACCCCTACGGCGAAGGCACCTGGATAGTGATTTGAAATGTTGCTGAGTCCTCCATTCCATACCCGTCTCTTCCACTCACATAACCTAGAACAGGGGTGTCAAACTGAATTTCATTGAGGGCCACATCAGGATTGGGTTTGACCTTGGAGGGCCGGGTGGAGTCAGTGGGGTGTGGCCATGGTGGGCGTGACACGGAACCACACCCCCACAGACATGGTTTTATAAACTTATAAAAATAGGGAGGTGTACATTTCTGCAATTTTGTTTTTTTAATACTTACTTGATCTACTTGATCACCTTATGAGAGAAAGAGACCAGATCAAGAAACTGACTCCATAGGAAGTCTAGAACTATAAATTATTGACATAGGCTAGTAGCAGAATCCTGCAAGCCTGAAAGGTAAAATATTTTATTTTTCCTCCCTTTTATAACCTTCTTGGGCCTGGAAGGCCTCCTGGACCACTCCGGAGTCCAAAAGTGGTTGAGGGGGGCGCACATGCCCTGCCCTGCCCGCGCCCCATTTTTGCTAGCAGAAGCACCGCGGGCCAGTCCCTTGCTATTTCCAGACCGGCTCCACAGGCCAGATCTAAGCACCCCTAGGCCGGATGCGGGCCACATGCCTTGAGTTTGACACCCCTGACCTAGAACAATTGTATTTAATGGCTGGAATATTTTATTTATCTTGTTTAATTACTAACAAAGGGTCTTCTTCTTTTCAGTAATTGAAAATATAATTATTGGGGAAGCTGATAGAAGGTGGTCATAATAATAATCACATTCTAGTAAATTTCTAGATCAGTACAGTTAGCTAAGAACAAAAAACAGGTTGGCCACCAATAGAGCTAAAAGCGAAAGAGGGAGGTAAAGGCTCCACACCAATCAGTTATTAAATGTTTTAGGTGTTATTTTAATGGAGGCTGCTTTCCACTTACAGAGAAAGAAGACTACAGGGTCTGGGATGCTGCTTGTATGTTTTAACTTCTCATTCATCGAGTGGTATTGTTCAAAATGGGAATATACAGGAGGAGAGAACTAATGTAGGCAGCTTCCCATGGGTTTTATAGAAGAGGACAAAAGAAGCTGAATCTCTGCAGGTAGCTCACTGTTTGTCAGTGAAGAAGCTTTTACAATAGAAATGATGTTGAAGAGGACTGGGGAGGGGAAAGAACAGAAAATGTGAATAAAGTGCCATTGACTTCTAATGCAGTTACCTTATATTGCTCATTTCTACCACACTAAGATGCATATTTAATTTGTTGCACTGTGAACATAATGTCTTTTTGTTTGCTTGGCAGCTGTTTTTGAAAAAGAAATGCATCAAACTACAGTTATCCAATCCAACTGTCTTGATAAAAGCTTAGAGATACAGTAAGGAAATACTGCCCTGTCGTATTTGAAAATTATAAATAGCACTTAACAGAGTATTAACAATAACAAATCATAACATTTTCCCTTCTGGGTGGTAAGACTGAGAAGTTAAAGTTGTGTTTTGTCTGATTGTTTTTAGATGTTAGTGATGACCCTGTGTCACGCATGAGCAGAAGAAAGAATAAGAAAAGTTAAAATAGCACTGAGGCGATGGTGCAGTTTAATACGTCTGACAGCAGGAAACCAAAACTACTAGAAGATGAGTTTCTACTTGATTGGAAATACCAGATGAGTACCATTTCTAAAATTGATTTTATATGATTTGACTTAAACATCTATTGCCATCATAGTAATAATAAATCCAACAATTGCTTATCAGTTTTGTGATTTCTTATTATTTTCGTCCTCATACTTTGCACCAAAGTTCTTCACTGGTACTAGATCTCAATGCCTGATTTGTATTCCTACACAGAGATTTACTAGGAAAGGACATGATATGGGGAAAGTCTACATTTCTGTATGTGGGGATCTTCTAAGCTCATCTTCACCCTGTAGCATTTGCCAATTGTCTAATTGGGTAATTTAAAACATAAAAGAAACCAGGAGACAAAATACCCATTTAAAAGGACATTTATGGAGGCTACATTTTTTGATAATTTCTGAATTAAGATTCATTATACTCTATCCTATATTTCTAATTAATCTGACTAGCTTTTTCCTCTCTGAATTTTTTTGGTGGAATTCTCAATGTGCTCTGAGTTTACATATTTGCCGATGTTTCATTACCCAACTAAGTGACATTATCAGTGATAGTTTTCTTCTCATTTCTAGAAAAGCTCGTTCCCCAAATTGCACTTTTGAAGGTACAGTTTTACTTGGGGATTCTTGGCAAGTGGGGCAAGGGATTTAAAAGATCATTTGAGTTTATATATCACTGGTAGAGTTGATTTCTTCCTTGTGGCATACTACTAATTACCAAAGGCAAATGAAATCTAAAAAAAGTGTATAGCATAACTCATGGGTGTCAAACTCGCGGCATCATGTTGCCTTCATGTGATGTTTCAAGACTTTTTTCCCTTCACGGAACTGGGGTGGGCGTGGCCTGAGCATGATGCATCCAGCCCATGGGCCGCCAGGATGAATGAATGAGGGAAAGATTTAGTCTATTGCAGCATATCTTGTTTTCATAACTAGCTTCCTCAAACAATCTCCTTCCTTTTTTTTGCAGTCATAGATTTAGTTTGCTATGGGATCGAGAAAGAGAGGGTCATGATCAGACTTGATCAGTCACAGCATGGTATCAGAGGTATTCTTACTGCAAGCAGACATCACAATCAGGCACTGAATTAAAAAGTGCATGGAGAGAAGATGGAGATAAGTGCTGCAGTCCATTGCCTCAATTTCACCTGTATTCATTGGCCATGTTGCATTTGCTGAACATGATAAAAAGGGAATTGTGGTTGAAGTCCATAATGCTAAACAGGTAGCAGATGGATAAAGGCTGATGCACATCGAGAAAGGAATGCTCTTCTATAGCGTAGTACAATAGATACTCTAAGTTACGGCGGCCTGCCTATGCTTTATGTTAATCAACAAAGAGTTAGTAAAATGAAATGCATTTCATTGCACATGGCCTTAAAAAAAAATCCAGATATTTAATGAAAAGTGAAGAGCTGTGCTATGTAGGTGAAGAGATGGAAGGTCAGAACACTGCATTAGATAGTGTAAATGAAAGGCAGCAGAGAGATCAGAAATTGTTAAACCAATTATGGACTATAAATGATGAAAGAAGCACATGAAATTCAACCCCTGATATAGATCAAAAGTGCTACAATTAATGAAACAGCATTTGCCTTGCTGTAATTATAATCAACCCACCATTTTGGTGCATGGAAGCGGGGTAGAAATTACACCATGCCACTGGGGAAATATCTTATTTCTCAGTTGTTGCAAAATCTGTTTCAGAACATTAGTAGAGTCTAGCTCATGATGAGTGTAAATGGCTTATTTTTTTCAGTAAGAAACAGTCCCTGGCTTACTATCAAATTCCCAGCCATGATCAAAAGACATTCACAGTGTGTGGATACATTCCACAAAGCTGCTGTAAAATTCTGTTTTTAATAAGAGCACAAGGTGACAAGCAACCTCTGTGTGGTGAAAGAGTAATCACCTTTTAAACAAGGATTATGCTCAGGATATCAGATGAATCTTATCAGCCAGATGAAATGGTAAGAAAACCCAAGTGGGAAACAAGTATAATTGAATGTGGCTTTGGATGGTTGATAAAGGCAGGTTATTTGGCTGGTAAAGGGCTCCAAATTCTCTCTTTCCTTTCCTAACAGGGATTGATTTTATTTGATTCTTTCATTTGCAAGGTTTACAAGCTGTTCCAATCAGAATTAATTCTCTGCAGTGCACAATTCCTAGCTTTGTAAACTCAGAGCAACATGTAAAATAAAGTATGAAATTCATATAAATTCATGAAATTGCATATATAGGACCATCATGAATTAAAACATTGCTAGAAGTGCCAATCATATCATTACAACTTCTAAGGATTTAAAGGGCATGAATACATCAGTCATATAGGACAGGCTAATTGCTAAGGTCTTTCCAAATCGATCGCCATCTTACTATGGCCAATACGTAGAATAATAATAATAATAATAATAATAATAATAATAATAATAATAATAATACCTTTAGATTTACTGATATTACTATACTGAAAATTCTCAGCCAATGTGGAGCCATATTCCCAACCATGTGCAGAGTACCAGTTTGGGGAAAGTTGTATTAGAGGTAAACATGTGTGGAAACCCACCTTACTTTTATTCCATGTGGTTGTAATATTCAGGCATGGTCCCAGATGGTGAAGATAAAATAAACAAATCTCATTTTGTAACTTTTGAATATATTTATTCATGAATCACCCAAATCCCATTTTGACATTAATTTGTAAATTGGTAAAAAAAAAAAAAATACAAATTCATATTTAAATAAAGCACGTCTTATGGCCGAAACATCTGATCTAATTTTTAGATTTGTTTTGCTTCATATGATCCTCTATTTTTATAACAATTGGACTGATTAAGAATTTCAGATTCAAAAGTGTGCCTGCTATTTTGTGTCATTTTGCTTGGCTTGATAAAGTACCCAGTTAAAAATTGTGGTATTTAAATATGAATATACAGCGTACATACAAATATATACCTATAAGCATACTGTTTCTTAACATTATACATTTCTGACAGTATGACAAAACAATGTTTGGTCTAAGAACTATCTCAGAAGTTTTGGGAAGCATAAACATCTCATGGATAGTTACCGGTATATTTTGTTATATAGATTGCCTAGGTGATTGCATCCTGTTGGTTTGTATCAAAGATACAATAATCCTTGTGTAATATAATTATTAACTGAATAGCTTACCCATTGCTGGTGCTGCAGGTATGTATGAGACTTGTTCATGAAGCAGAGGAGAGAATGCAGACAGAATGTCCCATTATGGTGCTATTGGCATCCATGTTGATACTATTGAGTGTGATACACAATATTTATTAAGACATTCAACTGCTTCAGCCTCTTTATAACCCAATGGATATCTTTTTGCCAGGAATATTAGTCGGTAACTGTTTCTTTCATATGGGGCAGTTTGTCTGAAATTGATAATGCTTAGGAAAATACCTTGCTAGTGTATTAGTTTGAGATTGATGGTGCCACGTAAGTATTTTCCTAGCAAAATGGCTTGCTAGACATTGTCAGTCTCAAATTGTCTGTTCTTGTGCAAACAATCTTTTCTTCCACATTCAGAATTGCTCAGTCTATTTATGTACCAGGTAAGAGAATAAGCTGTTTAATCAGTCCTAATGGTAGTAATGGAGAACCCACTCTCTTCCAATTCTTCCGTATATTTTGCATTGGGCTAACCTTGAAATTGTTTCAGTTGACTCTCACCAAGCTGTCACCAAGGTATAAAATGAAGGAGAGCTAATTAACTGTCAAAACTTAGGGCAAAAGATTATACACTTTTGCCTCACCTTGTAGTCCTCCCTTCGATGTGACAAGCTGTCCTCTGTTCATTTTGCAAACAACTTAGCACACAGAGGAAATGCAGTATACCATCGAGCAATCACTTATCAGCGACAGCAAATCAACATGAAGAATGGGCTTTGGAACTCTAACAGACAATGATCAGAGAGCCTTCTTTTTTATCCTAAATCATTATATTTAGCAGTCGGCCAAAGCATAGTAAGTTATTTATAAATGTCTTTGCTTGTTAAGAGATGGATGAGATTTTTTTTCCCAGAGAGATAAACAAATTGTTTTTAATCAGATGATAAATGTAGGCTTGCTACATTAAAAAAAAACAACCCAAGTTCCTTTCATTCCCTGCTTATAACCATCCATGGCTATGGATGAGTATAATTCCAGATAAATAAATTTTGATAAATACCAGATTATGGGTCATGGCTCTATTTATCTAACAGAGGGGTTGAAGAGGAAGGAAATTACCAGCATTTCCAAAGTAGAAGGGACATTTGTTTTTCTCTGTTTTAGGTACAATTGGGAGATTTAGAGCAGTTTTTTCTCAATCCCAGTGACTTTAAAATGTATGGACTTCAATTCCCAGAATTCCCTAGCTATAGTGCTGATAGAGAATTCTGGTAGTTAAAGTCCACACATCTTAAAGTTGCTGAAGTTGAGAAACACTAATTTAAAGCTATTTTTAATGTGTTTTCTTCCGTTGAAATTAATTTGTAATGATCTGCTGAGATAAATATCTTTGGGGGACACTGATTATTTTAATTTGTCATTTAATTTGTTATATTGTAAGTCTATAGTCTTTGGGAGGGAGGATTTTTAATGCAATTGAAAACCTGGCAAATCTTATAATATAATCACAATTACAAATGTACAGTTGACAATTGACAAGATTTAGTGTTTCATTTACATTCCACTACCGGTAATGAAAATATTAAATATACAATGTGCCATACAGCTAGCCAATATATCTTGAAGGTGCCAGATTAGGGAAGGCTGAATTTGCTCAACTCTAGCAATCTTTGAGCTTCACCTATGGAGATGAAAACCCTGAAGTGATCATACCTGTTTTTCAATATTTTTAAATCTCAAATGATTTGTCAAACACATCAAGTTCTATCCACAGAATGGCTTTGTTTTGCTTTTCTCAGTTAGCCAAGGGGGAGAGGAGAGGAGAGGAGAGGAGAGGAGAGGAGAGGAGAGGAGAGGAGAGGAGAGGAGAGGAGAGGAAATGGTTGTCCAATCTCTTTTTAAAAACTTCCAGTGTTGAAGGATTCACAACTTCTGGAGGAAGTTATTCCACTGATTAATTGTTCTAACTGTCAGGAAATTTCTCCTGAGTTCTAGGTTGCATCTCTCCTTGATTAGTTTCCACCCATTGCTTCTTGTCCTGCCCTCAGGTGCTTTGGAGAATAGCTTAACTCCCTCTTCTTTGTGGCAACTTCTGAGATATTGGAACACTGCTATCATCTCATCTCTAGTCCTCCTTTTCATTACATTCTATAATGTGATGATTGGATTTTTACCTGCCTTTCATTCTGCTTCTTTTAATTTTATTTTTAATTGAATTCTTTCCATGAAGAGAAGAAAATAAAGAGCATGTATTAAGAAATGGGTGTATTTAGAAAAAGGGTGGAAGTAATTCAGATTTGTAACTACTATCTGACTAGTTCTTCTCCTTGTCCATACTATGCACAGAGTATAGAACATGGGTATTCAAACTTTTGGCTTACCAGGGTTGTATTGAGTGAAGAGGAATGGTCTTAAATATAGTTAATATATAATTAATAGTTATGGTAATATATAAATATTAAAATTGCATAATATTATTAAAAGTTTACAATCTGGTAGGGCTACATTACTAGCTCTCCAGGATTGCATGCAACTTGTGGGCTGTAGGTTGGACATGCCTTCTATAGAGCCAAGGCAGACTAAAAGGACCCATTAAATGAGATTGTCACGATGGTAGGGAGAACTGCATGCTAAACTATTTATTTTTGGCTTTCAAATCTGAACAGAAATCTTGAGGTTTTCCATCAAGGATAGACAATGGAGACATGAGAGATATCCTTACAATTTTGGGAGATGATTAAGGCTACCGTAGGTAGGGAGATAAAGCAAAACAACAACAACAACAACAACAACAACAAAATGAAATCAGCAAAGCCATATCAAGAACAAGGGATCAGGATCACTCATGCCCTTGTCACCTCCCGCCTGGACTATTGCAACGCTCTCTACATGGGGCTCCCCTTGAGGAGCACCCGGAGGCTCCAACTGGCGCAGAGTGCGGCCGCGCGGGTGGTAATGGGAGCGACATGGCGTTCCCATGTAACACCTCTCCTGCGCGAGCTGCACTGGCTCCCGGTGGTCTTCCGGGTGCGCTTCAAGGTTTTGGTTACCACCTTTAAAGCGCTCCATGGCTTAGGACCCGGGTACTTGCGGGACCGCCTACTACCACCAATAGCCTCCCACCGGCCGGTACGCTCCCATAGAGAGGGGCTCCTCCAGGTGCCGTCAGCCAAACAATGCCGACTGGCGGCCCCCAGGGGGAGAGCCTTCTCTGTGGGGGCACCTACTATCTGGAACGAGCTCCCCCCAGAGATACGGAGGATCCCGGATCTGCGCACCTTCCGCCGCGCCTTAAAGACCTTACTATTTCACCAGGCCGGCCTGGCCTAATTTTCCCCCTCTTTTATAAAAGATTTTTAAATTTTAAATATCTTTTAGTATTTATATATTCAATTTTAAATTGGTTTTAAAAGTTTGGGGTTTTAAATTTGTCGGGGCCAAAATTATTTAATTTGATTTTATTCTATTTTTTAAATTTTGTATTGTATGTGTTTTTATTGTCTGGCTGTGCACCGCCCTGAGTCCTTCGGGAGTAGGGCGGTATAGAAATCTAATAAATAATAAATAAATAATAATAATCTTCTGTTTCTGTCCTTAATTTTGAAAGAATTGGGTATTGGGGTACAGGGGAGTCATTGAAAGCGATATTATTATACAGTGTTGAGATACAAACTACATGAGCTTTTATGGATAAGGGTTGGTCGGTCAAATTAAGTGATAGTAATCAACTAATCACTATCTGGACAGAACTTTCAGATAAGAGAAGGCGAGGAAGCAGAAGGCAAGAATGCTTTTTGCCTGTTGCAAAAAGAGCAGAGCAGCATCTATTCTCCACTCCCAATTTCTGGGCATATGAGGATAACTGCTCCATTAACTGATCCATGTTTCTTATTGCAGTATACTAAAAAAAGATATGTGAAACCATTCCCCCTTCTCCCAAAAATGCTGTCCTGCTTCACCAGAAAGTTAAAAGGACCCAGTTGTGGGGGCAATAAGCTGACTTTGTATAAATACACAAAAGGATGAAGGCTATTGCTGAGCACATTGTAAGCCGCCCTGAGTCTCCGGAGAAGGGCAGCATATAAATCAAATTAAAAAAAAAAAAAGTTATCCTGCTTTTTTTTTAAACAGCCATGGATAGTGATACTATTTGATGATGAATGTGCCTCTGGGGTATAAATTTGCCTACCTTGGTTTAAAATCTTTCCTGAAAATCTTTCTATTCCTTTCCAGAGTTGGCACCCAAATCAACAAGCAACATTATATTGGTATCTTTCATAATTGGGCATCCTTGCTTGACCTAAATGGGAAAAACGATCTTACAAGAGGCATCCGTTGCAAAATGTTGCAGCATACAGAGTTCCTGTCCTTTCCAGAACATGCTTTTCTATTTCTTCTCCTCCTGGCTTCTTGTTCTCTGTCCCAATGGACATTCAGTATTCTGCGCACACCATTGAGCCCGTCTTACAGATCTCTCCCTCTTACAAGGTGCCATTTTGACTTTATAAGGATGGGAAATGTGCTATATTAATATAAATGTAGTTTGGGCATCTGGAAACAAGAAATGAATAATTGTAAATATTTATAATCTCAGATTGAAACTTCTGCTTCTTTAATTTTCTGCATCAACACAGTGAGCAAGGTGATAGCATTGAAAGAAAGAAGTTGATAGAATGTAAAATGTCCCCCTTCATTCTTGGCTGTGGTGTTTCACTCATCCTCTTAAAAATGTAAGAGCAGCTTTTTCCAGTTCTTGCCCCTGTCTCCTCTCCTTTCTCATGGGCTGTCCAACCTCATTTTATTCTTTCAATGGGGGTTGAAAAAGAACAAGAGGGTTGTAGAAAGGAAATAAATAGCTGCGGTAAACAGCCTATTTTTCATACTATTTCATTTTTGACAGTGTTCAGCCTTGCTTGACCTCTTTTCTTTGCAATTTGTCTCCTTTTTGTACTTCTCCATCAGGTTGCCGCAATGCAGACTTTGCTAAGCAGTGCAAGAATGTCCTGTATGAATTTTGTAGATACGCATACAGGTATTTGTGGGTTCACCACGGTTCATGAGGCATGGTGGTGCAGTGGTTAGAATGGAGTACTGCAGGCTACTTCTGCTGACTGCTGGCTGCCAGCAGTTCAGCAGTTCAATTCTCACTGGCTCAAGGTTGACTCAGCCTTTCATCCTTTCGAGGTTGGTAAAATGAAGACCCATATTGTTGGGGGCATTATGCTGACCCTTTAAACTGCTTAGATAGGATTGTAAAGCACTGTGAAGTGGTATATATATCTAAGTGCTATTGCTATTTAAAAGTGAAGTCCTAAGCTTGACTATTTGATTATGACACTTTGGGTTTGCCTTCTACAGTCTTGTACATAGGACTTCGCTCTCTGTAATGTTGCTATAATGTACCTGCTTTCAGTGGTGGGATTCAGCCAGTTTGCACCACTTCGGGAGAACTGGTTGTAAACTTTCTGAGCAGTTTGGTGAACTGGTTCTTGGAAAAAATCATTAGGACAGAGAACCGGTTGTTAAATTATTTGAATCCCACCACTGCCTGCTTTACAAGATAGCTCTGTCTTTAGAAGGATTCCAATACTTTTACAGGTTCTGTAAATCTGTATCACTTTATATTAAAAGATTAAGTCATTAATGTTTCTTTTCTTTTGTGATTTCCTCCACCAACCAGGACAATAATAGAATCTTTACATTTTGCAATTTTTGAAAGTACTTTTCTACCCACCATTTTGATAAAAATATTTCTAAGGGAACATAATAAAATTATGAGTGTGCCCTCCATCATGTAGTGCTACCTGTATTTATGATAGCGATGATTATCATAATGGACAATTACATATAACCAGACTATATATATCAGAGAAACCAGGCCCTTGGATAGCCCAGTTGGTTACAGATTATTGGTTTTATGCTGAGAGAAATGTTTTTTTGCTTAATTCACTGCATAGGAGTGCTGCAAATGCAAATGTGGAATGTACTGCCTTGGGAAAACCTAAGAGATAAAACACAATAGAGAAGGTTGAGAAGGTAGGCAATGGCAAACAATAAAATGTTTGTAATTACAATTGAAATTGTAATAAAAGCTCCAATGCAAATAAAAAAGACAGAATTTGTGTTGTAAAGTTGCGATGCATGTTTCCACAGGTCTTCATCCTCACATTCGTGGTCTCAGCAGCAAATGGGAAGAGTGTTTTGTCAATACCCTCAGAAAGGACAAAAGAAAACGCTGGTGACATTGCCATTAACACCTACCTATCAGGGTTCCTTTATTTTTAAAAATATTTTTTTAAATCAATAGAAGAGCAATGTGCTGAAAAGCAAAGGGCCAGCCTCCAGCAATACAGGATAGTCTCAATTTATAACAATTCATTTAATGACTCTTCATAGTTACAGCAGCACTGAAAAGAGTGACTTATGACCATTTTTCATACTTATGACTGTTGCAGCATCCCCATGGTCACGTGATCAAAATTCAGATGCTTTGCAACTGGTTTATATTTATGTCAGTTGCAGTGTCCCGGGGTCATGTGATCAGCTTCGCAGGATTTTTTTTTTCATCAAGTAGGTAAATGTATACATTTGAACTAGACTGTGATGTTTGTCATATATGTTTATGTGGTATATGCATAATGGTTATCTTTGGGGAACTGAATGCAACGAAATTTCATTTTAAAGTATGCTGATTAATGTAAATTTAAGTGACAATAAAATTCTATTCTATTCTATTCTATTCTATTCTATTCTATTCTATTCTATTCTATTCTATTCTATTCTATTCTATTCTATTCTATTCTATTCTGCTTTTGCATCTTTCTGACAAGCAATGTCAATAAGGAATCCAGATTCACTTAACAACCATGTTACTAGCTTAACAAGTGCAATGATTCACTTAACAATTGTGGCAAGAAAAATTGTAAAATGGGGCAAACTCACTTAACAAATGTTTCACTTAGCAACACAAATTTTGGGCTCAATTGTGGTGGTAACTTGAATATTATTTGAAGGACCATCTTTTCCCAGTTACATCTACCTGACCCAGTAAAGTGGCAAGGCAGGTTATGTTATAAATAAGAACAATTATAATGCTTCCCTGGGTCTATATAGACCAGAGGCATTCTTAAAAAGTAAAAATAATAAACAAATACAGTCCAGAGCTTTATTTGAAGGGGGGTCCTTTTCTCAAAAATATACTTGGGGATAGTGTTTTTGTCATGAAACTGCCATCCTTTGGAAAGTATTTTGTGAAAACATCCATTCCCTAATCTTGAATTTTTGAATGTGCCCATTAATCCAAAATGATTACCCACCAAGCTTTGTGGGGGGGGGGGGGTTTAATACACAAGGAATAGATATATTCTTATGCATATAACTCTTCAGTTCTTTTCAGGCAATTAAAAATGATCTTGAACCAGCACTGCCTGAGAAAGTTAAATTATGGTGTCACTACCCTAGAGTAAACAAGCATCTTTATATTTTGCTTTATGTATGAAAAAACTAATTACTTTAGTGCTTACTCAAGTATTCATTGTGAATGACCCACAGATAGAAATTTAATTTTGTTTCCACCCTGTTGTAATCCCATCCAGAACTCACATCTCATAGTTACAGGAGGCATTAATCAAGAAAGAGGCCTCTTAATCTATTTTTTTTTTGTTTTAATGAAACCCTGTAAAAAATAACTTTCACCAATGGATGTCAAATATCAGTTATACATTAATTAACATGCTTTTGTGACAGCTTTACCATTGTATTCTACACAAGTCATTCAGCAACCTAATTTAAATTGTCAAGAGGCAAACAAGTACAAAGACAGCATTCTTGCTCTTAGTGATATTACAATAGATGAGTTGTGTCTCTATAAACAGGCTATTTCTGAACATAATACTTCTCTTGCATAGTAAAAGGGTGGACATTACATATGAGAACAAACTTAGTTTGCCCTTCTCTTATAACAAAGCAGTATTTGTGTTATATACTTAAAATGTAATTTAAAAAATCGGCCACCAAAATGTATATTAACTATAAATACATTTCAGATTGGTGGGGATTGAAAAGAAACAGACTTGTTGGTTTGTTAAGATTATAAACACAATGGGAGAGCCACATTCATTGTTGCTAATAAGTTACTTACATGTTATCTCCCAATTGGGATAAGTTGCTGGTAAATTACTGATCCTATGATTGGGAATAGTGATGATTTCAAAATAAAATTGGTTCAGGAATTGGTTCTTATGTCTAAATACTGTAGAGTCTGCCTTTTTCACCACTGCTTTGAAAGCTGAAATTAAAACTTTCAATAAAAGCTTTGTTAGTCTGAAAGGAATGCAGTTTATCTTTTCATCTTTTTCCAGTCCAATCTAACATGACTCCTTTATATTAGTTCTGAATCTCCCAACAGGCTACAGCCAAGGCCAGGCATAACCTTATTTCTGAAATATGAGACTGAGAGGCCAAACCTTTCAAGAAAAGTTGGTTTATTTTTAGCTTTTTTGCAAGCTGAACTCTTGAAAATACAACAATTCCCTACTGGCTTGTGGAATTAAATAGAGGGGAAAATGGATTTATAGAGAATACATTGCTATCCATGTTAGTAAGACTATTCTGTATGAACAAAAATTGAAAAAGAAAACAATTTGTAACTTTATATCATTTTGAAAAAATAAAGCACATTTTTGTGTTCTTAGAGAATATTATCAATAACTCTACTGTAGTTATTCTATTAGTGATACATTTTTATGACATGCTTTTTCCAAATAATTCAGTGTTCTATGTAATTCTGTTTGTACCTTCATTTAATTTCACAGCAACTGTATTGAATTGAACCTATGTTTCCTGATCTGGGGTCTTATAGCTACATTGAATTAAGTGGTCAATGAATTTTATCAATTTGAATTTGATGCTATCCGCTATTCACTTCCATCTTGATACTGTGATTGTTAGGTTATTTTCACTCATACTTTCCATACTGATCTCATATTGAACACGATGTGATCAATAAATTAAAAAGTATGGGATATAAAATTATATTATTAAATAATATAGGCTTGTGTGGAATGTCCTTGAAGTACAGAAGGAAGAGCCACAACTAAGTTGCAGTGATCAGATAAAAGTGGCCTGAACCCAGGTCAAGAAAGTAATTTGAGAAACTGTCTCAGACAAGCCAATTCCTAATTCAAACAGTGAGAGGAAAGCACCTTCATTATTCTGATCTCCCTTAGCTTCTCTACACTTACATGAACTTCTGTGCATAAATTATACACTTATATAGACTAGGTTAAAGTTAAGTAGCACTGGCTACTTAACAGGGTGTGAAAGATTAGGTGGCATCAATGTGGTCTCTCCTTCTAAATCATTCTTAAAACAAACATTTTTGCATAGTGGGCAGTGACAACATTGGTCAATGTGGCCTAGCGGCATCGTAAACCTGGCATTGGGCTGAGCTTTAAAAATGGTTTTAGGAACCATTCCCTGAATATTGTTCTCACTGAACGTAACCACGAGTTATCATTAAGAGAGTCTTTCCCCCATCTTTGGAACACTTATCCCAACACAACAGAATGCTTAGGTGAATTCATTTCTGTTAATGAAACACCAGGTTAAGACCTTTTTATTTTCAAGTTTTAAATATTTTAAATAACTTATTAGTTATAGCATAACTGATGTGGATTTACTGATGGTGAATATTACTCACCTTTATTGATTATATATATATATTATTCATGTTTGCTTTTTTCCCTGTCCACAGTGTTCATTGTTCTAATCAATTTTATTTCAGAGTGGGTTGTTTTATCACTTTATATGTCTGGAGAGTTTTCCTAGGAAGATTATGCAAAAAGTATAATAATGGAGCCGTTGATCTTGCTGTTGCGATCTTGTGAGATCCGGCCATGAATAGTGTGAATGGATTTTAATATTTTAATTTTTAAATGTTTTTATAATGTTTTTTTTTTAAAATGCATTGTAAGCCGCCCTGAGTCTCTGGAGAAAGGCGGCATATAAATTGAACTAATAAATAATAAACTAATAAATAAAGTATGAATTAGTTTGAATGGGTTATTATTTGCATTGAAATAACTGTTATAGCATTATAACTGGGGGTGCAGGCTGGGTGAGTGAAGTCATTTCTGGCTCAAATTTTACTATAGCAGTTAATTTGCCAGATAGTTGTAAACAAGCTAATGTTGCAATAAGAAGCTATTGATTATCTGATCTCATGACAAAATAGAAGAGAGGATTCTTAATGCCTACATTATTTCATAATGTAAATATTGTTTTTCAGAATCTTCAACAAATTATGTTTAGCTTGATGATCCTTGTGACTGAATGTTTTATAGACATAATTGATCAAATGATCCACAAGTGTCTGTACTATTTTAAGTACATGTTACAGAAAACTCCTGAATTATTTTTATAATAGCTTTTCAATGGACTTTGTCTCTTTTTGAATCTCTCTCTGTCTCTCCTCCCTCCCTCCCTCCTCCCTCCCTGCCTCTCTCTCTCTCTCTCTCTCTCTCTCTCTCTCTCTCTCATGATTGCTTGTATATGGATTGATAAAAAACAACAACCTTGTTCCTTTCATTGAAAATAGGCAGCCTTGGAAAATATTTGCTCACTGAAGGAAAAAGAGGCTTGTGGAATACATTAATCAGGCCAACTATCATAAGGCATAATGGATAAAAACAAGGATCTGAAATCCAGATTAGCTTTAAATCAGTATTGTACTGTGTATTTGTAATAATTAGAACAAAGACTTTGCTTATCTAGATGTAGTATTAAAAATATTTTTGAATCTTGATTTTACACTAAACAAAAAAATCAGCTATGGGATACTAGATTTTTATATATATATATCCTTAAACTACTCCTGTCCTGTATTTGTGCCAGCTTGACTCCAAGATGGTTTAAGAAAATCTTATCCAGACTAAAATGCTTTGGCAGCAGCTAACAAAATATATTCAGTCTGTACCACATCTTCCATATAAGATATATTCTATACTATTATAAGAATATCTATTACTATTACTACTAATATTAATAATAATGATACCACCATCGGATTACCTACTTTTCTGAATAAAGGCATCTTTATTCAGATGCTGTGATATGGCTATACCAACAAAGATCGGAATTGTGCAGGTAACGTAACACTCCTTGTGACACTCATTAAGAGAAAAAGAAAAAGCAGGATGAAAAGAGTATTGATGCTTTTAAACTTTTGTGTTGGAAAGCACTCCTGAGAATACCTCAGACAGCCAAGAAAGCAAAACAAATGGATGACTGAACAAATCAATTCAGAGTTCTCACTCCAGGCACAATGACCAGACTGAAATTATTCTACTTTGGAGACATTATATAAAGACTTAGGTCTCTGGAGAAAGTTGCAATGATGGGAAATGTGGAAGAAAAGATAAGAAAAGGACAACCAGCAGCAAGGTAGAGGTATTCCATGACAGCGGGGGTGAGTGTAGTGTTAGAAGACCTGAAGGTAGTCTGGTGACAGAGAGAAAGTCAACCTATGTGATCACTAAAAGTCAACACGAAGTTGATATAATTTAAAATATCACCAAGGATTACATGTTTTGTGAGCAATCCATCTTTATTACTATGGAGCTAGACAAAAAGTTAAACCAACTTCACCTGGTCATCACCTTGATAGCTACGCTATGTTCACAATAACCCATGTAATCCAGAGGGCAAATGGGATTGATTTTTGTTGAATATGCAGATATAAACTTAAAACAGGAAGATATGAATATGTTTATTTTGATTTCTTGAAATAAACTAGGAAGAAAGTTATTATCTTATTTCAGGAAAACAATAACATGTGAATTTTAGACAGAGTTCCATCTAAGTTCTAAGAATTTAAAAAAAAAGTGTAAAACCAAATAACCCTAACATTGTGTTTTATTTACTTAGCAAGTGTCCCACTCCAGATTCAGATGTGAAAGGATAAACTTTCTCTTTTCCTTCTGATCTGATATGTCAACTCCAATTATATTCTGTGCACTACCAAACATTCAGTAGATTGAGAAATAAGCTTGGGCAAGAGAAAAGGTGCTGCAACTTGGTACTTCCATGTCTGGAGAGTAGAAAATTTGCAAGAAATTATAGCAACTTTAACTTAACTAGTCTCTCTTCCTTTGGCCACAAGGAATGCTTGTGTCCTTTGGAAAGTCACCTGTCAACAAGGTGACAAGGTATTGGTTCTGTCCAGGACCTATTTGTCCTCTTGCTCAGTTCTGGCTTCCAGATTAAGGAAGAATCAAGAACCAGTTCTTAATATAATGTGGCTTCTCTTTTAGAAAATGTTAACTTGTTCTTAAAGCAGGCTGCTCTTGATATATGAAACCCAGAGATATGTCCAAACTCTCTTTTTTGAAATCAAGCCACTCTGTCCTTTCTACCATGTTTCCTAAATTCCGTCTTCACACACCCACAAACCTTGTGTCTCATACTCAGGGCAATTCTCTTTATCAGTTTCTAGAAATGGAAGGGAGGATGGACAGATATTTGTTTTGCATGGAATAATTAATTTAAATATAGAGACTTTTGCCTATCAATTAGCTCTGGGTGGAAATGGTGCCTGATAAACTAGCTGTTTTTGCTCCATTTTTAACTGAATATTTTCCATCCTATGTTATTGCAAGATACTAAATATAAGGAATAGATTATGTCTGGGGCCTATGGCCAAATGTTTGTACAACTTTATTCTGGTTCTGCCCATCGTTAAATCTGCATGGCTCCGAACATGAAGTAATTGGAAGATACTTTCAAGGAAGCATAAGAATATAAGAAAAGACAGGTAGAATTCAACTAAATATCTGTTTAATCCAGCATTCTGTTTCCAAACTGTCCACAAATATACCTATAAAATGCTTGGGACTATCATAGCATCCCCCAATTTATGTAGTGTTGAGAAATATATGTGTATTGAGACATATACTGCTATTGTTGCTGGATATATACATATCCGTACAATATAAGCACAACAGTCTTATTCTTTATGTATGTGTTGATTACCTTTTAAAGGAGTCCCAATGTAGCACGAAGACTTCATGTGATAGCAAATTCCATATTTGATTTCCATATTTTAAATTCTTAATGATTCTAGCAATGAGGTGAGCATTAGATTGACCTTCTCTGGACTGATCTGTCACAGCCACCTTGAAACATCAAGTTGGCTATCTTGCTGTTTATTCATAACTCATTAACAAATTAATTACATCCTTAATATGGTTGGTTACAGTTTCAAAGAAATTTGTAAATTTTGAAAGACAGTAATTCAGAAACCAAGACCGGCTTTTTGATATGTTTGATAGGTTTTATTTAATAATACTTTTCCTCAATTTAGCAAAAAGAATACTTTAAACTAAATTATCTGTAATTTCATTGTTCTTCTTCAATCCCCTTTAAAAATTAACATTAAAATACCAAGCTTCCATTCTTATGATAACGGGCTTATCTTAAAGATGGGTAGCACTTTTTAAAGAGAACCAAAAATTTCTAAAACTTTAAAACCACTTGGATGTCTCATCTTTTGAAATTTCCTTCCTAAAAATATCAGTTCAGGCTTAATTATCTGCCCTACATCTTCTGCATCAAAGAAGGCTGAACATTTATTCAGATTGCTAGTAGTTATTTTTAAACTTCTCTATACGTTTTCTGCTTCTGATATATTTAAGTACTTTTCCACTTTTGGTTTAAATGTTAATAGCATTATGCCCCCTCCTCTCAACAAATACCTCTTTGACATTATTATTATCTTTTATTTCATCTGTGCACATTTGTCTTCATTCGCCTCTTGGGGTAAAAGTTCTCATTTTTCTGAAGAAACCTTTCTAGTCTCTAAAAATGCTTCCTTCAGAAAATGAGACATCCTACCCAAATAGGGAGAGAGTGAAAATAGAACTCATGACCTTGACATTGCTACTTAATCACATTATGATCTTTTGGATTTAGTCATTCATGTTTTGACCTAATTATACTTGTACTATTATACTTGGATTAATTCACATACTCTAAAGGAATATTTGACTCTGTGATTTTCAACTTTCTTTTTTTAAATCATTCATTTTTTTCCTCCAGTTTTATTTTTGAAAGTCAAATGTGACTGGTTGGAGTTGTGTGGTAATTTTCTATCAATCAATTTAGTTTGATAGTAATATGGTCATGCTTTCCAATCAATTTAACAACACTCACCTCTCTCATTACGTTACTAAATTCAAGATTACCTTCCCTGTGGATAAGTTTATGAACAGCTGTCCTAAGGCAAAATTATTTAGAGTTTCTAGACATTTTGTCTTTTTGTCATGATTGGATCATGCATCTGTCTACTATATGTGGTAATCCAGTTTGTATGACCTTGTTGTCCTGAATGTGTCATTGTTTTCAGCTTTCCCTTTCAAAGATTTGGGAACTATGAGTATTGTATTTAAAGATGGAGACCCAAAGGTGCTTTTTCAAAGAGGCAACTGGACTTTCTGGTTTTTCTTTGAAGATATTTCGCTTCTCATCCAAGAAGCTTCTTCAGAGCTGAAGAAGCTTCTTGGATGAAAAACAAAACTCCTTCAAAGAAAAACCAGACAGTCCAGTTGCCTCTGAAAAAGTACATTTGGATCTCCAAAGTTGCGTCATGAAAAAGCACCTTTGAAATAACCGTGACCTGGATGACTGAGAATCTCCATAGACATTTAAAGGTGGAGAGATTCTTGTTGGAAAACTGAAGCTTTGTGTTAAATCAACACCCACCATAAATTGACAAAGAATCTTAACATACTTTGGTGGCTCAAGAAAAAAATGCATCAGTACTTTAAGTTTTATGTGTACACTCAGACATATCATTGCTAAATCTCTAGTAAATTTGTTCCAGCGTTTAGCATGCCAAAGTCATTAGAAAAGAAAGCAATAATTATTTAGGAACATAATCATCATGTTGTCATTTTTTCAAACCCCAGCTATGTATTTACCATGCTCAGCTTGTAGGATCAATAGGGAGAGCGTAACTTCAGTATATTATTCGGTTGTCATCTTATCATGGTTATAAATGGTGCAGCCAGATAGCCTCTGACTGGAAGTGTTTGCAATCAATCTAAGCTTAACTTTCTGTATACAAAAATATATTTGAACTTGAAAGCAGTTTTTCATGCCTTTCTTGGCTATGACATGATACTATAAAAGGAAAGATGTCTTAAAGCATTGCCTTTTATGAGGTGCAACAATTGCTAATGTAAAAAAACTTCTCATGGATGAAGCCCATGACTAACTAGTGACCTTTGAGAAAAGGAGAGTAGTCCTTGAAGAATATCCAAAATGGCCTTGTATATGTATAATTAGCAAAGAAAATTTTTATCAGTGGTGTAGTTTTAGAAGTGTGTTAAGACGAACTTTTTGTTTGCATTTGAGCTTTTATGGGAGTGCTAACTAAGGTTAAATTCCTAAAGGGAATTATTTGTTAATTAAAGCAATGCATGCTAATCCATGTTACTAGGAAACTCTCATGTTTCCACTGTAAATTTTAGAAAGGAGTCAAGCATCCCTAATGGGGAAAAGAGAAGCTTTAGGGCTTACTGCTGGTGTTATGATTAGATGTGTCACAGGGGCACTCATGGGGCCAAGCCAATGTGAAATTAAGTGACAAAAACGTGTCTGGAATAATCTAGCCTGCATTACTTTCTGAGATAACAGCAATTCTATTATTTGGTTGAGCCTCAGTTTTAGAACATAAAGCAAGTACAATAATCTAATAATTTTTCTGAGCTAGCAGCATATTTTCTGTTTTCCTTTTGTACAATTTTCTTGTTATGCATTTAGTCCACTTGTTAGGTAGAGCTTCTAAAAAAATAGAATGTAATTATCTCCCTCAAACTCTAAAAAGCATAAATTTATAATTACCTATTGAACTTTAAAATGGAAGAAAAACATGTAAAAGAGACTATGATATTATGGGCCAAAAGTTTTGGATACAATATAGAACTAGACAATTGGCAAAAAATTTGGGAAAGAAATTACAAATTAACAATGTCAACAGCATACAAAGAAAACCTTTACAAAATGTTCTATAGATGGCATTTGCCACCAGCAAGAATGGCAAAGATGTTCCAAAATATATCGCCAGAGTGCTGGAAATGTAAACAAACACCAGGATCCTATTACTATATGTGGTGAATTTATCCAATGGCAAAAAAAATTGGTTAAAGATAAAAAGGTGGTTAGAAGAAATGATAGCATAACAAACAGATTTAAAACCAGAATTGTTCTTACTAGGTATACTACCGGGGAAATACAATAAAAGAATTATATATTTAATATTACATGTAATAACAGCAGCGAGAATTATGTATGCACAAAACTGAAAAAATGAAAGTATACCTATAGATGAAAATGTAATAAATACAATATTAGACTGTGCTGAAATTGACAGGTTAATGATGAAAATTAAGGATAAAGAGGAAACAGATTATTATTTAACATGGGACCTATTTTATAAATGGTTAAAAAACAGAAGCAGAAGTTAGTAAATTTATAATTAAGGATGATTAATAAAATAGAGATAAATGTATATATAGATATATATAAGCATAACACTATAAGCAATATTATTATTGGATTACATTTGATTACAGATTAAATTGTATAGAGCGACCAGAAGTGAATATTATATTGTATATATTATGAGAATAATGACTATAATTAGGGTGTATAGTATTATGTGTACTCAAAAGAGATTTGATACAGACAGGAAACTGTTGTTGCAGAAACAGAAACGTGATTTATAACAAAGGAAAATGTATAATAAAAAAGAATATTTAAAAAAACCCTCTGAAAAGCATGTTAACTGAATTAATATCTAGCAATAAAAGTGTTAGTGAAAAAGAATACAAACGTTTTGATGGAGCAGTTATATAGTAAGGTGAGTCTTTTCTAGATAGTCTCACCTAATTAATGAGACCTTCCAAACACCTTTGAAAGGACTCTTGTAACATACTGCTGCTTCTTTTTTACTTACATTTTGGCCTTAATACTCTGTACCTGGAAAATCAAATCCCTCTTAAAGACTTAGAAACTTGTATTAGAAACCAATTCCTACTGACTTTCATGATCTATTTGTAGAACTTTATTATCCCATTATAGTAAGTACGCTAAGTAAGTACACTAAGGGGTCCCTAGTGTTGTTTGAGCTTGCTTGTTTTCTTGCAGATGTTTTATTACCCTAACTAGGTAGCATCATCAGTGCTACCATAGTAAGGAGTGTCGTTTGCTGTCAGTTTATATTCTGGTGTCTTGCCTGTCTGTGTGAGTGGGGGCGGTCTTAGAGATTCTTTGGTTGGTCTGTTTATGATGGCTCTTTGGCAGTTTCTTAGTTGGGATATTGCTTACCTGATTACTCCAAATTGACTTTGGAGTTAATATATCTGATCTTAGTGCTGATTACTGGTGGAATGGTGCTGGAGTCTTTTTCTCTTTGGGGCTGGTTATTTGTCTCTTTTGCATAGTCTATAGATGTTGTTAATGTCTATGTTTCTATTGATGACTGATTTGTCAGAGTGCCATGCTTCTATGTAATAATAATAATTGATATTCTCAATTTGCATTCCTGATTTCCTTTTCTTACACCAAAAATTATGCTCCTCCCCCATAATTTTATAAAGATTTTGGCTTCAAATGAATATCCGTTTCTCTGATTGCTATAATATCAACTTTGCTTAGGAAATTATCTTTTTTAATACAACTATGAAGTCAAGTTAGATTGTAAATCAGTTTAAAGGTCTTGATGATATAAAATCAGTTCTGGCTTGAAAGAAGAGCAGTAACCTAAGACCCTTTGGATGCTTTGAACTAAATTTCCCATAAGTCTTTGTCATGAACAGCTCTGGTTGGAGGATATGACAATTCATGTCCAAAACATCTAAAGGATAAGTATTGTCTGCTTGGCTGACAGTATCAGGATGATCCTACTTTCAGTTTGTAGCAGATTTGTGTTTTTGCTTTCAGAATTTAGGTCTCCATGGAACTGATAAAAAGATAAAAAGCTTGAAACATAATGCAGGCATTTCAATCAAGTTGCATTTAAATTCAAATTCATAACAAATACTTTGAATAAATTTTGTTTTGAAAGCACTTTTAGAGGAATTTAATCCATGAGAATTGTGTATTTACATAAATTCATGATGCATCTCTGCAATACAAAATATGTCTATTTTGCATTGGCTTTTATCAATGCTGTAACAATGCTGCATATATGATATTTATACTGCATAATATTTACAGATTTGGAACTTTTTATACAGATTGCATTTTTTAAAATAAGAACAAGACATAATTACCTTGATCTTCATGCTCTACCTTTATCTCTATGTATTCACCTTTTCTTAACATAGTTTCTCAACTTTCTTTTGACTTTACTACTGGATATTGATGGTTAGATTGTTGGAGGCTAAAGTTGCTGTTGTTAAAACTCCTTTTGTAATAACACTATGTTCTTCAGAGTCACCTGAATCATGAGATGGGCAGCCAATAAATTTGATAAACAAATAAGTTTGATAAATTTATTAGTTTTTAATAAATGACTAGTTTCTGCACAAACAGGTAGATCTGGTGTGTGTTATTAAGACCAAGATGGATAATATCTCACCTTTTGGAAATTTGTCTTTCTGGATTTCAAGGTGTGCAGCAGCCTTGGGATGAAACCCAGCAAAAGGGGGGCAGTGTCTTGAGAGACAATGTGTGACCAGTATCATTGCTCCCAAGGTGTTAGAGTGCCTACAAATTAAGTTGGATGTAGGAACAAACCAGGGTATCAATAAGAGGCCATACATAGAGAGCCAGTTTCATCTAGGGATTAAGGCACCAGGCTAGAAAGAGAGAGACTGTGAGTTCTAATCCCGTCTGAGCCACAAAAGCCAGCTGGGTGACTTTGAGACAATTACTCAAATAGGAGGAAGGTGGCGTGTTGGATATGTTTACCACTTTGAGTTATTTGTAAAAACAATCCTGTAAAGGTGGGGTACAAATAAATAAATTAAATAATTAGACCTGATGTTTGCTTTGGAACAATCACTTGATGATGTTGGAACATATGTTGTGGTTCTTCTTGCTCCAATTAAGATTAATTGTCACCTGGCTCTGTCCAGCATGTTGTATCTAGATGATTTCCAGATGATGCTTGGAGAATTTCTCCAATGTTCTGATGATTTGTTCTGACTGGCTTGTTAGTCTCTGACTACAGGAGGTGACCTTAGTTCTTGACATGCATTGTTCCTGAATGGCTTTTTCTGTACACTAATCATAGAGCATACCCTAAGTCTCTGAGGAACTTTGGAAGATGAAGATGAGAAACTATGCCTAGAGCATGGTAGAAAAAGACAAAAATAAATTGGATTAAATTTAGGTCTGAGGTTACACAATGCAATAAGAGAAGTGAAGCAGTACAAATTCTTCTATTATTGTAGTGCCAAACTGTTGTTCGCTACTACTCGCAACTTATGATTGAGTTGTTTACAGATATAGATGAACAATTATGATGAAATGTGGTTATTCTTTAATTTTTTTAAATTTGATTTATATGCCGCCCTTCTCCGGAGACTCAAGGAGGCTTACACTGCGTTAAGCAATAGCCTTCATACTTTTGTATATTTATACAAAGTCAGCTTATTGCCCCCACAAACTGGGTCCTCATTTAACCTACCTTAGAAAGGATGGAAGGCTGAGTCAACCTTGAGCCTGGTAGGATTCGAACCTGCAGTAATTGCAGGCAGCTCTGTTAATAACAGGGTGCTTTAAACCACTGTACTACCAAGGTCAAACCATATAGTCTAAATTATATGCAATGCATACACACACACACACACACACACAGCTGTTCCTTCTTTGGTGACTGCAGATAAGATGGTAAATTTTTAAAAAATCATTTTCCTTACTATTGTGCACATTTACAATGAAATTTTATGCACCTCGCAACAATGCGCCAACAAATCACTAAGATTCATTCAAGCCTTCAATCTTCTCGGGCAACATCAGATATGGCATTATATATCTTTGTATTCTGTGTCTTCTTTTATCCTGTAGACTCTGAGACTTTTTGGCATGACCACCATCACCATTTGTGAGCTTGACTCTTGACCTGAGTGGAGCTGAGGAAGTCTTCTCGGTGCCCTATGTGGGTGATGTAAGGGTGGCTGAGGCTAAAAAGTAAAGTGTTTTAACTGTGATGCTCATGTTTTGGAACATATGCCCCCCCCTCCTGAAGTTAAACGAGCACCCTCAATTATGGCCTTATGGAAGTTAGTAAAGATGAATTTGTTGGATTTGTTTTAAAATTTGTACTATTATTATTGGTTTTGACTTTACTAGCTCTTGGTGGCATTAGATTGCACTAGAGTCTTTACTTATTATTTTTTCCCCCTTACTGAGGATATTGTGTTGTAATTTTTTTCTGTCTATAGACATTTTATTATATTTTATTTTGTTTTAAACTGTTTGAGTAGTGACGATCCTTTGGAGGTGTATAAATAACAATAACTATTATTATATAGACAAAAATGTGAAATCACATCTGCCAGTTCTTTAGCTGGTATTGGCCTTTATAATAAATAGAATGACTGTGGCAAAAGAAAGAAGAAATGGTACCGATAGTAATAGGTGCCTTGGGTGCAGTCACAAAACTATCTGCATCGACAAACTCACCATCAGTCAATTGCAAAAGGCAGCTTTACTCGGAATAGATTGCCTCCTACAATGATACTTCTAACACCATCAAACATCAAAATCCCAGGACCTTAGGAAAGATTCAGTAGGTGAATAAAAGTGCCAAATCCAGTATGAACATCTGGCTGATTGTGTAACCAACCACAATAATAATATTTATGACTTTCACATGAGTAGTGAAATGAGTATGCTCACTGGGTTATAAAATGAAGATTCTTTTTCTCAGCTCTTCATCCTCTATTTGTCTGATTGGATTCTATCTTATGTCTCGGAAACCATAATTTAAACCTCTCAACTCTGCTATTAAATAGGATGAAGTGGGAGTCAGTGAATGAACCCAAATCACACTCTATGAATCATGGTTGAGTTGAGATTGGGCTCTAGATTTTGGGGACTACTTTATTCTGAAGGCTTCTGTATTCAGAACATTGTGCAATGTCCCAGGGCTTTTTTTAAAAAAGTTGCCTATCTCTTCTTTAAAGGAACTACAACTTGATCATAACCTTTTCAGTCTTCAGCCAAAGATAGCCAAACAAACAATATGGTCACATATAAACATATTATTGTGCTTACCTCTACGTACCTGATGATGGATGCTTTCTTAACCTGCAAGCATGGGTAAGGATTCTTTCCTGAATCAAAAAGCTTTAATATTTATTTCTTTGTTCTTTTGTTATCTGTAACAACAGATTTTTTCCTTAGAACTGCAGGATTGTAATAGTATAACATGGTAGCATGGAAATATTGTGAATTAAATTTTCTTCACTGTGGTTTATGCTGATAAAAGCTTCTGAAAACCCCTTTTGTTTCCCCATTTTATGACTGCAAAATACATGAAGGAGAAAAAGCATCTGTCAGTTTAAACAACATCTACAATTACTCTACTCTGGTGTTTTTAAGCACAAAAGATAAAAATGAATAAATTCTATCATCAAGTTAATATATGCATACCCATCCTGAAGTCATTTGCTAAATGCAAGTTATGCATGCTTCTGGCTCTTTGCATTATGAATGTATCACCTGTTCCAGCAACATGGATGTAAAGATGAGCTGTTGTTAGGTAAGATTTATAGCTTGACTAAATTAAATATTTGTGCTGCTGCTCTCTTGCTTATTGCTTGCCTAGCACTTTAGAGAATAGCCTCTCCTAAACCTGCCACAAACTGGTATTTTAGGAAATTTAATAGGAAGACAGATGTTATTCAAAATGTTATAAGAGATATTAACTTTTCTTGGGTTCCTTGGCAGAGGAAAGTAGATGGAAATGTTGCTGGAATATAAAAAAAATGTGGTAAAAAAATTGAGACTAAAATGCATAACTTGGAGAAAAACTTCATATCAAATATAGCTTGATAGAAAGAGATGGAATTGCAACATGGTACAGCTACAGGAGAGTATTTTTGGACACTATATTTGCTGCTAGAGTAAGGAAGAATCAAAGTATGTCTTAATTAATGTATAACAGTCATCCATTCCAATAACTTAACAGCCAATTCTCAGAGCCAATACCTCATAAAGTGATGAAGGCAAGAGACAGAAAAATGAATTACTAGTCAAACATTATAACTACTTCAGTGCACTGAGTAGCAGGGCCAAATATTTTTTTATCCTATGGTTCACTTTTGACAGGAATGTGAAACTTTTTCCAAGCCAAAGTTTGCATTTAGTTTTTGAGTGACATGCTGGATAAGAGAGTGGATGGTCAAAAAAGTAAATGATTCCAAGACAATGACTACATTTTTAAAATTTATTTGATAAATTCAAATATTTCTTTTGAATAAAAATACATTGTGAGACTGTTAACAGTTATAAGGTACAATAAAAGAAATATATTGAAACAGTCTTAAAATTCATTTAAAAGGTGATTTAAAAAACAAAGAATTAATAGCATGATTATTCTGCATGCATTTAATAATTTTATTACTTTGTTACATTATATGTAATTACATGCTAGTTTGAGACCTGCACCTAATGATGTTGGTTTGGGGTGCAAGTTGTAGGCCTCAGAGGGTAAGAAAAGATCCTAAAGCGAAACTAAGATAAGTTTTTAAAGCTTTTTTAAATGTCATGATTGAAGTTCATAGGTAATTATGAGCTAGAAGAGGAGTCTGCAAAGTGTGCTAAAAATTATGGACATGATAGTGCAACTCACATAAAAAACAGAGTTCCATTTCGCTATCATGGGCACCATTGTGGCATGATCAGATCCTTTGAGTTCCCCTCTACTTAACTGTGGGAAAGTATTTTGAGAAATCCTTGTATTAAATGCTCATTAACTTGACTATTTTCCTTAGTGGGTGCAGCAGTTTTAATGCAGATTTTCAGTTACAGGCAAAACAGAAGGATGTACACAATCTTTAAGATAGCCTTGTCCTATAAGAAAGTTTGATGAATCAGGGTCACACTTTAAGTTCCAGTTAAGAAGATCTATTGCTTAAGCCTACAAGTATATACACTGCTCAAAAAAATAAAGGGAACACAAGCAGAAGATATCCGAGATCTGAATGAATGAAATAGCCTTATTAAATACTTTGTTCGTTACATACAGTAGTTTTGTGTTCCCTTTAGTTGTTTGAGCAGTGTATAAACTACTGTATGTAAAGAACGAAGTATTTAATAAGGTTATTTCATTCATTCAGATCTCAGATATCTTCTGCTTGTGTTCCCTTTATTTTTTTAAGCAGTATACAATAAAATCTAATCCACTAACAATCAGTACTAAATTGGCACTAGGAAAGAATTAATAGAAGAGGACTTGATTAGTTGTGGGAACATAGTGACTCCAGACTGATCCCTCTCTTGACTCTGCCCCTTTGTCTTTTAGTCTCCTAAAGTTTCCACGTAAAAGCAATAACAAAGTACAAATCAATCTGAAAAAAAATCTACTAATAAAAAAGTGGATAATCTTATAGAAGTCCTAGATTAAAAAATAATTGAAAGAAAACTTCCAGTCCATTTTAGAGAATTTTCTCCTCTTTCAGTAATTAATTATTCTATGAATAAGAAAACTATTAGCTCAAAACAAAAAGTTTTCGGTAGGATAATGAGGATTTTCTTGAAGGAAAATCTCTAATTCTCTGAAATATGTTGGACATTTTTTAAAATAAATATTTGTCTGGGTTTTGATATGTAAAGTGAATTCTTTGCTTTAAATTACTTGAAAAGAGGGGGGATGCAAATGGAATAAAATGAATTAATTAAATGAAGCAAATTCCAAATTGAACTACATAAATACAAACATCCTATTACTACTGGAAATTAAACCAGGTAGTTAAATAAACAACTTAATTTGACAAATGATGTTTATTCACAGTCACAGAAGTGAAAGAGGAAAGAAAAGAATGGAAAAGAAATCTGCATTTTTAATAGGAATCAAAGTTAAAACAAAGTTGACAATTTGTATTGTTTTAACTTTATATATATCTATATATAAAATCATTGTTTTTCAATAAACCCCTATACTATATATCAAGCTATTAAAATTATTTTAATTTTAATTATCTGAGCTTTTCAAAATTCCTAGTAATTTTTATTTTCCCTAAAGATATTTATGTTAGACTGAAAAAGAAAAATGCTACATGACCATAAATGGTTTGTTTTGTCGTGATGATGACTGCTTCCTCTTATATCTTCATTGTATGTGCTTCCTTAGTTTTGCTGAAAAATGGAATGAAAAATCTAACTATCACCCTGAGTTGTGTTCCTGTGTTTTTTAAAAGGAAATATAAAAGAACTTTGGCTAATAAACATCACAACATGGTTATTCAAAACTTTTCTCGGGCTCTGGAAGACAGCTTCTCGAATAACAGAGATTCTTTCTTTTGAATCCAAAGTAACTTAATCCATTCAGATCACAAGTGGACTCCAAAAACAAGATCCTTATTTTTCTCTAATTGAAAGGTTCCCATGCCTTTTTGACTGCATCTAAAAACTCTTTACAGTATGACACTTGTTCAATACTAAAAGTTACCCTTTCAATAACAAAGAGTTCAGGATTTGATTTCTGTCCTTGAAGCTTGCCAACACTAGATGTTTGGATATTTTAATCACTGACCATATAAATGAACACTGAAGGGTCCTTTTTCAGTCATGAGTAACTGATTTCACCCTGATGAAAATGTTGCAACTTGAGTAAACATTACACAACTTTGTCTAATATATCAATGGTGGTGTCATTCTCTCTGGCCTTAATTATAAAGCAGCAACATTTTAAAACCACCTGTTGTTTGTAACTGAGAGCATTTGAGGTTCAATTAACTTATTTCTATAGAGCTGAAGGCTTTTCCCTCCCCTTCTCCTTCTAATGAAAAAGCAGTACTGCATGCTATTTTAATATTAGTTCTGACACCACATGCATTTTGCCTCTTAAGTGCAAGAAGAAAGATCCTATTAACTAGATATCCATAATTTAATATATTTGATACTGAAAGCAGTATTATCTATATCTAAATCAAGAAATACATCTGAAAATTGAAAGCCTGAAGTTAAAGTCAATGAAAAGTTGCAATCAGCTTTAATTACTTACATGGGTACTTCCACAGTGCAGTGCTAAGCAGCTTGATTCTTGTGTCGAAATGGCCTGGAAATGATTGAATGTCAATCCTTTTGTCCTCTTTGATCATGGCCAGAGTTTTAGTTGCACCATATTTATCATGGCCCATAGCTGATGATTTCCTCTGTTTCTGTACCTGTCTCACCCATGCAGGAAAGCAAAAAGACAGCAGACTTGCAAGATTCCGGATCTCAAAGTCATTTAGGGATTAAACTGTTCCTGGAACATAACTATGGTACCATTCCGCTATCATGTTCCAGTTAGTAGCTTAGATCCAGATTTTCCACTATTTGAAATTTCCACATTTTCAACAGTAAGCACATAAAAATGCTTTCTTCATCCACTCTCTTGATTAACTTCATTGTATCACATAGATGTTTTTGAAGATCATTTTGAAATTGCAGTTGGTTCCAAACACAGATGCTACTTTACTCTCGGAATGGTCTTTCAAAAATAAAACCAGATGTCTGTCAGTTTCCAGTCAGAATTCAAAATCCTGGTGCTGAGCACCAAAAGTATGGATACTTGAGAAAGCAAGTTCAGCCAAATGTGTGTACCTACAATTAAGGCAAGGGCAGTTCTTGTCACAGATTTTTGTGCTCACTTAGATCTTGCAACTGTTGATTTTCTCTTCCTGTTCCTTGTCTCGTGACCCAGAAATTTACCTGATACTTAAGAAGGGAAAGGCAATCAGTAACAATTGGTTACAACATCACTGGAACCACTGCATTCAAAGTTGGAAACTAATTATCTGGGTATCAGTTTAGATGGGCAGAAGTCCTTTGGCTGGCTGCCTCCTAATCAAAATAATGAAGACAGCATCATTATTAAGCTTGGTAAGATCTTTGGACAGATGCTTTGCTTCCTCAAAAGCACAAGAAGCTGCCTTTTGAAGCAAGGAGGTCTTTTTGCTTTTAAGAGTAAAGCAGCTACATTGCTTCACCTGCCTCACCTAGTACTTTCAATTGCTGGAGGAGGCTATTCTAAGGGGTAATTTATTTCTTCAGAAGGAAAAAATTGCTGCCAAATTTGGGAACACCAAGAAGTTCCACTGCTGTTTTCTTTCTAACTTTTTTGTAGGTATGTTTCTATGCCTCAGATAATGGAAATGGAAGCCCCAGTGTTTTATTAAGGATACTTTGAAAATATCTTCTTGCATTTCTTACAATATCTTGTAAGGTTACAATAGGAACATTTTCGAGGGCTTAGTTACCCTAAGGAGAAGAAGCTCATGAATCTTAGTTTCAATATTTAAAGCTCTAAATCGGTGTTTATCTTTAAGCAAGTGTTAGAAAAACATAGAAAATAATTCCATAAACCTCAATTCCCTATGTTTTTAATCTCTACGTTCATAGGAGTTAATGTTTTTCAACAAATAAGGCAATAGCTATGATTAACTTTGTATATGTTTTACATTCCTCCCTCTCTATTTTACAGGGCTTTTAAAATGAAATTTTGTGTAAATATTAATAAAACATATATTTATTTATCATTTGAATAAAATCATATTTCAAAAATATTCTGTAAAGCAATCCTGGGTACTAATTTGTTGCTAAAGAATATTTTTGAGTAGAATATCTGAGCACTAATATCCTAGGTGGAATAGATCTCCGGCTTAGTGAAATCCCCTTTTTAGACATTCATCTCAATATCGTCTACTTGCATTTTTCCTTGTGTTTTTTTATGTAAGGTCACCGTTTCATTTAGCAGAAGACATATGGATTCAGGCAGTAATTGCATGCAGGACCTATTCACTATTGCCAATTTTCTGAATTTTAGTGTTGACATTGCTACTTTTATTATCACTGGCATATTTCTGTAAGCCAATTTTCAGCCACTAATCCATTTTTTGCATTGCATTTTTTGCAATGGACTATTTGGTGGTAAATGCTATATCGCACGGGTGTCAAACTTGCTGTGTCACATTGCTGTCACATGATGTATCAATGTTTTCCCCCCTTCACGGACCTGGGGTGGGTGTGGCCTGGGTGTGACACATCTGGCCTGTGGGCCACCCATTTGACACCCCTGCGAGGAAAGTGAGGACTAAGGCCGAAAATGAGCTATGGTATAGCTGGCGGATTGACAGAAAATATAGTGAGGAGGAGCCCAGGGTGGAAGCCGGGTTCTTGCTGCCTTATGAATAGTGAATAAAATGAAGCTGTGGTGGACCACTAGTTAGAATGACAGTTTTAAGAGCTTTCCACTGATTTCTAAAATGTGGACTTCTCCAATAAAGCCTTTAAAAAAAAATTACCTTTAGAACTTTTAAAGAGAATTTACAAGTCTATTCTGTGCATGAGAGCCATTATAATTGTCCTATCTTCTGATCTATAAAATTTTTATTGGATATGGAGTTTCCTCTCAATCTAATTTTGATTAAAAATGGCCAGCAAATATTTTTCTATTTTAAGTATCCGTTTTTATGCCTCTGACAGAGCTAGATTGCAGTTCATGGTATATCTGTTGAAAAGACTTCATTAGATCACCATTAGTTGCTAATAATACATCATAATTATTCTTACAGAGTTAAGCTCATCTATTTCCTCTTCCACCTGCCTTGCAGAGATAACCTCTAAAGAACACGCTGAAGGACTATCAGTCTCTCTTTCAAAGGCTTTTGCACTGCCTGGATTTCTAAACAATTCATTACCTACAAAAGATTTGTGTGAGTATAAAGATAGAGACCATAATTTCTAGAATTTATGTTCTTATGTAACTACACTGAATACAATGATCCAAATCTGGAAGATTTTAATTTATTTCTGGTAATATGAAGCAAAGGTAGTCTATATATTCAGCTTCAAACTTGCTTTGCATGTAGCTGCATACATTCACCAAACCATAAGTATAGAATTTGCCAATAATAATAAGTTTATTAAAATTTTTAAAGAGGCAAAATTTCTTTCAAATAATAACCAGACAGAATTTTTCTTATACAGTAGTAGAAATCGATTGATACTTTTTCTGGAAAAGCTACCGTAGTTTTCTGTAGGTATGTGTTAAGGTTCCATTTTTGTTTGTAATTCAGTATTTATTCTTAAAAGGAGAATAGAAGTTTCAGGTGTTGAATGTATTTTCTACATCTACTTGGAAAAATAAAGAAATTGCTGGTACCTTGAAGATTAAATAATATATAGTATTGTAAGCTTTCTATTGACCAGAATCCATTGAATCAATATATGATGGTGCAGATGAAGTTTTTCTGTTTTTAAAGTACTTCTATAACTCCCAGAATTCCTGACCTAGGATTTTGGGGCTCAGGAATTATGGAAGTTGAAGTCCACAGGTCATAAAGGGGCTATAATTGCCCATTGCTGGCATAGATAGAGCTTCCTGGCACCATCATAGGTGCCATCTTGACTTTTCTTAAAGCTACACTTTGCAGATTTCCCTGTGGCTTATTCAACTAATAATATACTTTCTGTGGGATTATAGTTACTAGGTAACAAGCTTATAAAATGACACTTGATAACATTGTCACTCTTTAATGATACGGTCCTTTCTCAAGTGACATGTTAAAGAACTTTCCCATTTAATAATCAATTTTATTGACTGTTAATCAATAGTGCATTAGTGAACAGGTGAATTATATTTATTTGGCAAGCCAAATGTAGCTTGAAATGAAACTAGTTTGAGCTCAGTGGACTTTTGAAAAAGAATATCAAAATTAAGAGGTCAATAAAGTAAACAGGTGGTGGAATAGGAAGAGGGACAGAAAAATAAGCATTGAGATATTTTGGCGCTTTTCATACTCAATAGCCTAGTATGTTTCATAGCTAATAAGTACCAGTAATGAATATAATCACAGCTCACCACCTGCCTACCATTTATTTTTGAAACAGAATGTTTTATTACATTTTAATCTCCAATTAAATCATTGCATGCTGCTAATCATTGTTAATTCTACCATTACTTATGGCTAGAGGTTACATCCCAGGGCTGTTTGTTACATATAAAATCATATTTAGATTAATTCATTGAGGGGAGAATACAACCTAGTTCACCCTAATTCCTTTTTGTGATTACAAAGATCTATTTTACATACGCCTAGTGATCACTTGAAGTATTCAGCATGCTGTGCATTGATTGGCTTTCCTTATGCAAGAACTTTCAGAAATTAAGTGATAATGGAAAAAACAGGTGTATCATCTCAAACGTACAGTTTTTCAGATGCCATTAATAATCTACTGCAGTCCTTTGTCGTACATTAGACACATCTTGTAAAATCAATGTGTGCATTCATCTGTTTTTGAACATATTCTCAGCTGTTACTGTGTTCCTAGTATTATTTGAGAAACATGGCTATCCAATCTCACATTCATAATGTATGTAATCCAGGGGTGAAATGCTACTAGTTCAGGCCTGTTTGCCCGAACCGGTAGTAAAAAAATGCGAACCGGTAGTAAAAAAATGCTAAAAAAGTAAAAAAAAAAAAAAAGATCCGACGATCGTGCGTTGCACAGCTGATCATCGGAACTTTTTTTCTTTTACTTTTTAAGCATTTTTTTCTCTGGAACTGGTAGTAAAAAAATGCTTTTTAAAAAGTTCCGAAGATCAGCTGTGCTGCAATCAGCTGTGCCGCGCAATTTATATTCGCTAGAAATCCTGGAAATCCTGCTTTCTAGCGAATATAAATCGCACAGCACAGCTGTTCCCCCCCACTCTTCTACTTGTCTTTGCAGACTCAGAAAAGGTTTCTTAGCGCCTGCGGTGTGCATGCGCACAAAGTGTGAGTCTGGTGCACATGCGCATGCAAAGTGAACCAGTAGCAGACTTCAGAGCATTTCACCCCTAATGTGAAGAAAGAGTGTGTGTACAATGGCACCACCATAAATTCTGCTAATCAAAAATAAAGTTAATTTGCGTGAAATGTCCTGAACAGAATAATAATTCTCTTTTTTATGCTACAAGTATTTGAATGATTTCTATTCATTCTGTCGTAGACGTACACAACTTTTTTGAATTATATCCAATAGGTTCATGTTTGGTTGCATGCAGGTGCCAGAACAAATGCTGAATTTGAGTCAATTTAAATGTAATTAAATTACACTAATTATACTATTAGCAAGTATTTAATAATGTATATATTAAAAGTATCCCTCCAAATATTTAATAACCTATCATTTTTGTTACATTAAAAGTTGCAAATTTTTGAAATATTCTATGGCTGCATCTGAGGCTTTCAAGGCAGATAGTCCTGGCTTTAGATCAGACATTTTTATCCCAGATCAGCTCTATCCATTGGTCTGGACTGGAGTTCGGAGATCCTGTATTCCCTTCAGTTAACATCACAGCTCACCTCCGTGTCAATAACTTAGATCTTCTTCCTGACATCAACTTTGGTCTTCTGCAAAATTTGAATTGTGGTGCCCTGGATTCCATAAAGGTCTATATTCTCTTGATTGCTGCACACCGTAATTTAATTTAATTTAATTTAATTTATTGAATTTCTATGCTGCCCAACTCCCAAGGGACTCTGGGCAGCTTACAGCAAAAATAATATAACAAAGAACATAGGAAAATTATTTAAAAACATTATAAAAACATTTTTAAAAACATTAAAAGCCCATGCACACCATGTTTTAGGTTGATTTCTTCAACTTTGATCCTTGGAATTTTTTTTGTACTTAGTATTTTTTTTTTCTTATCTCACTAAATGCCTTCAGATTTGTGGTTTGTCTTAACAACTGAACCTGGTCCAGTTATCATAAGAACCTGAGAATATTACTAAACTTCCTGCTTTTACTCTGAATTGGAAGGTAAAAAACCAGATCTTTTTAAAAAATATTATTATTATTATTTTTAATAGGGATGGGTGGGAGTGCCTGGTCTGTTCATTGTTCACAAAGACTGTTTCTTTAGGAAGAGAGTACATCAGCAAAATCCCAAGCATTACTCCCATGCTGGGAATGGCCCAGCAGAAGAATGCAAGCTCATTAGGTTTGCTTAAAGCAGCCCTGTGTCGCAATGTCAAGAGAAAGGCAAAGTCTGGGAAACTTGGCAGGAAGTTGAATGTCCCTCTGTATTATTATTTTTCACATGACTTGGTGATGGTGATGGCATCTGAAAATTCTGGAGGATTTTGTTTTTCTTTTCCATCAATGAGATTAAATGTTCTTTACATTGCTTTCTCAGTGTGGTATGTCATTTGACAAGCACAAGATTACTTGAAAACTCCTACCAGCATTCTTTAGAATAGCTGGGAAGCTTCTTGGCTGTCAGAACATTGTTATTAATATGTCAGGTACATCATATTTCATATGAATGCTTCAAGAAAGAGGTTCTGTGAGAAGACATCAGTGTTGTCAACTCTCCAAAATCATAGCACTAGGTAAATTTTGCTCTACAAGTTATACTTTTCATTTTAAAAGAACCATTCTTCATTGAAAAAACCCCTCATACCAAAAACCATCAAGTTGATAAGAACTCTCTTTTATCAACTTGACAGAAAATGGGAAAATGTTAACTTAAATTCTTCTCTTTGTATTCACACTTTTAGTAGGGCAACAAGTGAAACTTTTTTTTATAATTCTGAAATTGGGTATCTTGTCTGCAAATGCCATCTAATTATCTCAAGGCAAAAAGAAAGATAGTATTTATGAGACCGCCTGCTGCTATTGATAACCTCCCACCGGCCAATACACTCTCACAGAGAGGGCCTCCTCAAGGTGCCGTCGGTCAAGCAATGTCAGCTGGCGGCCCCCAGGGGGAGAGCCTTCTCTGTGGGAGCACCCGCCCTCTGGAACGAGCTACCTCCCGGAATATGGCTGATTCTGGATCTCCGCACTTTCTGTAAGGCCCTGAAGACGTTTTTATTTCAGCAAGCCGGCCTGGCCTGAATAGGTTTTAGGGGTTTTTTAATTGTATTGCTAGGGGTTTTAAATTGGGGCGGCTGTTTAATTTAATTTATTTTTAATTCTTTTAACTTTTATATTGTATGTTATTTTAATTCTCGGCTGTTCACTGCCCTGAGTCCCTTCGGGGAGAAGGGCGGGATATAAATTTAATAAATAAATAAATTAATTAATTAATTAATAGTATCTTTTTTTTTTCTTTAAAGGCCACAAAGTATAATATCTATTTGAGAGTAAAGAAACTCCATCCTCTCAGAAATTTAAATCTATACTTTTATTTATTTACTTATTTAATGCATTACATTTACATGCCACCCATCTCACTGTTGAAGAATTTTGGGCGGCTTACAAGATCATAAACATAGGGATATAAAACAAATAAAATGTTACTTCCATGTTACAAATCATTTGTGGATATTAGTGGCAGAAATGCATGGAATGGATGCAGCTGTATCACACAATGTATGATCAATGTACTGATACCTTGGGATATTTTAAGACTTTTTTCTTTTATGCACTGAAAACTTGATGTTAGCTGCCTTAGATATTTCTCTTTGAAACAGAAGAGCAGAATAGGTAATGCTAAAAAGAAAGAAAGAATCTGCTTTTGAATCATATTTTGAGCCCTATCTTTGCTGATTGGATATGAGCATGGGGTTAAAAACTCAATTTTCCTTACAGAAGATCATTTTGACTCCAGGCTATTCAAAGCTTTCAAAACAGAATAAATCCTCAATGCTGCCATCTAGTGATAGAAAAAACAGTTTCCACAAAATAAAATACGGCATATTTGACCAAAACAGTCTCACATCAGCAATCAACACCCAGATAAGCAGAGATTAACACTATAATTAATATTACACCAACAACCAAGAAGCAAACAATACCCCAATCAAGGAACTGCCAAACAAGCAAGCAGTAAATAACAGTTTGTGAGTTTCGGCAAAGCATTCTCAGAACTGAGAGTCCTCTATCCAGTATTATTTTGAAGAAGAGCTGCCATATGAAGATGGTTTAATTCAGTATTTGCCCTACTGAACTAAACTTCTCTGAACTGAGTTAAGGAGCAAAACCAAAATGAAACAGATCTGTGAACATCTAGAAACAAAGTTATAGCTAGTAGCCAGCAAGGGTTTGTTAAAAACAGATCATGCCGATCTTATTTCATTCTTTGACAAAGTGACTAAATTAGTAGACCAGCGAAATGCTGTGGACATAGTATACTTAGACTTCAGCAAAGCATTCAACAAAGTAGACTGCAACCTATGCCTTGGTAAACTAGAAAATAGACAGCATTACTACCAGATGGATTTGTAGCTTTTTTTTTTTTTTTTAAATTTGATTTATATGCCGCCCTTCTCCAGAGACTCAGGGCAGCTTACAATGCGTTAAGCAATAGCCTTCATACTTTTGTATATTTATACAAAGTCAGCTTATTGCCCCCACAAACTGGGTCCTCATTTCACCTACCTTAGAAAGGATGGAAGGCTGAGTCAACCTTGAGCCTTGGAGAGATTCGAACCAGCAAGTAATTGCAGGCAGCTGTGTTAATAACAGGGTGCTCAGACCACTGTACTATCAAGGCTCTAGCTTGCTGACAAACTGTACTCAATGAATAGTCCTTAATGGTACTACGCCTACATGGAGGGAAGGAACCAGTAGGATACCACAAGGTTCTGTTTTAGGACCAGTACTCTTCAATATCTTCATAAATGACTTAGATGAGAGAAAAGAAGGGGAACTTATCATAATTGCATATGACATTAAGCTGGCAGGAATAGCCAACATCCAAGAAGACAAGCTCAGAATCCAAAAAGATCTTAACAGACTTGAACAATGGACACTATGCAACAAAATGAAATTTAATGTAGAGAAAAGCAAGGTTTTACACCTAGGCAGGAAAAACCAAAGGCACAAATATAGGGTAGGTGAAACCTGGCTCAAAACAATAACTATGACAGGAATCTTGGAGTCCTAGTGGACAATCACTTAAACATAAGCCAACAGTATGCGGCAACAGCCAAAAAAGCTAACACAATCCTTGGCTGTATAAATAGAGGCATAGAATCAAAATCATGTGAAGTATTAGTATCACTTTATAAAGCCTTAGTAAGGCCATACATGGAATACTGCATCCAGTTATCACCACATTATAAAAAAGATGTTGAGATCTTGGAAAAAATGCAAAGAAGAGCAGCTAAGATGATTAAAAGCATGGAGAAAAAAACAAATGAAGAACAGTTGCAGGAATTGGGTATGGCCAATCTAGAGAAAAGAAGGACTAGGAGTGACATGATAGGAATATTCCAGTATTTGAGTCTTCTGCCAAAAAGAAGAAGGGATAAACTTATTTTCCAAAGCACCAGAAAGCAAGACAAAAAACAATGGATGGAAACTAATCAAGGAGAGAAGCAACCTTGAATTAACGAGAAACTTCCTAACAGTGAGGACAATGAACCAGTGGAAAACTTGCCTTTAGAAGTTGAAAAAATCTTGATCACTTTTTTACAAAAAGACTGGACACTTGTCAGAAATGAAATAGGGTCTCCTGCTTAAGCAGAGGGTTGGACTAGAAGACCTTCCAGCTCTATTCTGATTGGGAAAACACATTGCTCAATATAATCCACACACAAAATGGGAAAACTGTGACCTTTCTTATTTTGCTGAACTCCAAATCTTCCAAGAATGGTGATTAATTATAAAGGATGCTGAAAGTTTTAGCTTAGTAATATCTGAAGGACCACACGTTCACATTACTGAACAATAATGTGAACTTGTGATCCTAACAAACTTGGGTATATGCTGGTGATACCTACAAGACTATGCTGACTAGATACTTTTAAAAGCTGAAGTCTTAACAGTTCGAAGATTGCTAAATTGGAAGGAAATGATTAACTGTTTTGAGTTTCCAGTTTCAATCTTTTCCTAAAGATGCTGTGATGCTTCTTCAGCTGTGCTCTAATCACACATTCGTAGATCACCACTGCTCCCCAAATATCAGTCCAAATATCCTATCCCATAAGATAAACTAAGGTAAAGGTTCCCCTTGCACATATGTGCTAGTCATTCCTGACTCTAGGGGTGGTGCTCATCTCTGTTTCTAAACCGAAGAGCCAACGCTGTCCAAAGATGTCTCTGTGGTCATGTGACTGGCATGGCTAAACGCCAAAGGCACATGGACCCCTGTTATCTTCCCACCAAAGGTGGTCCCTATTTTTCTACTTGCATTTTTTACATGCTTTTGAACTGCTAGGTTGGCAGAAGCTGGGACAAATAACGGGAGCTCACCCCATTATGCAGCACTAGGGATTCGAATGGCTGAACTGCTGACCTTTCGATCAATGAAGTGGTCTTAGCCACTGAGCCACCGCGTCCCTCATCCCATAAGATAGGATAACAAAATTTTGAAAGTCTTGGAGTTTCTTGTTTACTCATACACAAAAGAAAAAGAAAGAAAGAAAGAAAGAAAGAAAAAATCATGGAAGAGTTTATGTTGTATTTCTTTTCCTTTTTCTCAGGATTGAGTTGCTATGTCTCCCTCCTTAATGTTTCATTGCTCTTGTCCCCTAATAGAGACTAGCTCTACTTTCTTTAACACCAAGTAATCGTAAAGAATTCTTTGAAAAAATTCAGACCATGTTCTTCAGTCTTTCTCTGGGAACAGACTTGTGCATGTAATGTACTGAAGAAGGTTAACCATCCTCAATGAAATATGGCTCTTCGTTGCTGGCTGCAGAATATGATACAAAGCATTACAATGGAAACCCAAACACGGTGTTAGAAATACAGATAGCAAATCACAAATTAATATGCATCACACTGAATCATTGTGGTTTATGCTACAATGAATACTGGAGAAGTAACTGTTGATGTTATCACTGTTTTATTAAGGGTTACCAAGGTGATTGCAATAAGACTGTCAACCAGAATAGTTCAGAAACTAAAGGTTAAATTCCAAAGGGACATCTCTCAAAAGAAATTATGTTGGATGATCTATTCTGCTCACATGCAATCTGATCTCATGTAAACATACATTTTAAAAGAATAATCTTTGTATGTAAAAAAACAATCTGACATGAAAGGATGGAATAAAGCTGGAATGAATTAAGCATTTAAATTCCACTTGGCCTGCCAATAGCTGAGGTGAATTCCAAAAGGGCAGCTATTTAAATTCTCATTCAAAGCTGGTTTTTACTATTAAAATGTGGATAATGGTGTTAGTTTGTTTTCCAGCTTAATTTCAGACTCTCTGGACATTAGTTACTTCATAAAAGCTGCACCAAGGACTTCCCAATTTTGATGTTATGCTTTGCAAGGTCTCCTTTATGTATTATTTATGGGGTAGGAAATAAAAAAAAGTATTTCTTAAAAGTTAATTTTGTGATTGTTCCTTTTTTCTTTTCTTGTTTTCATTCTCAGCAGCCACCCACTATCAATTTTTGATTTGGTGTCCTTTTCCCCTTATGTAATTGTTTGCATTTTCTCATGGAGTTGTTTCACGAATAAACCCATGTTTGGTAGCTCTGAGATGATGGCATTATGCTGTATATACAAATCAATGTTTCTCCTGTGCTGAAACGACTGATTTTAGGAAAAGTTGATGGTGTCAAATTGAAGCAGAGGTCTACTTGCTCTATAGCTTCTGGCTTGTCTTCAAAGATTCCTTTCCCTGCTCCCCATCCCAGAAAATTTCCTTCCCCCCACCTTGACCAATTTTTCAGGTCTTGCTCTTAAGAACACCATATCTGCTGCTGCTGCTGCTGTTCTTGGTAGATGCTATTGAAGAGTTCTTAATTGGGCATGATGATTGTTGGATGTATCAGGAGATAAAAATAAATCCACTCCCATCATTTTTGCTGCTCTTGCCTTGTGAAGTCAATAGCAGTGTTATGACAAGAAAACTGTTCCTTGAAAAAGATAGCTGGTTTTGTTTGACAGTTGAATGTTACCTAAGCACTGGTTAAGGAAAATATTATGGACCAATTAAGTCCAGCTATTGATAGTTGATCACTGGAGTTCCTGAAGTGGAAAACTGGCATTAGTTGAAGTCCAATGAACTCCATGATGAACTTTGAACTATGCCAATACTTGGATACTTTCTACCCCATTTCCTATGATATCTCTACCATGTTTTCCCCAAAATAAGACCCTATCTTATAGTTTTTTGAACCCTGAAATAAGTGCTTGTCCTTATTGCCATGTGCTCAAAAGCCTGATTAGGCTTATTATCAAGTGATGTCTTATTTTGGGGGAAAGCAGGAAGAACAACTATCCAACTTCCAATAAAAGCTGTGTCTTGTTAAACTGGAGCCTGATGTATGATAACTCTTGATGAATCATTTCTGCTTAATCATAACATGAAATTTGCATTCCAGAGTTAAGAAAATCTTACTAAAGTGGTTACAGAGTGGTTTTTTAATAAAAAAAAAAAAACTAGGGTAAAAATGATGGAAGAAACCAAACTCTGTTGGAAACTGCATCCTATCAAGTTGGTAGGGTGTGAGTAACGGTATGATGGTTTGCACAAAAGGCTCTAGATTAGAGATCTCAGTTTGCATGAATTAATATGAAGATTGGGGCTTGGTTGCATTTGTGGTATGTTAGCCAAAATATACTAAAAGAAAGTAAACACCATTAACATCTGTGGCAAAATATGGCTAAAACTGGTAACCTAATTTTTTCCCTTACTAAAAAGTGTTAGGTGAAAATATTGACTGATCAATAACAAAATGGATGGAGAAGTCTGTTTGGCCCCTCAAATGATGATCATAACACATGGAAAATTGAAACTTGGAGTGTAAGAAGAATTAGTAGTGTAGAGCATGAAATAGGAAATGAAATAGAAGAAATAAAAATAGATACATTAGGTATGTATGAAACCAAGAATTGGAAAGGAATGTAGTAAACGTGAATGAAGGTGGTTTGATTTTGTGGCATGCTGATCAATGAAAGGATAAAATGTATGTCAGTATGAAAGGATATCAGCTAGGTTGTTATTGATTCATATAGGTTGATGATAGTTATATTCCAGTTAACAGTGACGATGGAAGAACCAGAAATTAATGTGGGGAAAATTATCCAATATTCCAAATTAATTCAAATGAACAGAAAAATTATTCTGTTAAGTAAATATATGGGTAGGTGGAAACAAAACAACAGAATATAGAAGACATGATTGGGCCATTTAGGGACCCATGGAGAATGGTGAGATATTAATATCTGGTTAGAAAAAGGTCTGCACCTTTTGAAAATACAATTTAAACCTCATCTATGTATATATTCACATGGCAAAGAAGTGAATATCAAATATGAATCACAAGGCATAATTGATTTGATTATGATGAAATACAGAAAGCATTAGAAAAAATGTGCAAGGGGGATAAGAGGTACTGAATGTGGTTTATTTGGAAATGTCAAGAGTGACTCGTAGAGATAAAATAGACACAAGACTAGAAAAGAAGAATGAAAAATATATTCTATAACCAGTATACAGATCAAAAGATAATTACAAAAAAAATGTAATCAAAGACAGCATGGAATAGTTAAAAATAAACTGAGTCAGAGAAGTGCAGAACACTTTTTATAGAAATAAAATAATGTTTTGGAAATGAGTGGAAAGAGCTAAAAACAGAACCTCCAGCAAAATAAATTAAAAATAAAAAGTGATGACGTGATTTAGGACGGTTTGCAATTGTGGAATGCTAGAAAGTAGGTGTGCATAGTAGTTCTCTCTGAAGCAAGAAACATCCTTCTTTAAGGCGCCGCCAACAAGTACTGCAAATATACACCACTCCAGATCCAAAGGATATTTCCCCCTTGAGATCTGAATACAATACAACTCTAATTGGAAGGAGTATTTTAGAGAGTAGTGGGAATCATAGTGCTAAGCTGAAGATTGGAACAGAAACAAAGTCTACAAGGGTAGTCCTTGACTTACGATCATAATTGAATTGAATTGAATTATAGCCAATAGGTGGGTCTTTTGACTGGAAACCAGAAGTAAACACCTGCTTCTGGCAAAAAAATGCCAGAAATTGTGGTCATGTGATGATGGGATGCTGCAAATGGCCATAAATGTGAGGCAATTGCCAAGCACCCAAAATGCAGTCACATGATCACAGGAGGGGCAGCTATTATTGAGACCAGGACATACGCAGTTATGGGGAAGTCTGTGGTAACTCTGACTAGTCTCTAAGCGATTTCTCTTAAATCAAGGACTATCTGTAGCACTGGTTAATTTTATTTTTTATTGGAAGATTCATAGTTTTGACCTTGGATGCTGTGTCTTAACCTTGTACACCATTCAGAATCATTACTGTCAGAAAGAGCCCTCCAAAACCTTGCAATGTTAGTGCTTAGAAAAAAATAATGAAAAGGAAATCATAAATGCTGGAGAAACTTTAAAAATATTAACACTGCAGGTATAGATGGTATAATTGAAAAACATGTTAAAATGACCATAGTTTGCTTTTGGAGTGGCTCTGTGACTTGTTTATTATCTTTGTGAAGAATGCACCTATGCCTGATTGATGAGAAAATACTGTTTACCATTCCTTCTACACAGAAAATGGAGTAAGAATGAATTTAAAAAATATAAGCAGATTGGTCTGTTAGTAGCCTGGCAGTAAACAAAATGTGGAAGCGCACAATGGTTTTATGCCCAAAAGACAAGTGCAGATTAGATTTTTGGTTTCCCTGAAGTTATAGATGGCGAACCTATGACACGCGTGCCACAGGTGGAATGCAGAGCCCTCTCTGCAGGCATGCCAGCCGTCGCCCCAGCCCAGCTCCACCGCACATGCACGTGCACCACCCACTGGCCAGCTGGTCTTTGGCTCACGGGGGGTGAAGTGCATGCGGGGGATACCCCTTTTGGCTTCCAGGTTGGTGCAGGAGGCTTTCCAGGCCCAAAACGGGAGCCCTGTTTTTTGGAAGCTAAAATGGGGCACAGGGGAGCCCAGAGCACATGCGCGGGGGGGGCACTCACATTGGATTTTGGGGGTTCGGGCATGCACGCATGCATTCACATGCATGCACGCATACTTTGGGCACTTGGCACCCAAAAGGTTAACCATCACTGTTATAGGGCAATATAGCAATTTAAGAACGAATGTTTATCGTAAATTTGCTGATTTTGAGAAAGCTTATGATAAAGTGAATAATATTGAATTGTGAAATGCTTTGTACAAATATCATACTAATGCCTTGATTGTTGAAAGAAGTAAGAATAGTATATTGAAGACCTTCTGGAAGGTGCAACTGGTTCAGTATTCAATATTGAGGGAGTAATGGGGATTCTTTGGTTTGGCCATAGGAAACCATAGGAACTGCATCATTGACTGCCAGTTAATGTATGGGTGCCTTTGATGATATCGTTGTCATCTTTAAAGGCCTACATGGCTTAGGATATGTCCAAAACTATCTAGTTAAGATTGAGTCACCCATCTAGTGAGATCAGAGAGAGAATGTTTATGCAAGATTTACCGCACAGGGAACAGTATCTGAGGAGATCACATAGTCAAGGCTTCTTGGTGCTGGCTTTCTTCTCCTATATGAACCATGTCCTCGTTATTGTGGTTTCAAAGTGCCTTAAAATTGTAGGAGTTATGGGTGGTTTGTGGAATGAGTAAAGGCAACTTTACTGCGCATTAGATTGACTGTATTCAGTTTTTAAATAATTGCTTAAATTGCTTTTGTCTTTTTAATGTTATAGGTTTATTTTTAGTGATTGGTGTGTCATATGGATGATTGAATAGGATTTATTGGATCATATTTGTTATAGAAAATTATATAATGAATGTAGTTGTTTGGAAATGTGAATGTTCATCTGCTTTTTGTATGCAGATGGTGCTGTATTGTTAATTAGGTAGCCAAAATATTTGTAGCAAATATTAATTAGATTATATGATGCAGCAAAGAGTATGAATTTGCAAAGTAATGTATCAAAGAATAAAACAGCTATATTTAACAGAATGAACTGACTATTTGCAAGTTATACAAAAATTAACAAAAACAGAGGAAGTGAAGAATTTGTGTACTATGCTAAGAGTTTATTACAGCTGAAAATACTATTTAGGAACAATGTAATATAAAAATATGTAATATTAAAAAACTCTGGATATTTAGGTAATATGAGTTTTATTATGAGGAATGAATACTGTATTTTGTCAGAAGAAATGAAAATGTACTGTACATATCAACATGGTTTTTGTTACTTTATTACAGAACTGAGAGTTGGATATTGTTGAAGAATAGGATAGGATAGGATAGGATAGGATAGGATAGGATAGGATAGGATAGGATAGGATAGGATAGGATAGAATAGAATAGAATAGAATAGAATAGAATAGAATAGAATAGAATAGAATTCTTTATTGGCCAAGTGTGATTGGACACACAAGGAATTTATCTTTGGTGCATATGCTCTCAGTGTACATAATAAGACAAGATACACTCATCAAGAATCACAAGGCACAACACCCACTGACAGTCATACAATACAATAAGCAATCATATCATACTAGGAAACAATATAAATATAAATCGTAAGAAGAAAAACAAGAATGGATAAATAAATACTAGTTTAGCACTGAAAATGATGAAGGGGTGAGAAAGAATCTCAAGATAATCCCGCCTTAATCTTTTTTGGTATAAGAGTGGTCAGAGGGAATTCTATTATTATACTTTCCAACAATAAAGGTCCAGTAATTCTCATAGTGTTTGTTTTCTTACCTGGTCTACCTTGGACACCTGGCAGTTATGTCATGAGAAGAGCACTGGGAATGTGTATGTAAACTGATTACAGAACTGAATGTTTCATGCAAAAAATATATGCTGATGAGATTTTGTCTCACAGAAAGAATTGTTAAGGATTTACTGCAACACAAATACAAGATAAGGTAAGGTTATGATAGGATAGGATAGGATAGGATAACTTTATTATCCTCTTTTTTACTTGTAGCACACTGGCCCACATTAAAAATGAAATTCTGTTGCCTGCTCTCAAGAGAAAGTGTATATCTACCCAAACACATACTAATACACATACACACATGCTATATATATATATATATATATATATATATATATATAAATATATACCTGCACCATACATATATATATATATATATATATATATATATATATATATATATATATATATATATATATATATATTAATCACTGACCATATTGAATACATAGTGGAAAGAGGAAACTTGAGAGTTCACAAGGTTTATGCTTTATGAAACAAAACTGTATGAATGTTATCTCTAAAGATAGTCCAGACAAGAAGCATAAACCATGAGTGCTAATGCTACCTTTCTTGCAAGGTTACAATAGCAGAATCTTTCAAGATTCTGCTATTAAAATACTTCACTCCTCCTTTACTTTTACTTTCAACAAAACTAAGGTGGCTCCTTCTAAGGCACCCTTTCTCTGGGCTCAGATACATTTTGCATAATAGTTGTCTTAAGTGGTGCCTTTTGCTTCTTTCTTTCAAGGTTATTCCCACATACCATTACAATGAAAGGTAAGTGAAAAGGGCCAGAGAATGAGGAAGACCAAGAAATGATGGCTAGATTCATCTGATGAGATCAAAAGGTAAGAATTTTAATGAACAAAAGGAAAAGTGTGAAATGGTATGGATGTATGGTGGAAGTAAGATGATCTGTAGAGAAAAATATAACAAATGATGTTGATATAAAACAGACTTTGCTTCCTCTCTTTGATTTCATGAATTTATTTGAGTTTTAATAAAGGTAAAGGTTCTCCTTGCACATATGTGCTAGTCGTTCCCGACTCTAGGGGGCAGTGCTCATGTCCATTTCAAAGCTGAAGAGCCAGCTGTCCAAAGGCGTCTCCATGGTCTTTGGACAGCATGACTAAATGCCAAAAATACATGGAACACTGTTACCTTTCCACCAAAGGTGGTCCCTATTTTTCTACTTTCATTTTTTACGTGCTTTCGAACTGCTAGGTTGGCAGAAGCTGGGACAGGTAATTTTTTAATAATAATGTTTTAATACACACTAATATATTTAATACATACTAGTATATTTGGCACATAGGCACTGTCAAATGACCCAACAACTCCCTTCTTTTTTCGGGAAGGAAAACAGCTAGCAATAGAGCCCTAACTTGCCTAAGCATGGAAAACAAGATTTATGGGTGTGTATTTGGAAGTACCATCTCTCTAACAGCGGTGATAAATGGCTGGAATTCCTCCCCACTCCCCCCAAAAAAGCTGGGCATTGTTTAAGGAAAAGAAGAAGTGACTTCTGCTTTGGGTGGTTTCTGTTTGGGGTGAAATAGGTAGCCAGGTTTAGCAAGAAGACCGCATTAGAATTTTACATGTGCATTGCTAGTTAAATCTTATTCTTGCTTGTTCTTATGTATTTCCCTGTATAGATATGTACTCTGTATGATGTTTGGCTATGGTTCAGAAAATTATTTTTCCTTTTTATTACATTTTTGACAGTGGACATCTATTTTTTTACCCTTTGTTTCATTAAACAGAACAAACAGACAGATAAATGTGGCATAGGATTGGCATGTTCCAAATTCCTTCGATTAAACAATGCCATGCATCAGGACTTTGGAAGGGTGCCTTTTCTGTCACAGAGCATGCCCTCTGAAGTGAATTTCCCCTGAGTACCCACCCAGCAGATGCTTCAGAGGGCTTTGAAGTTCTGGCTCTTTTATTTTATTTTAATAATGAAAATATTTAAAAAAAAAAAAAGAAGAAGAAGTTCTGGCTCTTTAAGACCTCATATTTAGGGAAGGTGATTGAAGCCCCTTCTGGTAGGGTGGGTCTGATTCTTGGTGTTTCCCAATTTTACCATTTTGGTTCATTTTGTGTTAGTGTATTACCACTGTTGTTTTTCAGGAAAATACTCTGCCATTACTAAGGGGTTTTCTTTTAAATTAGAGAATCTAACTTTGGGCAAGAACAGAGATAGTTCAGTTTCTATATTTTCTGACATTTAATTTGCTCTGTTTCTGAATCACTTGAAAATTTTGCCAAATCCCACTGATACACATACATTCAAGAAATCCCTGCCTGAAAACTCTTACCATTTTTGGTCATACATCACCTGTTATACACATTTTTCCAGCATATATATATATATATATATATATATATATATATATATATATATGTATGTATGTATGTATGTATGTATGTATGTATGTATGTATGTATGTATTTATATATATATATATATATATATATATATATATATATATATATATATATATATATATATATATAAATAAAGTAATTCTTTTCATGTAATATATTTTTATGCATATGTTCCCTTAATAAGTACCTTTTGTGCTTGCTTCTCATTAATACATGTTTTTGTGCAATTGTTTGAGCTACAAACTAGACTGCAAAATTAAATAAGTGGATTTAGGTAGGTAAGTGCATTTTAGTTTGTACGCTGGTTCAGACAGTGTTCAAATAAACTTTTGGATAATTGAATTCTACTCCCATCTTGTTACTAAAAGTGCTGCTGATGTTTTGAGTGTGTGAGCAACTGTGGAGTGACTGGGACTGTAATAGAAGGATTGCTAGACATAAACAAGTAAGAGATATAGAAGAGTTTTTAGAAAATAGAAGTCCAGATTGGAAAAAAAAAACAAAAACCAAAAACCTATGAAAAAGAGATTCTGATCAAAGTAGTAGTAGTAGTTCAAAGAAACTATGCCTTGATTAACTTCACAACTTTCAGTGGCTGGAAATTCCTAGCACACTTTACTCCAAATTCTAACATTAAAAATGTGATATACAAATCTCTGTATTTTTTGCTTTCTTGTTTGTTTGTTGCTTTGAGAGGCTTGGCAGAGCATTAGACCAGTGGCCCCCAACCTTTTGGCACCAGGGATAGGTTCCGTGGAGAGAGTGTTTCCATGGACCAGAGGGGGCATGGTTTCATGTGCTACCTACATCCTGCAGATGGGGCTTTGCTTGTTTGGACAGCCTGGTTTCTGGCATGCCATGGCTTGGTGCCAGTCCATGGACCAGGGGTTGGGGACCTCTACATTAGACCATGCAGAATTGCTACGTCTATTATCTAGTTTGCAAGGTATCCTTAGGAAAAATATTTCATATTAATGTAATTGGAGAGCCAGTTCGTCTAGGGTAGTGGTGGCGAGCCTATGGCATGTGTGCCAGAGGTGACCACCAGAGCCCTCTCTGTGAGCACGCACGCCATTGCCCCAGCTCTCTTTTGGGTCTCTGCCGCGCACGCACATGTACTTGCGCCTTGGAGTTTGGGCCGGGTGTGGGTGTATGCGTAGGGTGCATGTGCACATGTGCCCATGCCTCGCAGTTTGGGCATGCACATGCACTTTGGGTTCGCCATCACTGATCTAGTGGTTAAGGCACTATCTATTTATTAAATTTGTTTGCCACCCATTAACAAAAAGCAAACCCTGCACTTGTGGGAAAATGCTAGGAAGAAGAAGAATAGCCAATTGAAACTATTTGCAAACAGAATTAATTGCACAAAGCACGATCTCACTTGAAATAAATTATCAGTTGAATTCCAGTTCCAATCTCCATCTTCTTTTCTTCAGTTGCTAGATTTAGTTTCTAGTAACATGTGGATCCTTTAGTTCCTGTGAATTGGTATATAGGACATTGCACTTAATGAGATTTATAATTCATTCCAACCATATCAACATGTTTAATTATGCCTAGTATTTAATCTCCACTACACCACTTAAATCACAAAGTCTAAAATTAAACCTCCTAGAGTCTAATCTAATAATAAACTCCTATGACATTTGGTGGGAAAAATTGAATCTGATTAATTGCACAGTATTGCCATCAGTTTAAAACAAACCATAAAGAATATTTTGAAACTGTTTCAAATGCTTGGCTTTTTAAAAAAGATGCACAAATACTTTTTTTAGGTGCCTGTGTTTATTTTATCAGATTCTTCCTTTATGGGAACAAGCTAGCCATACATATCAAGCAAACAGAAGCTCCAACCTACAATTAGTGAAAATTGCCTAATGATGAGAACCACTGGCTTCACTGATGCTCTTTATGGAAATAGCACTTAACCAACTCAGTGGCAATTACCAGCACATGAAAGCAAAGATTAGTGCTGGAGCTGAAACAAAAGCAGCTTTCTACCCTCAGTCCTGAAAGCATTTCACCAATGTGATTTGCTTAATTTGTAAGTGTGCCTCAACTTGTTCATCTACAGATTTTATTTTTCTGGAATTATATTGACATTGATATGTTACCAGCTTTTAGGATGTGATCACTTTCAAGGAGCAAATAATAGGCAGTAATCCTAATGTTAAAATCAAATAAAAAAATCAAAATTCAGAAGAAGGTAAAACAATATGATGGGAACTAATGTCATTTCACCAGATTTGGACAAATTTGTGAAAATTATTTTATTCTGGTACATCATTTGTGGTCCATCAGGCAGAAATGTGATCTTAGATTCATTTTTCATACTCTCTTCCTTTAATGGAACCTTCCCCAAACAAATTTTATGCTATTCTGCCAAAATTCCCTAATCACAGCCAGCATGATTAATGGGAGTTTTAGTTGTGAATGATGAAAACTGTGGTCCATCACATCTGAAAGACCCTTGGGAAACGCTAATCTTGCAGTATAAGGGCATCCTTGGAACAGAAGATAGGATAGTCTGTTTTTGGACATTTTCTATGGAAGATTCCTGAACATTTCTTTTAATGATGATTTAATTCTTCTACTTCATCTTGAAATGTGTCCTAGGTTGCCAACTGAATCCTGTAGCTGCCTACGAGGTTAGGCAAAGACAGAGACACGTCTCTCCAAATACATCCTATGTAGGGTGGCAGAACTTGGACATTTGGGGTGTACCCCACTGATCCATGGACATGCATGTGATCAAAGGACCATGACCATAGAAGTAAGAGTCCTGTGAATTGCCTGGCCATGTTTTGCTTAGAGCATCAATCCAAATCAGGTTAAATTGCATGCCAGAATGTGGAAAATACGAGTTGGCCTTCAGCATCACAGAAGACATGTGATTATTTTATAGGGATAATAGGAAAAGGTATATGAGTAGTATCATAAAATAATCACATGTTTCTTTCATTTTACTTTTATATCTGAAGAGCATTATTGATCTTTGAAACAACACTGAAAAGAATCTGGTGACCAGAGCTGGAGATGTAATGTATGAATTCATATAGAAAAGATAAAATCCCTTTTCAGAATGTTTATAGTAGCCTGTTACCAATCTAACTTTCTGTATCATTGCTATAAGGATTACCTTTGGAATCAGATATACTCTGCTACGCTTTAAGTCTAGTTTAGTAAAAGGTAATGAACAATGACAGCTTTGAAATTCTGTTGTGAAGTTCATTGAAAATCTGATAAAATAAAATAAAAGAGAAAGAAAAGTGAATCTTTCATCAAGGAACCTAAAATGAGGATTCTGCTTCATCTGGGTCAGAGTAGATAACTTTGATCAGCACAGATGAAAGGCTGCTAAATCCCCATTGACCTACCAAGTTTCCCATTTCTATATTTTGCTTCCTAAACTAGACATGACTTTCAACCATGATTCATCTAGGCAGTAATTAATTAAAAGATCAAAGGTATACAAAATTTTTATTATTAGCAAATTTAAAGATTAGCATTTCCTCAATAGTCCAGAGGAGTTATTTTTATTTATTTATAAATACATTCTTTTCTCTGTGCTGCACTAGGAAGGCAATAGTCTTGATTTAGATAATTTCCTATAACATGTAATGAAAAAGCAATCAATTACTTATAAAAATGATAGAGCTGTCTTTATTCTGTTAACGATGGAGGGAAATGAATTAGGTATGTATATTAAAATACAACCTGGTTAGAAATCAAGGTTGTATTTTAGAAAGTCAGAAAGAGGTCATAGACCAAATGGTGATTTTCTTGCCCAGACCCCCAAAAGATAGCATATAGCAATACTGGAACACAAGGCAGAGCTATATAACCATATGATCTTGTATGTAGGGAGGTTTTAATGAGGAATTCATTCCTCATGAAAACTATCTAGTCTTCACTGGCTTTGCTATTAAATAAATGGGACTATTTTAATTAATGTATTTATTTACAAAGTGTATATGGTCATCTAACTTGAACACTCTGACTTGGGGAAACTCCTCCTCTCATCCACCCTATCCTACTCATTGCTTTCACCAAGGGAGGCAGACACAAAATGACAAAACCCACCCATAGTTAGTGGGAGCCTCCACCTTGTCTCCAAACCTTCTCAACTCTCAAATATCTGCCCGACTATCACAACCTCCTCAACCAACCTACCAATGATTATGCCAACAGACTCATTGTTATTATCTACGAGTATTTTTATATTTGGGGGTAAAATAAAAGCTGAATTCTTTCATCCTGTAATCCATTTAACAAATGCTTTAAGAGCAGGTGCCATACCAAAACAAGGAGTTAATCATGTACTCATATTTTCAAATAGCCATCAAGATTAATCTGATTTGCTTCAGGAACAGAACCTATTTGGTGTTTATAGCTAAACCTTGGAATTTTCTAGCAAGTATTTTTTCCAACCCCAAATCAGTCAATATTTCCCTTCTTAGGGTATGTTTTGGTGGCTTTCCATTGCTATTTATTTATCAAACTGCAGTTTCAATAAATGTTTTAACTATTTTTGTTATTGTAGGGTTTCTCAGCTGTTTTGTTTTATATTTCTGGTAGTATTTTTTATTTTGTGAATTTATTAAAATACTGTCAAGGACAGGTTGATTATAAAGCTACAAAAGAAGTAAGATACAAAAGTGTGCATTTGTTTTGATTGCTTGAAAAGGAAGTATAAATGTTTGAAAAGGGTTATGAAGAAAGAGGAAGAGCTGCATCCTAGACAACAATGGTCTGAATCCACAGGAGGGATAGAATTGGAGAGATCGTCTCAGAAGGGACTCTCTTGGTTTCTCTAAAATGTAAAAGCAGAAGGAGGAAGCGCTTTCAGATTTGCAAGATTCTGGTACTGTAATCTTACAATAAAAGTAGTTTTAGCACTCATGCTTTTGGCTGCCATAAAGAAGAGGGAGTCAACCTGTTCTCCAGAGTACCTGAAGGCAGGTCAAGAAGCAATGGATGGAAACTAATCAAGGATAGAAGCAACCTAGAAATTAAGGAGCAATTTCCTGAAAGTTAGAACAATTAATCAGTGGAACAACTTGCCTCCAAAAATTGTGAATGTTCCAACAATGGAAGTTTTTAAGAAGATATTGGACAACCATTTGTCTTAAATGGTATAAGACAGTGATGGCTAACCTTTTCCAGACCAAGTGTCCAAAGTGTGTACGCACGCTCAAACCCCCAAAATGCAATGTGCACACAGCCCCCCCGCATCGGCCCCACCCCCGTGCATGTGCGTGCCCCCCAACCCCTGCCTCCTGTGCACACACACCCACATGCACCCCGTGCATGTGCGCAGAGACCCAACGACCAGCTGGCCAGCAGGAGGTAGCATGTGTGATGGAGCAGAACTGGGGCGACGGCTCGCGTTCTAACAGGGTGCTGCGTGCCACCTGTGGCATGCGTGCCATAGGTTCGCCATCACGGCTATAGAATTTCCTGCCTGAACAGGGTGTTGGACTAAAAGACCTCCAATGCCCCTTCCAACTCTCTTATTCTGTTAATTTTGTTTCTTGTCTGGACTACCTTGAAAGTCTGGCAGGTGCTGATAATGTGAGACAGTGGAGTCCCTGCACCTCGTACAGGAGAAAAATCCTAATAGTATCCTGAAATGTGTGTCTGCTGATGAAGTGGTGCAAAGGGACATATGATATGAAAGTGAACTGTCTGACTCTGCTTCAACGCTCAGCTAAAAATTTGCATGCCAAGGTTCAACCTGTTCCATCTACCTGTTTAATTATATGCATTTATTAATTTAAAACATTTATATAGCCACCCATCTTAAAACCAGCTCCCAATCAAAAGTAAAAATAACATAGAAACCCTAATAAAACTATAAAACCGAACACATTAAAAACAACACAAATCTGATGCTAAGTCATAGAGTCTGTTATCCCAGCACATGGGGATAAAGTCATGTCTTCACACCTTTATGAAAGGCTAGGAGGATAGAGACCTGTCAAACTTCAGGAGACAGAGTGTTCCATAGGGCAGGGGCTGCTAACAGAAAAAGCACATTTTTTCGTAGCTCCCATCAGTAATATTTAGGGGAATGTACTAGGAGAGTGGCCACCCTGTCTAACTAGATGTCTTTAGGGAAAGATGGTCACCAGATAACTTAGTTGTTTCATGGGCAAACCTAGGGGCCCCCATTACTGTTCGCACTGCTGCATGTTAGACAAGCTGGTGTTTCTAGGTGGAGTGCAAAGACAGTCTCTTGTAGAGCGCATTGCAGCAATCCAAATTGGTAAATAAGCAGATATTACAGAAAAGGGAGAAGAGAGGGATGAAGGAAAGAAGCTTACAATCTAGATCTTTCCCCATTTGAATTCTTAATTTCTTTTTCTTCACCAACATATATTTTTCTCAACAGAGGGACTATACCACAGAACCATCTGAAGATCCATATGGCCAAGATCCACAGTGCACACATCACTTCCTTTTTATCAGTGATAATATAACAGCCTCTGGTTCCCAGTGAAGCTTTTTATTGGCCTTTTGCAAGTTTTCTTACCTCAGGCCCTTAATAAATGCAATCCCTTCTTTGAAGTACGCTGGCTGTTTGTTCTGATATATGTAGCCTGACATCTTTAGCTAATAGGTGCAGTGAATGAAACAATGAACTAACTAGGTTCCCAATGACTGGAAGCAGCAGTAAATTTATTTTTCCACTAACGGCCTTCATAATGCTCTGGCCAACTTTATCTCATTTTACTGTGAGTATGCAGAGATAATTGCTGAAGTGCTTTGTTAAAAAGAAAAGCTTGCTGCATTTCCATTAGCTCACCGCATGAAGCCTGCTTCACTTGAGTGCACTAGCTACCACTCACAGTTCAATTTTGCAGCCATGATGGACTGAAGCATACCAAACTGCTTTTTTCCCCCTCTGCTAATTGCACATATTAATCAACAGGAAGACTCAGATTGGGTTTTCTCCCCGTCTCCTTTCCATAAGTCCCTTTTTTTGAATGAAGGCAGGACACTGATGCCGGTGGAAAATCCAGCTGCCACAGGATTAAATAAAGTCCTTTTTGACCACAGCAGGTTGTAATAAGTTGCAATTGGGGGTTGGGGGGGTGGGGATGAAACCAGCCCTACAGAAACTGTTGGAAATGAAAACAACTATAATAAAGACAGGCATACACCAAGTACATCTACAACAAGCATGTGTTTGCATAGTCATTTCGGAATTTGTTTTGAAATTTTGCCTGGAAAATGTAGGATGAAGAGTGAAACATCTGAGCCCTTAAATTGCCGAAATCAAATAGGAAAAGCATGTTCAGGGGGAGAAAAAGAAAGAACCAAATATGAGGAAAGATATTAAAATGTCAGAAAGTCCTTTTGTAAACATGTTAAGGCTGACAAGCCATTCAAGGACTTGGATGAACAAGCAGAACGCTAATGTTACTTATATTTCTCCTTTTTCTTTTATGTAAGATGATTAATAGAGTCAGAATGGCTTCTGAGTTGTGCTTGTCTGCATTTAATTGCATCTGCTATTTACACAGGAAAGAGAGAGCGAGAGCGAGAGAGCTGTTTCACTCACCATGACACAGTCAGAAAACATAACATGGAAAGTAGGGGGGAAAAAGAATGCTTTTCTCCTGCCAATGTTTTTTAGTCAAGCAAGGAGAAAAGTAGGGTCATTTTTTTTTGCATCTGGAGTCAACATTTCCAGTTCCTAATGAATGGAGCTTTAACAGGACAATCTTGAATTCAACAGCCTTCAGACTTGAGCATTGTTTTAATTTTTAGACACGTAGGCCAGGCCCATTGTAAAATAACAATAGTATCTTCCAGAATATGAAGTGTGAGCAATAAAAGAGTAGGAAGAGCAATGATTTCAAATCCCTTAAGGTTCTCACAATCCAGTTATCTAAATGGCATTTGGTTTATAATAAAAGTTGAATTCATGATAAATAACTGTTAGGTCAGAAATTATTGATCTAGCTCAGAATAACCTGTGAAACATGTTTGTTCTTTTAAGTAGATGGTTTTGCATTTGGGCATATTTCGGTGCATTTTTGAAGACAAAAATACAGTATGAATGAATGGATAGACACTTTCAGCACATTATTCCTGATAGTTTTAAATATCAATAGGTATAAACAATGTAACAATTATAGAATGCATTGTAAACATATATAATGTTTTGATCAAATATGTGTATGATAACAAAATGGATATGGTTGCAATATAGGAACCGGAAGAAGAAAATCCATAATGCCCCAGAGGTGGTTTCAGCAGGTTCTGACCAGTTCTAGAGAACTGGCAGCAGAAAATTTTGAGTAGTTCAGAGAACTGGTAGTAAAAATTCTGACTGGCCCCGCTGCCATCTATTCTCTGCTTCCCAAGTCCCAGCTGATTGGGAGGAAATGAGGATTTTGCAGTATCCTTCCCCTGGATTGGGGAGGGAATGGAGATCTTACAGTATCCTTCCCTTGCCACACCCAAGCCACACCCACCAAGCCATGCCATGCCCACCAAGCCACGCCCACAGAACTGGTAGTAAAAATTTTTGAAACCCACCACTGATAATGCCAAAGGATTTAAATGTAAGATAAAGATCTTTCAATGGATGAAATATTGGAAAATTCTCTTTATACATTGCATGATCATATGCATCGTATATTTAGAAGCATGTTCAAAGTCACTTTTGGTGCTTTAATTTCCATGCAGGTGTTTTTTTATGCATAACAATTTAGTTCATCTCTTAATGTTTACTTGGTAGTAAATTGTCACTAAGGTCCAAAAAACTCCATCCTGGAAATATGTGCACAGTCCATAAATATATTACTTATCTTACTCTATCCCAGAAGACTGAAATAGTAATCAAAGAAGGGAGATAGTATACAATGGCCAATAACTTATTAATATTACAAATAATCTCAATAACTCATATATTATCTTTATAAAATGATGTTGGGCTCTGAATAACTTTTCAGTTCAAGGTATTACCAATTTACATGTCAAGGGCACAGCTATTTGGTTCAGATCTAAAATGCCACTTAAATGATATAAATAATCTGGTTACAAAACAGTTATTATATTAGGACTTCGTACCATAAAAGTATTCATGAGATAAAACATAGCATTTGTTATAATGAAGCTAGAATGTTATAAGATATAGCTTTTTAGATTATTCTGAATATTTGGCCAATGTTTTAATGCAGAAAGGCAATATATGCTGGCCTGTGTTTTCAAATTAAGTTTTGTAATGCTGCCTCATGAGTGATTTATTTGAAAATGGTTTGAGATAAAATGAAACCAATTTTTTTTGGTAGCTGAGCAAATGCCAGCAAAAAAAAAAAGAAGCCTCAACTCCTAGAAATGCTGTCTATTCTAAAAGCCAATTGACTTGCTGCTGTGATAAACCACCTGCAGCTTACACTGGCAATATGCGATCCATCTTTCAGATTTAGCCATTGCCCTCAATCAGGCTCTGTTCAGTCTGTAGCTGAAGGAATTTAATTATACTGTTGGAGATGGAAGACACTAGCATGTTGCAGTTCTTTTTGAAAATGATACAGTCACTTGAAATACCTTCATAACATCAAGCTGTTGTGGTCAGGTAAGCTTTGACTCTTTGGTGGATAATGATAATTCCTGTGGCTGACAAGAAATGCTGATGGCCTTGTTAGAATGAAATGGCTGTGGATGTTGAGAAATGCAGGGGTAAGAGACCAAAAGTTAACATCCATGGTGAAATGTGTTAACTATAGATAGGCAAACCAAGGTTTCTCCCCCCACTCCTGGGGAGGCTTGTCTATATCCTTTAAGAACATTGGTCATGGTTTCTTTTGATATTTCATTAGAGACAGACGCAGGCACTTCAGGGTGAACCCTATTATGAGACTGAGCAAAATAAGTGCCTCAGCAGTAGAAGCTGATAGGAAAGCCCTGGAGGAAATATTTGGGTTTATATGGTCTGCCTGTAGATCCTAAACTATCTTGTTATCCTCAGTTCTTTTCAAACTTTTTTTTTTTTAATGTCAGTTGGACAGGCTTTCCTGGATTAGCAAATGCCCAACAATAAAGTGTGTGAGTGAAACCTCCTTTTTGTCTTTGAGCTAAGTGTTCTAGTAACATAAAGCAGTTGTTGCCTAGGTCGCCCTTGATCTTCAAAGTCTTTCCCAATTAATCATTTCACTTGAACATTAGCCAGAACTTGTTTTTGCCTGGAGAGAAAAAAAAGTAGTTGATTTCATAAAAGGCAATGTGTTTGCTAGAAAAACAAAAAAGCAACATTACTTTTTTGACCAACTAGAATAAAACCCATAAGGAAGATACGTCTTCATGCTTTAAGGTGCTGCTCAGTCATTGTATACAGTGATGAATGAGACATAATTTATTCTACCAGAAGCTGGAACATACATGTTTATTTTTTGCCTTTCTTCTGGGAAAAATGTTGGTGCTGTATGTACAGCTGAAGAGGTTGTTGGGACAAAGGGACCATATTGGAAGACCAATTCTTCTTGCAACAAAGAGGGAACTTCTATTAATTCTTGGCACTCTATTTCTGTTGGTAGATCCATTTTTGGCACATCATAATTATTTGGTATATGCTTAGGTCTTAATTTATAATTAGCATTACTTACATCTTTCTGGGAATTGAACATTGCCAAGTTTGAAAAACACTGCTCTATACCAACAAAAACAGGAAGAGGGCTATGGCCCCTAACTCATAGACTGTGCTTCTTTGTTTTCCAGCTTAGGAACACACGTTAAATAGAACGTGTCTAGTTAGGATTATGGATACAGATTTTATTACTACCGCTTCTCCCGTAACATGACTCTTATTGACTGTCCAGTCTCTTCTTAAAACCAAATTGCTCTTACTTGAGTGCACTTTTTGATTTTCTTATCCCCACTTAAGAAGCACATATTATTTCTTCCAACTTTGGTGCCAATTTATCATTAGTCATAGTGGAGTATCTCATAAACTGTCTTTTTGTTTATTTTTTTTTTTGTTTGGAGGTTCATAGCAAGGCTTTGTCTCATGGGGCATAAGGTTCATCGGGTGGCTTTACAGCCTGTGTAATTATGGCCCTCTTCCCTGACTGCCTTTTGTCTTTCCAGCTGTTGCAGACTTTTCTTGTTGCCAGTGAAATCTGTTTTAGCAACAACAAAAATGCTACAGTAAGAATGCTAATCAGAGTGACAAGTAATAAAAATATGTTAATGACGCTTAAGCCAGCCATCTTCCTAGCTAGCAAGTGTCTGTTCATTATAAAACTCTCTGGGCTGTGCGGTGGGAGATTACGAGAATCTAGCAGGTAGTTAAAAATCTTGGAAATATAATTCAGACCAATAGGAACAACAGCAAAAATAATAACTCATCACATGCAGAGAGAAAAAATACCTTGTATGTTGAGTATTCCATCCTGTAACAGTTATAATTCCATTATGTGAATATTATTTTGTAAAATATGGCCTAGCAACATTACAGGAAAACTACAGTACTCGATAGTAGATTGAATATTACTTTTAAAAAAATGCTCCCAGTCATGATCAGTGAATAATGATTGCTGTATCTTGATTAGACTGGAAAAGGCCAGTCTAATTTGAGCCAGAAATAAAAATGTACTGCTTTGATACAATATTGTATGCTGATTTCTTGGAAATTTTTAAATTATGTTGAATATGCTATCCCTGCCAAGGTATTCATCTGGGCATGCTGCTCTAGCAAACATGATTTAATCTGTTTATAACAGTGTGTTTTTGCACTCTTTCTAGCTGAGCAGACCAAGATAATGTGCTAGACAAAAAAATCTGAGTGCAATAATTGAATGTACTAAACGGTGTCTAATAATTGATACTAAATATAAACAAAATCCTTCAACAAGAGGATATGTATTGTATCAGTTTTGAAGAGATTTGTTAGTTCCATATGAGATTCTGTAATGATCAAGCCCAACACAGATTGTCACTGAAACGCCAGCCTACCATCCAATTTAGGCTGGTTAAAAAAAAAAAAAGGAAACTACGCAACACATGTCATAAAGGAAGATGGTTACCAACAGCTTCAGAGGATCCTGCATAGGGAGGCTCATCTGGACCCCTTTCAGCCAGGATTCGCAATCAGTCATTGGTCACACTTTGTTATAACTGGGAGGTAAAAAAATGCCAGATTGCAGGAGAAGGTTATGTGGGAATAAAGTTTTATTCGAGTTGGCTGCTTAAGATCAAAGAAAGCAATTGGAATGAAGCTCTGAAGTTCAGTGCATAAATCCTTCTTCTTTAAAACAGTTAAATATTGAAATAATATTGGTGGGCCCGCGGGGGAGGGCCTTCTCTGTGGCTGCCACAGCTCTCTGGAACCAGTTACCTCCTGAGGTCCGGACCATCCCAACCCTATTGGCCTTCCGAAAAGCGGTGAAGACCTGGCTTTTCCGCCAGGCCTGGGGCCATTGATCTCGCTTTGTGATTTGACGAGATTTGGCCATGAATGGTGTGAATGGGTTTTAATGTCTTTAATGTTTTTCATTTTTAAGTGTTTTTATAGTGATTTTTTGAGTGTATTATGAGCCGCCCTGGGTCTTCGGAGAGGGGCAGCATATAAATTGAATGAATGAATGAATGAATGAATGAATGAATGAATGAATAAATAAATAAATAAATAAATAAATAAATAAATAAATAAATAATAAGGGTGGCATTTGGTGATATGGGTTTTGGTAGCCCAAACCTGATATTGCTATTATCCCGATTTGGCAAACATCCCAATATGAAAATATCCAGTGTGATCTTAAGCTATTGGTGTTTTAATATAGGTTTTTTTTAAAGTGAAAAATTTTGCACACGTGATTTGTACTAGAGATAATGGATAGACAGTAGTTGGCATATCATATCTGATCTACAAAATTGTAGATAACTGTTGGATGCCAGCAAACCATTTGAATTTTCTATATCTTGTTTCCTCCATCTAGTAGTCACCCAGGTTTTTGCAACCTAGATATGGTAGTTCTACTATAATCACAGTATACATAAAATTAAATATAATTTCCGCTTAAAAAGTGTTGCTATTGTAAAGTTTTTTCCAGTTTCATTTTTTCAGTGTTTCTTGTGTTCCTGAACAGCTGCAATACTGCTGCTAGAGCTATTCTATTTAAATGCATTTTCAGCCAATGCACAAATGCAGCATATTAGGGTTAAACAAATATGGCATGAGCTGTTCCTCTTCAAGTCATTATTTCAAGCAGAATTATTTAGTTACCATTAACGATCAAGGATGAGATTTACAGAATATTGCTTACTTCAGAATTAAGAATAACAAGCATAGAAGAAAGATAATCCATAAAAATAGAATTATCCTAGCATCCCTGCTCTTACAAACTGACATATTATCTATTATTTATAGGTAATATATGGTAAAACAGAGTACAGGAAGAAACATTTGTTTTAACTCAGTGACTTTATGTTAGTTCACAAAGTAAAGAAGGATAAACTTGACCTGAGAAGCTATTGTGCTTAAATTTGACATAGGAAAAACAATAAAAGAGAATATATAAACAGGAGCAGAGTATGTTATTTTAATAACATATATTTAGATTTATTTAAAATAGAATAAAATTGACAACTTGGTTCCTTCCAGATGTTAGGCAGGAAAATCTGAATAAACTTATGGGACTTCACAAAACATCAGTATTTACTTCAGCTGCACTAAAGAGGTGGGATTTGAAAAGTTAAAACTTGATATCACCGCTATTTTTTTGTTGGAGGGCAAAGCAGAAGTCATGAAGTCATTAGTGGGAATGAAATGGTTTATAATGGCTGAATTTTTAGTTGCTGACATTTTTTCAAAAATCCATCTTCAACCTTGCAACAATGCATAGGAGTTTATATTCTTCTTCATTAGCTCTGAGAATTTTTAGTTACCTACTTTCTTTTTAATGAGCTATTTGGTGCTAGTTGCCCTCTTTCTGTCAATGTCTGACAGATGAAAGCCTTGAACCCCAGGTGCTTTGTTAAAACACGGTTGTCCTATATTTCTTTCAATAAATATAACAGTTCTTCACTACCTGATTTAAAGCAGAAACAAACCATTAAAAGGGCTAATTTTATCATCTACACAGAATGTTTTGATTTACTGAAAATATTGCTGAGGAAAGACATGAAATTTACCATATGCAAAATCCTTCTTAAATAGCTCTTTTCTTAAGGTAACTACAGAATATATGCTGTAACTGAATATTCTGAGGACCTCTAAATGGGAGGGCTCCATGCAAGAGCAATCAAAAGTCACTTGGGGGTCTTCCAATTTTTCTTCCTTGACAAATATTCTATGGCAAGAAAAATAAGGGACAAAGTAATCGGAAATAGCAGAAAGGTTATATTTGGTAGATGGTGTCCTCTGGATCTCTTATCATAAGTAAAGCAGAAAACTAGTGGAACCAAATCTTTATCTCCATGCTCCTCAGGGATTCATTATCTGCATTGGAAAGACAGACAGAAATCAAGAAATACAGGTAATCCTCAATTTACAACAGTTCATTTCAGTGCAATGACCATTTTTTTACAGTTATGACCTTTGCAGCATCCCCATTTCGAGCATGTGCTCGAAATTCAGATGCTTGGTTCAAACTGATGACTGTTGCTGTGTCCCAAGGTCACATGATCCCCTTTTGCAACCTTCTGACAAGCAAAGTCAGAAGCCAGATTCACTTAACAACCATGTTACTAATTTATGAACTGCAGTGATTCATTTAACAACTGTGGCAAGAGAGAGAAACCGGAAGTGTCGCGGTGAGACTGGCTGGAAAATAGCAGGTTCCGACGAGCCTCACGAAAATCCAGCCAGACTGCTGGTCGGGGGGTTTTCAGACTGGAACTATCCTGTAGGGACAGTGAAGAAGGAGAGGCACCTCCAACGATCAAGAGGAGCAGGCAACTTCTTCGAAAGGTTGGCGGCAGCGGTGGCAGCCATTAAAAATGACCGCTTTGAAGCTGGGGCAAACAGAATATGACTTTGTGTGGAGTACTGAACGGAGTACTGGTACCGGGTGAGTGATTGGCCAACTCACAGATAAAAAAGGAAATTTAAAAAATATATATACTTTAAAAGGTGTCCTGGCAAGGAAATGAGTGGCTAATTGGCACTTGGGAATTTTAATGGAGCGAGAAGAACAAAGAGGAAATTAAAGTACTAAAGCCCAGAAAAGAAAACTATTTGGATTTAAAATTGGATTTGGAGAAATTAAAACTAATACAAGAAAAAGAAACTCGAAGGAAAGTATTTTTTAATGAAGATTTGAAATAATTTTGACAGTTTTGAAATTTGAAGGAAGAACAAAGAGGAGGGTAAAATATTAAAGCCCAAGAAAGAAAATTTTACAACTGGATTTAAAACTGATTTTGGACAAATTAAAAACAATAAAAGGAATAGAAATTTCAGAGAAAGTATTTTCTATGTGGATTTAAAATACTTTTGCAAGCTGGTAACTTTGTTGTTCTGAGAATTGTGGATTGGAGAGAGACATCTGCTGGTGGAAAGAAAGCACTACAATGACTGGCTTGAACATTGAAAAAAATAACAACAGTGACCTTGATCATTACAAGAGCTGTGAGAATTTTAAGGAGCATTTGTTTTCTACTTAAACTGCTCAGTCTCAACGTCTAAAGAAGGTGGAAAACAATAAAGCTTTAAATTGGAGTGGATTGGACAAACATTTATACTGGATATCATCTGGAAATAAAAAAGAGACTATATGGACTTAAATCTTAATTAAATATAAGTTAAAAAATTAATAATTTTTTAAATTGACAATATGTAGTCTTGGATGTGTGAAGAATTAATTGAGATGCTTAAAAACATACATGAATCAATAAAGGGTAATAAAAAGTTTGAAACCTTGTTAGAACACACGAAACAGGGAAAAAAATAAATGAGAAACAAGAAAATAATATTGAAAGTAAAGGAATTGAAGGTAAAAAGTTAGATTATACTGGGATTTACAGTGGCAAAAAAAGAATGGATAGTGGGGAATATTTTCCAAAAAAGAATCAATCAAAGAGAAAAGAAGGAAATGGGAAAAGATTAGGTAAAAATTTGGGGCGAATTATGCATTAATAGACTCAAAAGTTAGAGAAAGGATTCAGGAGAAAAGATATAATAAATATAAAAAGAAAAAGAAGAAGACAAGAGAATGGGATGGGATGAAGGGAGAAAATTATTAAGAAGTTGAATTCTGGAGAGACCAAGAGAAAATGGCTAAAAGGGGAAGAATAGGGGAAAGGAGTAAGGGAAATAAGATATATATTAGTAGATCTAAGGGAACTGTATTAACATTAATAATTGTCAATGTAAAAAGTAAATATGATGATGAATATTGTGTATTGTAAAATGAAAAGCAGATGAAATAAGTGGTAATTTGGTTCAATTATGAAAATAACTGAAATCGAGATAAAATTGAAGTGTAAACAAGTGATGGGGATTTTGAAATAATATGTTGTAAGTGAAATAAAATAATTAATTGATGCTATAATAAGAAATCAGGAATAAAGGGTGGATAGTGATATTGCTTATTATGCACTTAGAAGAGATTAAGATAAAATGTGGAAGGTCAATTAAGTTAAAAGGTTTCAATGTAAAAATTGAATAAGATGAAGTACATTGGTTTTTTTTTTTTTTTGGTTTTTTTTTTCTTTAATTTATATGCCGCCCTTCTCCAGAGACTCAGGGCGGCTTACAATGCGTTAAGCAATAGCCTTCATACTTTTGTATATTTATACAAAGTCAGCTTATTGCCCCACAATCTGGGTCCTCATTATAGCTAAAAAATGTGAGAAATATACTTTATAAATGGAGAAATAAGATAATTAATTGAGGTAATGTTAATAAATTAGGATTTGAAGGGCGGATGGTGATATTGTTTATAGATTATGTATTAAAAAAAAGATTAAGATAAGATAAAAAAGTAGGGATAAAGAATATCATGGCAGAAATTGAAATATGTAAATTGTATTTAGAAAAAACAAAAATTGAGATTGGAATAGATTATAAAAATCAATATATAACCATGTTATAAATTGTATAAGATGTGACCTGATCAATACTCTGTTCATAAAATATATATGTAAAAGAAAAACTTAATAAAACTTGTTCAAAAAAAAAAAAAAAAACCAACCATGGCAAGAAAAGTCATAAAATTGGGCAAAATTCACTTAACAAATGTCTCACTTAACAACAGAAATTTTGGGCTCAATTGTGGTGTGGATTTAGATCTGTAATGAGAAAGGTATTTTGGGTGTAGTGTAGGTGTGTTCTCCATAATTCTCAGTGGCTTGTCAGAGAGGCCACGCAACCTTGTGGATTTTCATGGATTGTCAAGGGATAAGGAACCACCAAGGCAGTGGTGACAAGGTAGCAATATATGGTTGCACCAGTGATGGGTTGCCCCCGGTTCGCACCGGTTCTATAGAACCGGTAGTAAAACCGGCGGGAGGCTCCACCCACCGACCCTGACGTCGTCAAAACACTTCTGCGCATGCGCAGCTTCTAGGCCATGCAGCTTCTAGGCAAGCCCAGGAGAAGATGTAGCTTTTTAAAGTTGATGATGACAAGCACAACCAAACTGGGTATGAAACATCTTTCTCATTCTATTTCCAAATATTGAAAACCTCTACAAAACTCAGTAGAAATATACTCTTTGAAAAAAATGCTTATCCATTTTTACATAACTTGGTAAAACCTAGTTTAATTTAGCCATTCTTCAAAAGACAAGCAGGGTCAGACCTGGTTATTTTTTAGGTAAAACACCCTAAAATCTCTCGGCTGTGGATGAGCGGATAAGAAAAAAGGTCTTCATTATTGTTGCCAAGAAAACTAAATTGATGTACCATCAAGAACTGGGCTTGGCTTGAGACAACTGTTATCTTTTAACTTTCAAATAAAAATTGATACTACAAATTTACTCAAAAGAAAAGGTCAATAGTTATAATGGGACTTAACTTTAAGTGTTTATGCATAAAGTTGCAACATTTATCCTAATCAATTCAGTAGAAATTGAGAGTGAATATTTATTAGGATCGCCTATTTATTTAATGCCCTCTATATTATGTGTTTATGATTTATATGCACTGCCCTTTACTAAAGTTCTCAGGTTGCTCATAATATAAACACATTCAAATATGATTTTACTAAAATATCTACAAAACAGCAACTTACATTCTATGGATAGGCTAAGTGACTGGGAAGCCAGCCAGTTTGGATTCTTTGGATTTTTTTTTTGAATATAGTCTGTCAAGCAATATAAAATAGCATTATTTGTGAGTATAATATCTCTAAGTGGTACATTTTGTAAGCATTTGTAATTCCTATTTTCTCTGACTAATACCTTATGTTCTTATTATCACAGATGCTTCAGTGTAGAATTTTAGGGCAAAAACTGCCACTCAGCAGAATGAGCAAGAACATACTTCTAAATGAAATTCAGCCAGCTTAGCACATTTTTGGAAGTATATGAAACACATACAACCCAAACCACAAAAGCTATTAAGTCTGAGGTTTGCTACAATACTGATATTGATACTAAAATTGAGACCTTTTACTATGACATAAGACATCCCCCCTAAACCCAATAACCCGAATTGATTTCCTGATCAACTTCTAATCTCCAAAACAGAGATTCATTTCCAACTTCTGCTGTTCCTCTGCCACACTGATGTATTATAATTATAAGGTATTTGAGTTCTGATTTTGAAAGGAGATGGCAAAAGAACAAGGTAGTTAAATGGCTTCCTAAAATGAGTCTTCCCTGATTCATAACAAAATGTCTATGGAGATTCTCAGTCATGCAGGTCATGGTTGTCCCAAAAGTATATATATCATTTAGTGATTTTGGTCAGTTCTGGATATGCTATGATGATTAAATATTTGATAGTCCCAACAAAAAGAACTTGTATGATAATTGAATATGCCAGTCATATATCTTTTGGTGACTGTCTGAAAACTCAAATAAGTCAAATAAATGTTGAATACAGGTTTTATTTAACAAATCTTACTAAGATAAGAAAAAAAAATCATTTCTCATGACAAGGCTTCCCAACCTATCCTCCTCTTCACATCCTCCATTTTTAAATTATTGCTATATTTTATTGTATTCTAACATTAAAATATTTTAACAAGTTTCATAGATATGTATTTAAAATGGTTAAAAATTCTGGATTCCCTTTTATTTGTCCTCCACAGATATTTCAATTAAGTGTTCATAGGTGCAGGGTTCATTTGTTGATTCACTCTGAGGTGGAGAAGGAATGTGTATAGATGTGCTGCATTTCATGATGCAATCCCTCTTCAGAATTCTACTCCCTTTTTGACTTCCTCTGCTACAATTAAACCACAAGGAAGATACCTTGAGGAGCAACTTCCACTGGGCTTTTTTAAATCAGTAAGTGAGGGAAGACAGATTGCTTGCAGACTGATGGAGGGACAATAGAAAGGCTATAACACTAGCACATTGTGCCATTTTCCAATAACAAAGAAAACACAAAAACACTATCAAAAGAAATCACAAACAAAATTCTAAAAATCAATTTGAGAATAAGGTTGAAAAGCAGAAGCTTCATTCACAGAGAGGAAAAAGCTTTCAGGGGACTGGAAAATTCCTGCTTGATCTCCTCTTGAAAAATAATGTTTGACTTGTTTTGCTTGAGAATTGAAAGAGTAATTGAGCCTTGATACACAGAGATGAAAAATGGCTACGAGGAAAGCATGCTGAACAGCACATTTTGCAGCACACCAAGATATGCCCAGCTGCATTTGGCTCCTTTAATATAAAGTGGGAATTGGAAAACAGAGGCTGCCTCTGTCTTGGATGAAAACAAAGGCTGAAAGGAAGAATAAATTGCAGTTTGCTCATTGAAAAGCTTCATGAGGCTTCTGTCTTGATGATGATGCCTTCAGGAAGGCAGCAAGCCTGCACAGAAGTTCTTGAACCATAGTATAAGTGTCCTTGTTGCAAGCATGTAGTGATGCTTTGGAGATAAGCGAATCTGGTCCATAAAATTCTCAGAAAAGAAACAAGTCAATTCAAAATAGAACAGCAGATTGCCCAGGAATTGATTTATTGGTGAAGAAGCTGGTCAGCACAGACACAACCATCTAGGTATTCCATGTAGGAAATGAAGCTGGGCACAACAGCTCCAAACTGGAAGAAAAATCCAGTTATCAAAGAAACTCATATAACAGGAACTCAGTGGGTTTGCTTTAGACCAGGGGTGTCAAACTCAAGGCCTATGAGCTGTACACGGCACATGGGGTGCTTAGATCTGGCCTGTGGGGCCACCACGGAAGCAGCAAAGGACCGGCCATGGTGCCTCTGCCAGTGAAAACAGAGCTCCATTTTAGCTGGCAGAGTGCTCGGGCCACCACAGGTAACTACAACACGAGTGACATCAAGCTGGCCATGCCCACCCGGCCCCCAAGGTGAAACACAACCCTGATGTGGCCCTCAATGAAATTGAGTTTGACACCCCTGCTCTAGACATTATTTATTTATTTATTTATTTATTTATTTATTTATTTATTTATTTATTTATTTAATTTCTATACCGTCCTTCTCCCGAAGGACTCGGGACGGTGTACAGCCTAATTAAAAGCACAAAGACAGACAAAATTTAAAAATAATTAAAATTATTAAATGATAGGCCCAATTATAAAACCCCAAATTTAAAATCCCATATTTAAAAACCAATTAAAATCTTTACATTGATAGCCCAGCCTGGCGGAACAACTAGGTTTTGAGGGCACAGTGAAATACACGGAGATCAGAGATTTTACGAATTTCTGGGGGCAGTTCATTCCAAAGGGCAAGGGCTCCCACAGAGAAGGCCCTCCCCCTGGGTGTTGCCAGCCGACATAATTTGGCCGATGGCACCCTGAGGAGACCCTCTCTGTGGGAGCGAACTGGCCGGTGGGAGGCTACTGGTGGCAGAAGACGGTCTCAAAGGTACCCAGGTCCAATTCCATGGAGCGCTTTAAAGGTGGTAACCAATACCTTGAATCGCATTAGGCTAAGCACTCTCCTTTTTCTCTCTTTTTCCTGTCAAACCCTAATCCTTAGAAAACTATCAATCTTGCTGAGCTGTAATGATAAAATACCTTTTAAACAAATGTTTAGAAACTACTTAATGACTTGGAATCTGCTTTCTCCCAGGATATTTGGTGCCAATTTTTTTTTTTTTTTTTGTGGGGAGTGGGGGTTGATATCCTAGTGACAAAGGGATCCTTTAATAACATGCAGCTTTTGGCAGGGAGGTGTTAATAAGCCACTGAGAATTTACAGATGAAAATTATATACAATGACTTTTTGTCTTCTTGAAGAAATTAATTGCAAGGAGGACAACAATTTGAATCATCTTTGACAAAGAAACAAAGGAAACCACTTCCTGCTGGCCTACCTCAATTGCAAAAAAACATATTTTTTTAGGGAACACTCAGGGGTTATTTTTGACCTATTTCTCAGAAGTACAAACCAAACCAGTTACAGTAACAACAATGCAAGGAGCTCCATTCAGTTCTCCCTTGGTGCTGAGTTCTCATCATTCTTTTCGAAGACATTTAATCCTTTCTTTGCATTCCTGCCAAATCCAATGAAACGGACAAAGCTCTAGTTGGCAAAAGGGTTGCTATGCTTCGCATACTATTTTCTCATCTTTTCTGATAAACTTTTGGTTAGGCACCATTCATTAGTTAATATTGTATGGGCATCCTATGTGTTTATTTTGGATTCTTAAAGAAAACTATGCTAGTCTTTCAATACTAACATTACTATTACAAATAGTAATAGCACTTAGACTTATATACTACTTCATAGTGCTTTACAGCCCTCTCTAAGTGGTTTACAGAGTCAGCATATTGCCCCCAACAATCTGGGTACTCATTTTACCGACCGCGGAAGGATGGAAGGCCATGCCTGATGAGATTTGAACTGCCAAATTGCAGGCCGCCGGCAGTCAGCAGAAGTAGCCTGCAGTTCTGCATTCTAACCATTGGACCACCAGAGCTCTTTATAGCCTTTTTCAATAGCCCCTGGGTCAGGCCCATCAGTTTTAGCTAGCATTGACATGATGAATATTATAGTTGAACATCCCTCAAAGATGTCAGTCTGGGAAACATTAGGATAAAATATATAAGTATTCTGTTAGTCTTTTTGTAAATCCCCAACTGGCTCTCTCTTTAGGGGTAATACTGTAACTTTCACATTTTCCAGGCAGTATGGACAATAGAGAAATCTTAGAGCTAATCTAACCATATCTGGAAGGCACATAGTTGAGAATGAATGCAATAGGTAACTATAACAATGATTAATAATTCTCCTGGATAACAAATAAATCATTTGGACCCACATGTAAGTATGTCAATGGTTTTTGCATCTTTAGAGATTGTATTATAGTGGAATAGATCAGAGTCACACAATTTAGTAACCCAGGTTACCAGGTGCAATGCAGCAATCTTGGATTCAGTCCCAAGAACTCCTTCAGGTTGTCATTAAACTGCAATTTTAATTGTGAAAAAATACACAAAATGAACTTCTACTATGCAGTCATTTTAATGCAGGTGTTCTGTTAGACAGTATAATCATATCCATGTTTATTCAAAAATAATGATGACATGTTCAGTAAAATTAATTTCTAGGAAAAGTTAAATAGAAATGTTGATTTAGAGCTCTTTTAGACTAGCATAAAAACTGTTTTTTTCAGCTGCAGATATTCCAATTCTAAACAAGAAGAGATACAGGTAGTCCTTTACTTAAGACCACAATTAAGCCCAAAATTTATGTTGCTAAGTGAGACTTTTGTTGAATTTTGCCCCATTTTACAACCTTTCTTGCCATAGTTGTTAAGTGAATCACTGCAGTTGTTAAGTTAGTAACACAGTTGTTAAGTGAATCTTGCTTCTCCATTGACTTTTCTTGTCAGAAGGTCCCAAAAGGGGATCACATGACCTAGGGACACAGCAACAGTCATAAATATAAACCAGTTGCCAAGCATCTGAATTTTGACTACCTGACCATGGGGTTGCTGTAATGGTCATTAGCTTGAAAAATGGTCATAAATCACTTTTTTAGTGCTGTTGTAACTTCAAATGAATTGTTGTAAATCGAGGACTACCTGTACTGAGTTTTTTTCAGATGGGATCAGAAGATGTGAATTCTTTTCAGATCCCTGGTTTGGTATGGTTCAACCTTGTTTGATTCACAATATAATTTTTCAAATTCTTTTCATTGTGTTTTTATTATGATTTATTATTTTATTTTTGTGATGATGAATCTGACATTGCATTTATTCAGTAAAACTGTTGGGTGTATTTATACTGTGTTAATTAGCTTAACCCAGTAAAATTATTTTTGCAAAGCAAAGGAGAGAAAAGAAATGGCTTTTCCTCCATTCCTTTTTTTTTTCCCTCCTGCAATTACTTTCCAAAACTACCTCCTCTTGCCCTCAATCTAAATCCTTTCGTGGATGTTTGCTTCATTAAGTGGGGGAACACAGCTGTTCTGTTCAGGCCCAGAGAAAAACAACAGGTGGAAATTGGGTTAGGCACTTTCTTCATACTGATGACACACTGCAAAACACCCAACTTCTGGAACTTTGCCATGGTGACCTAGATTCTCAGCTTTCTACTTGTTACGATTTCTATATTTTTTCTTAAAATTTAAAAGCTCCACGGCATGGAGAAATATACTATTCCACATCCACCCTTTCTGACTTCCATCATTTTCTGCTTTTAGTTATTTGGTTGGTTAATGGTTTTTCAGGAAAATATAGTATCTGTGCTATGAAATATTTTTTTCAATCTAGGTCTTGAATGACATCACTGAAAAGATGACTGCAATATACTGTACATTCATGTCATACATCGTGGGTTTTTTTAAAAAAATAAGGATGATTATAGTTTACACCTAATAATATATTTTAGTTTTTCCACTAGATCTGATATTTGGATTTGATATCCAAATTTTTGCTAAGAAAACCTTCCGTGTTTTCCTTTATTTCATATTTTCTTTCTTCTTTATGTTCCACCTGCAACACTCTTTTGAAAGATATGTATGGATGTGTGGTTAGTGTTTGGTTTTTCTCTTGGGACATAGATCTATTATAATTTAAGATGTAAACTTCATTATTATAGGATATCTAAGCTGCTCAGAGTTTTTTCTGGTTGAGTAACAAAGAAGTCTTACTAAGCAAACAAACAAACTAGACCTCTTTCTGTCTTAGAAGGCCTCAATGAGTTAGTATTCAAAAAACTGTTTCTATACACATTCGAAGCAAACTAGAAATAATTACAGCTGAATTCCTGTGGAAGTTTAGCTGTTTCATCTCTGACTAGAAATACAGATTCATTTTGCCTTTAAAACTGGAACATAGAGGGATCAGAAAAAAATGCATTATGGATAATCAGATTTTTTTTTTTAATGTTAGAAGTGATGAATCATTTTGGGTGATGGGATATTTTGAAGAAAATAAGTGTTTTTCATCTTATTTATAGGCTTGCACTGTCTAAGTGTATTATAAAATGTGTGGTCATTTGTAATACTAAAATCGTCATAATGATACCATGAATAATAATATTTATTACCAGTAGGCCTCTAGGTGCAATTCAAGGTGGTGGTTAATATCTTTGCAGCCTTTCATGGCAAAGAACCTGGCTATCTAAAGGACAATCTGTTTTCTGGGGCTTATGCTCTGTGTATACAATCAGGGAGAATTGATGTGTTCCAGAATCTCTCCATTAGGCAGCTGATGAGACCTAAGAACAATAGTGGGTTTCAAAAAATTTTTAGTACCAGCTCTGTGGGTGTGGCTTGGTGGGCGTGGCTTGGTGGGCGTGACAGGGGAAGGGTATTGTAAAATCTTCATTCCCAGCCTACTCCAGGGGAAGGATACTGTAAAATCTCCATTCCCTCCCCAATCCAGGGGAAGGTTACTGCAAAATCCCCATTTCCTTCCGATCAGCTGGGACTTGGGAGGCAGAGAATAGATGGGGGCGGGGCCAGTCAGAATTTTTACTACCGGTTCTCTGAACTACTCAAAATTTCCGCTACCAGTTCTCCAGAACTAGTCAGAACCTGCTGAAACCCACCTTTGCTTAAGAAGCATCTTCGTCTGTCCTAGCACTTGCCCTCTGCAATACCATCCAACTGCCCCCCTGTTCCCAATATTTGTGGCCCTTATCTTAGCTATGTTCAAAACCTAAATGCCCAGACCTTAGTTAGAGTGGGTGATAGATCCTACATGGTTGGTTGTCTTAAATGTTTGGTTGTCTGTCAGTTTTTGGGTGCTTTAGTTTTATTTAACTGTGCTATATGATTGTTTTTACTGTATGCCACCCATAAGTTGTTGTAGAGCTGGGTAATCTTAAATAATTCTAATAAATTATATATATAATTTGCTATAAGGCATAAACGTATCACATGTTTTTTCAAATAATTGTCCTCAATAGCATCATGACATTTAGGAAACACACACACATAATCTGGATTTAGAGTTGTAGTCTAAGAGGCAATTAAAAGAAATCTGGGTTCAGTGGTGCTGCTGGAATTGAGTGGATCATTGGCAGAATGCCTCCTGAGATCTCTTGCACCTGGCATATTTTCTTTCTTCTCCCAGTCAAACTCTCTTCTCAGCCTTAGTAGCATTACTGTGTTGGTCCCCTGAGGAGAACTTAGCACATGCTTGCAGAGGAATAATAAGGTTTTCCCATTTAGAAACCTTCTAGTATTATTATTATTATTATGGTTGGTCACATAGTCAGCCAGATATTTAGATTGGATATGGCATTTTTGTCCACCTATTGAATGTCTCACAAGGACTTGGGGTAAACAGATGTTGCAGGTTGTAAGCTGTTCCAAGTAAAGCTGCCTTTTGCAATTGACTGATTATGATTTTGTCAATGTCAATGTATTCAAGTGATGCTCCAGTTGGTTTAGTAAAGATAAAGTGGTGGTAAAGATGAACATTTTAATAGCCTTCGTGGGTTGGTAGTTTCCACAGAGACTCTATAGAAGGAATCCAGAGTACCATTACCATGGAAGAAAGCATGCAGGGGTATATCTCAAGGTTCTGTCTTGGGTCTGGTGTACGCCAATATCTTCATGATCTAGAATGATCTAGATAAGATATACTGAGATGCATAAATAATCCCTTCAGAAATATGAGAAATCAATTGCAATTATGAATATAGCTTTCAATGAAAAAATAATGACTAGAGTAGTGCCCAAGCTTCATAATATAAAATCACTTCCAGTTTTGGATAATTACTAGAAAAATGAAACAAATGTTTTAAAAACTACTGGACTTTTATGACATACATTGAAACAATTTTGTATTGTAAAGTTTTCTGCATTTGTTACATTTCTGCTTCTGCTTCATGTTATGCCATATTAAGCGGGGGTGGGGCAGGGGAAAATCCTGCCTCCAGACTAAATAACTGATACCTGTTCATAACATAAATGTTACAAGAAATAGGCAAAGTATGGAAGAATTGAATTAATGGAACAGATATGATATGGTGGTGCTCAAGGAACAGGGAGAAAATACTGTGATATGTTAAAAGATCATCAGATTTTCATTTTTGAAAATGGCTTCATTAAATAATTTATTTATGAAGTGCACAGGTCATACTTTCATCATTCTCAGAGGTGTGATGTGGGTAGGTCAATAAACATTTAAAAGCAGAATTTAAGATGCTGTTAAATGTCTAGAACATTTGCTGCACCTGTAAAGTAGATGAACATTTTACTACCTCCTTTTTAAAATGGTGTAATTCCATCTTAAATACCAACCATGTTAATTTGTTTATAGTTTAGCATTTACATTATCATAAAAAAATAAGAAAATAAATGTATTTTTGGCAATGATGCAAAGGATGACATATCAATTTCAGGATTATTTCCTTGTGGAAAACGGGATTAAAAAAGACCAGGACAGGATAAGATAAGATAATACAAAAACATGAAACTAGGTATGAGACAGGAAAGAGAAAATCCATATCTTCCCATTAGGGAATTCAACAACATGCTTGACTGGCTGTAGGAAACAAATAATTGATCCTCTGTTGTCATTAATTATGGGAAACAAAGCATCCTGCCTTTCCAGAGAGAGGATAAACCAGCTCCTCTGATTTTTGCTTCCCATTCATAAAAGTAATAGGAAGTTAAGAGGTCAATGGAACAAAGGAGGAAGCCTGATTGCTCTGTCTTTTCCAACAACAGCTCAAGTTAACTAGTAGAAAGAGGGATAAGAGGAATGGGATATATGAAAATGGTACAAAGGGATGGGCATACTGTATAATGCATGTGAGAAGATGCACGGATGTAGTGGCAGCTAATCTTTACAACCCAACTCAGGGAACATCAGCTGAGCTTTAATTTATCATTTTTATTTCTGACTAGAAAAATGTTTTATTTATCACATTTTTAAAACTGTCCATCTCCCTCACAGACGGACCCTGTATATGGGCATGTCTGTGACAGAGCAACGTGCATAGGAAAGGGATAGGATGCACATAGCATTGATCTTCCTTCCTGCAGATACCACAGTAATAAAAAAATGGTTTCATACTGAACACTGCAAATATTTATAATAAAGTAGGACATGTCCACCACCCTCCCAAGGGAATGGCCTTAAACATATATCAAGAATAATAATGTGAGCTAGCATACCTATACCTGTATGTGTATTCACTTTTTTTAGGATACCAGTTGCATTTCCAGTTAAATCCGAATATTTCTTTCTCAATGCGCACCCATACCATAAACCAGCATATGCCAGTTTTATGCAAATTACTGTTCTACTGTTGTTCTCTTATGTTCTCCTCCTTTCAGGGGCATTGTGGTTGACGAAGAGGTATAACCTTTTTCCTCATTAAGATTTTCATTACTCTTGGCTTTATAACTCCTAAAATATGGAGCAAAATCATATTTTATGTGATTGCTTCAAAATTGGTCTGTCTAAAAATTTTAGTTTTACAAGATGGTTTTGCTTCTTTAATGGAAAAAGAGATAGGCAACTCTCTTTTTTTCTTCTTTTGCCTGCTGACAAATCTAAAGTATACAAGCAATTATAAAGGCTGAATAGAAAATCTAATTAATATGCTAGTGAGGGCTCCCATTTTGATACACATTGTAAAGAGTGACATAACTGAAATTTGAGGAATGGACTAATTTTTGGACCTAAAAAGCAATCAAACTTCACTTGTACAAATATATTTTTACAATGAAATCTTCTCTGTAACTGTTGACAAACTTTGGCTATTACTGCTTCTTGCTCACAGTTTTCTGCCAATACAGCAACATATTGCAGATAAAACCTAATGAGCTGAATTTAACAACAACAACAACAGCAAAAAAATGCCATGTGGCTTTCATTCAGTGTTGCCCATCTGTTGGCTTCAGCAGTGGGCTACAGCTGTACACATTCTGTCTCTTTCTCTTCTACCCCCTGAAGTAAAGCTTTACATACCAGAGTTAGGTATGATGAACAGACCAGCAAATTATCATACATGGTAGCACAGATCTAATTTATCACACTTTGCAAACTTTATAACCACATAGTTTTAAATAGTGGGCACAAATCTCATCCTTGCTCCCTCCCTTTGCACAAACTGGAGTGAAACAACCCACAAAACCCATCACTCAAAGAAGAGGCATTTAAATTAAAGCAGGTCTGACATTATAGCCCACATATAGGACTTTGTTGCCAACTGTGGAGTTGTTTTCATGGAGGATAAGCAAATGCCAATTTACAGCAAGTCTGGTGTAACAAGAAGGGATATCCTGCCCCACCTTCCTTTCCCCACCAAAGAAAAGCCTTATGAAAAAGCCTTTTTTTGTTCTTTTTTTCCCACACAGGGATAGTTAAGTTGGCATATGTCCAGCTACATGCTGGGTAGTGAAGCACAACAGCTTTCCTTTTTCCTCTTCCAAACAAAGACGTTATTGCTTGACCCAATGGTTGCTGAGAGGTGTTTGGCTCTTTGCTCTATGCATATTCACCTCTAATGCAAAAGTATCAAATGAGGAGAGTTAAGCAATGCTGAGTTTTGAAAGGCAGGATTTTAAAGTAGGCTCACCATTCTCTTCACTGGAAAAACCTTAGCAGGAAATTTGATAAAAAGATATGTGGGCCTTCCAGTAACCCATTCCAGGGTATTATGGTTTTTGTTTTTCCCCCCTCGCCATAATTTCCATATATGCTCCCAAGAAAAGTACTTCATTCACTACTTGTGTTTATCATTGTACTAACAATAGCCAGTAGGGACTGAGGATAAGGAAAGAAAGTTTTTGTACAGTCTGTCTACTTTGTCACTGCAAAGTAGAAGAAGAAAGATAAAAGGGAAGGAGGACCAAGGATTGACAGTTTTCATTCCCAATTTCCAGATGCCAACTGTAGAAACAAAGGATAGATATGATCCCAGAAAGAGTTATGATGTGTTTGAGAAAAAGGAAAGGAATTTGGAGAAGGATTTCCTGCTCCAGTTGATTAGCTCGCTTTGAGCTGAGTTCATCTAATTTACCTCAGGGTGGTCCCTATGATTAAGAATATTGAAGTAGTCACCTAAATTGGCACAGAGGGCCAAAGAGGCAGCTGTCATGAATCTCCTTAAAAGCATGTGCTGCTGTACTCTTGAATGAAGGACAACCCAGTGTTGCTTCTTACTTTTAAATTTCCTAAAGTTGCTGAAGACCTTCCTTTTCTAGAAAGCTCTTCTGCACACAATCCATACTGCTGTTTGTATTCATTTAATAGTTTTATCAGTTATATTAAAAAATACTTAAAATATTATAGATTGATTTTTTTAGCTGTTGTGTGTTTTACATCTGTGTTTCAGAGAAATACTGTAATTGTTACTCGCATGCCTACAAACATATAAAAATCAGAAATAGGAACATGATGTGGAATATCTGTTTGTTTATGTACTTCTAGCCCTAAAAGGAAGGGATAAATCAATCAAGACATCTATAACTTGGGCTGAAATGCTGTTTGATATATGAGCTTTGCCCAAACCCAAAGCAAGGTGTAAATCTAAATAATAGATCGTATATGTTGCTGTAGGCTAAATGTTGTATCAAAGCAATATATTCCAATGGTCATTGCAATATTATCAGTATCTGGGTGGCAGTATTGTGAATATATCCACATTTAACTGAATTTTAAATTTAAGATGCTTATTGTTTTAATAGAGCTTTGGAAAATGAAATCTATTTTTAGGCAGCAAAATCCCTGACTGGAACATTACAAATTTATGTATTCTATGATATACTTCTAATAAAGTTTATGTTCTGTTAAGAATGTATGAGTATATTTTTACTTAAAATAGAAAACTGAGTGATATAGAGAATGACAAATGCATGTCAACAGAAATGTTTAGCCTTTACCGTTTATTCTGAAAAAGATCACTGACTGGAGCATTACAAATAGTGGATAAAAATAAAACAATGTGTTGTGTGATAAAGTTTTTGTCTGGAAAGAGCAATTAAGTATTTTTGATAATAAAGTGCTAAACTGTAAACAGCCCTTGCCTTGGAGGGTGCTTCAGCCATTAGTAAAAAGAAAAGAGGGCTTTGAATAATAAAGACCGATGACTGAAGGTAGCACAGATGCAATGGCTGAAAATAAGATCCTTTTCTGAATAATACAAGCTCTGGACTGCAAGTAGCCCTTAAGTGCAAATTTCTAGTATATTATGACAAACGGTTTATGTAGACTGTTTGTGCTTGTGTGTGTATATGCATATGTATGAATATGTACTTACACAGAAACATATTTATATACATATATACATTTGTGTGTCTGTGTTTATATATGTATATATGCATATACAACATACATATGCACACACACACACACACACAAACATACAACATACATATACAATATACATTACATATACATATATGAATCATCTGAAAAGTCTTTCATTTTATTATTAGAGCTTTCAGGAAGATTGGGACAGTGTGTATTAGTTATATCTAACTGCCCAGAGTCACTGGGAATGAGATAGTATATAAATTTAACAAATAATTACATAATTGCAGGATTATTACATCATGCCAACTCTGGAAAAAAAAAATTGGACGCTGGTCCAGAATGCACAGCAGTGGTGTGGAAAAGCACTTAGACATGAGTTCATGACACACCTGTCCTGCAGCTGCTACAGTAATCAGCCTGCTGCTGGATTGCTGCTGCGGGCCTAGTATATTTCAGAAACTGCCCTTTAAATATATATCTTGTCTAAGATTAAGAAGTCAGCCTTCTCTGTCTTTGTTTTAAAATAACTTTGTTTTAAAACCTGGCTCTTTCCTCTGTACTTTGGGTCATGATATATTGGAGCCTCAGGTGAATGTCTGTTTAAAGTCTAATGTTATTGTTTAGAGCAGAGGTCTTCAAACTTGGCAGCTTTAAGACTTGTGGACTTCAACTGTTTTAGGAGAGCTCAGGTTTTGATAGTTTTTTTTAAACTATTCAGACTTGGGTGACTTGATACATGTTTTAAATATATACATACATACAATTTTACGTAAGCTACCCAGAGTTTGTTGAAGGGGGCAGGATAATAATGATTCAAATAAATAAAATAAAATGAAGGGTAAAGTGCTTGTCTGTCTCAAGAGCCCGAGGTACATTGTTTAATAAACAAGAATGTGAAAATACTAATTACATTCAATCTTATTCCCATGTATAGCCACCATGAAAGGTATGATTCTGTCAATTTTATGCCACCCTGTGGCACTGCTGATGGGTGAGGCACAATGCCTCACGCTCATTCCCTCCCCCGCCGCCATCCTCCCAAACACGCTGCTGAATATAAGCTGGCTCTGATACCTGCAATTCCTTCAGATAGCACAGATGCTATCAAGTGCCAGTTTGGTGAAAAAAAAGGTTCATAACCAAACAGTAACGCTTCATGATAGCAAAACATAAGGTAAACTCATTTAGTAAGGCAATTAACTGCACACATTGTCTTTTGATACGCTGTTAGTGCTTCCATGGTTACACATTCATAATAAAATCATTCTTCTTATCAAGGAAAGCAAAACATATTTTGACAAGAATCTGTTGTAGCGATAAGCTGTCCAACAGCACTTATCTAGGAATGTCCAATTTAAGATAAACATATTTCATTTAGAACAGTATCACCAGGATGTCGAGCTACTGAACATTTATATATTCTTGAAGCTGTTAGATCCAAATGTGACAGTGAGGGATTTTTTTTGTTGTTGTTGTTGTTACTAAGATTTATTGTTGATAAAGTTTGGGGTAGGGAAGGCAGGCAGAGCAATCCTGTGATTTCTTCCAAAAGGTAAATTTAGAAGAGAATTAGCAATGGGGCTAAATCACATTTATTGCTTGGAATGTATAAACTTGTGAAGGTCAAAAAGGAGGCAGGAATAGATTAGATAGAACATGTGAAATGGTTTATGGAAAAGTCTCACCTTTAACACTCAGCCTAGAGGTTATTGCTGGGTTTATGTAACCAGATGTTGCTAAAGAAAGACAAGCATAAATTTAGTTTCACTTATATAAACTGGAACAAAAAACAAAAAAACAAAAACCGCTCATCCCAGCCAGGTGCCATTGTAAAAATTTGAAAAATGTGGGTGTAACTAAAATACCACTGGAGTACAAGCATACAGATCTTTGTAGAAATCTCTTTCATACAGGCCCCTCCACAGCTTGGAGCCCTTCACCCTCTTGACAATCTTCCCTAAAAAGAAGGAGACTGAATGGAAGTTATCAAAAACTGTAGAGTTCAAGAATAGTCTTTTGACAAGGGAGTGAGCCGTCACCTCTTTCATGGCAGATGGGTTTACCACAGCTTGTACCCAACCTTCTCTGTATGAAGCAGACCTCCCAGAAGGTCTTGACCAGTCAGGAAGGTCATGGATCCAGTTGATTAGAGACAGTGCTCACAGTGGTAAAGACCTAGCCCACTTCCTCAAAACTGACTGAGTCGAACACTTCCCAGATAGCCAAAATAGGACCTGCTTCAATCCTCTCCTCTGGATCCACCTAGCCAGAGTCTAGTTCCAAACAAAGTTGAGCAATTTTGTCCAGCAAATGCCTAGAATAGTCCTCACAGTGACCCTGCAAGGGTTTAACCTGTCCTTCCTTACCTAGAAGTCCTGGTTCACTTGAAACGGGGTCCCTGATGGCTGACTGGATGCAATAAGCACAGAGCATTAAGCACATTTCAGTGCATTTACTGGAGTAGTCCAGTTTGAGAGAAGGCTACCTTCACCCTATGTTCTAATCCCAACCATGTGTTTTGGGAGACTCAACATTGCTATATGAGTTCTGTGATCAACTAGATCACAGAGCACTCTTCTTAGAATATGCCAAAAGAAATCCATTTTTTTTTTAAAAAAGAAAATTGCATGTCATATAAAAATTGTGAACCAATACTGGGCTCCACACATTTTCTGATATTGTGTGAGAGAGGCATATTATAGGCTAGGTGTGAGAGAACTATATATATATTTAGCTCACATATTTCTATTTTGGCATTAAATGCTTAAAGCAAAAAAGATAAAAAATGCTTGACTGTATTTTGCCAAATAAGAGATTTCTAAAAAAAGTGGAACATTTAGATAAATCACTATTATAAGACTTCCTACTGAGCAGGATATTCGAAGATATATTGAATTTATGTATTCTATAATGTACTTCTAATAAATGTTATGTCCTGTTAAGAATGTATGAGTATATTTTTACTTAGAATAGAAAACTGAGTGATATAGAGAATGACAAATGCATGTCAACAGAAATGTTTAGCCTTTGCCATTTATTCTGAAAATGATCACTCTATGAGGGAACAGTTTAGCATAACAGGAGTTATGTTAGTATACATTGGATATAAATCTTTCAGCTGTGACTGTAAAAATCTATGGACTGGGGGTCAGTTGAATTTCTGGCTGCGCCATTTATTATAATATATACAATTTGGGACAAAGCACTCTATTGTGTACATATTTATTAAGCAAAATTTCTTTGGGGGCATTCTTACCCAGTAATTGCTTGTTCATATCCCCCTCCAGGATGTGGAGACTGATCTGAAAGATCAATGCAAACTCTGCTTTGTAATGCAAGAGATTGAACAAACTCCATGCAACTTCTGTGGCAGATAACAACTTCATCTTATTTCCCAGCTCTATGGATTTTTGAACCATCAGTGAAAAAAATAGAATGATATTATATGTACACTTATTTGTTTTTTTAAACGATTATATCTCTCTGTCTTATCTGTCTATCTATAGCTGTCTGTCCATCTTTATCTTATCTTATCTTATCTTATCTTATCTTATCTTATCTTATCTTATCTTATCTTATCTTATCTTATCTTATCTTATCTTATCTTATCTTATCTTTCCATCCACCTTTCTTTCTTTCTTTCTTTCTTTCTTTCTTTCTTTCTTTCTTTCTTTCTTTCTTTCTTTCTTTCTTTCTTTCTTTCTTTCTTCTAATATATAACTTGGAATACTCTAAATCCTGCAATCTTAAACCACAGTTGATTATACATATTAGATATTAACACTATTTATTTATTTATTTATTTTATTTCTATACCGCCCTTCTCTCGAAGGACTCAGGGCGGTGTACAGCCTAATTAAAAACACAAAGACAGACAAAATTTTAAAATTATTAAAATTATTAACCAACACCTTGAATCGCACCCGGAAGACCACTGGGAGCCAGTGCAGCTCGCACAGGAGGGGTGTCACGTGGGCACAACGAGTTGCGCCCATAACCACCCGCGCGGCCGCAATCTGGACCAGTTGGAGCCTCCGGGTGCTTTTCAAGGGGAGCCTCATGTAGAGAGCATTGCAGTAGTCCAGTCGGGAGGTGACAAAGGCATGAGTGACTGTGCACAAGGCGTCGCGGTCCAGAAAGGGCCGCAACTGGTGGATCAGGCGAACCTGATAAAAAGCCCCCCTGGCCACGGCCGTCATATGTTCTTCTAAAGACAGACACTAACGTTTCCAATTTGTCAGACTTTTGTAACTTTGTAATTTTGGTTTCTGCTTCTAAGGTTTGGCATTAACTAGGACTTCTCAGACAGTTCTCTTTGATTTCACCACTATGTTACTGTGCTTTCTTTGTCTAGCTTCTCTTCATCTACTTGGCTTTTACTTGTATTTCACTTCCTTCTTTCCTGAAGACTCACCTATCTTTTCCAGCTATCACTTGCCTCTCAAAAATGTAGCTAATCCACGTTTTCTCTTTCTATTCTGTGTCTCTCCCTCCCATTTTCTACAAGTCACATTCTACAGCTTTTTGGATCAGGTGTGGCCATTCTCTGAAATGTATAACTGCAATAACTGTTCATGAGCACATTCCCTTAGAAGTCTGCCATCTAGCTTTGGATGTTCAGGTTGCTCCTGAGCAATATAGAAACTCCAAAATGTTGAATACAGAAGGAATGAGAAGTGAATCATCTTCAACAACAGGACAGCACCCAGTGGGAAAAAAGACACAGTTGTGTATGTATTAGGTGGATCCATCATAACATTTTTAAAGGCATGTCTTCATTCTCCACATTTATTGGTTCCTTTTCATCTTAACCTCAGTTCATTTTCTCTTCTCTCCTGTATTGCATTTTTTTTTGGACTGGTTGAGATTTTTCTTTCTTGTCTGTCCCCAAAATAATTCCCTTCTTGGAAAGAAGCTATATACTTGAATCTCTGGAAAAGAAGTAATTGGCCAGAACAATATATTCCTTAAGCCCCTTTAGATTATGTGGTTCATAATGCTACCCTTGATGAGCATTTGAAAACTGCAGCTGGTATGAAATGTGGCAATCAGACAGATTGCTATTATGTGCCTTTACAGACTGTATGACACGAATACTGTACCAGCTGAAGTGACTCCCAATTTGTTCCTTTTTGTTCCTTGCCCCACTTAAAAAACTAGTTCTTGTACTTCTATACTCAATAGTTTGGGGCCAGAATATCCAAAAAGATGGCAATCAAATCAATTCATAACCAATTTCAGGAAATACTGCTCATTAAAAGTTATTTTCCCTCCTATGGGAGAGGCTATTAGCTGATCTACTATTCTTGTCATATTACTTAGCTTTTTCTTGAAGCTTTCTATATCAATCTATTTCTTTCTCAAAAGATTTTAAGTTATGGGGGTACCATGAATCCAAACCTGGCATCCTCCACATATGTTGGAATTGGAATTCCTAAAACATCCACAGCTTTGCTGGGAATTTTTGGAGCTGTGACCCATAGATCTTGAAAACATCATGCTTGAGAAGAGTATAAGCCTGCCATACTTCATAACATCATAACAATAATTTCTAGTATACTGGCTGGGATTTTTTCATTCACCTTCCCTGACCAGCAGCTGTATTGACTTGCATTGTATTATAGTAGTATAAAATTTGGAAATCATATGCAAGTTATGATTGCCACAATTATATCTTAAAATAACATTCACAATATTTGAATGTGAGTTTGATTTATTTATTATAGTAAGTTATTTTGAGAGTTAAACTGTTTGTCCTGTGACAGCAGAATTTTTTTTCATTTAAATACTATTGACAAAGCTGTCACAATGTCACAGTGTGCCCACATTGGGTGAGTCTAGGCAATAGCATGTTTGATTCCCACTGAGTTAGTTCTGGGCATCTATAAACATGAAAACCTGAATTCTTGTGTTTGTGATCAACTTATCTTCTCTTCTCTCTAGCTCACCAACCACATCTTCTCTCCTAACAGTTATATTTGATCTGCCGTCTCCTGAAGCCTAAGAAAGATTGTAATTGTATTGCATGTTAACTTAAAAACAGGTAATTGAAAAAGCGTATGAAGCCATTGTACTTGTGGATGGGCCTTTAAGCAAGCAGAATTCAAATAACCATCATTTTGGGTTCCGGGAAACTAAGACTTAGTCTCAAGTTCAAATTAAGCTACCAAAAATGGTTTAAATGCTGTGGCTGGTGTGTAAAATAGTAACACATCTACTAATTAGCTAGCTCTTTATTGGAATAGTGACAATAGCTATATCATGACCGCACTACAACTAATGGGATTAATCTTTAGTTTACCCATAAACTAAAGAATTTATATTCAGAAGAGGGAGAAAAGGCAGAGGGAAATCTGCTATTACTCTCAAACATGATATTGTAATTTGGTTGTTTTGCTCAGCTCTTCTATTCCACTGGAGATATAAATTGATATAACATTTCTGTGCAACTTCATGATATTGAAATAGATAAAATATTTTCCATTTAATTTTGAAATGTCTTTGATGTATCTCTTTGTTATTGATGAATGCTCCTGCAGCTCTGTGTTAGATATCTCTTCTAACACCTTTTAGCTTAGTGTGAATATAATCCTGAAGTGTCAATCATAGGAGCCAAAGGGAACACTATTCTTGATTGTCTTAAAAGGTCATTGGATTGCATACATAATTCAGAATAGCTCATTGAATCTAAGAACATAATATTCTTGGTATCTCCAAAGGGCTTATTGTATGGAAGAAGTATTGTGTGGCATTCCTGTTCATTTTGCCCTGTAAGAGTTTGCCACATTTTTTAGATATGAAGCCTACATAGTTTCTTGAATTGTGCACAAAATATTGATGCAATGTGTCCCAGATCCTGAATTTGAAGCTTGATTTAGCTAAGGCATTAAAGCATTAAGCCATCAGTATAATTAGATTTATCGAGGTTTAACTAAGGTGTTTTACATAAGATAGTGGTTCTTTCACTGGCATGAGTGAGTGCCAATTGCAATCTGGGTTCGGGTTGGAATATAGCATTAAGATGATACTGATCACACTTGTGGATAACTTCTGGTATCCATCCTGGCCAGTGGTGAAATCCAAATTTTTTTTACTACCGGTTCTGTGGGCGTGGCTTGGGCATGGCAGGGGAAGGATACTGCAAAACTTCCATTCCCACCCCACTCCAGGGGAAGGATACTGCAAAATCCCCATTCCCTCCCCACTCTGGGGGAAGGATATTGCAAAATCTTCATTCACTCTGGGGCCAGGCAGAGGTGGTAATTACTGGTTCTCCAAACTGCTCAAAATTTACGCTACTGATTCTCCAGAACCTGTCAGAACCTGCTGGATTTCACCCCTGATCCTGCCCTTCTTGATCTCTCAATGGCTTTCTGGGTGGGCTGGTTGAGGGTTTGGGAATGGGAGGCACCTTTCTTCAGTGATTCTCCTCATTCCTCTGAAGTTTGTTCCAGTCAGTGTTGGCAGGTAAGGAAAGGGCCTATCCTAAGCCTGTTATTTTGGATGCCACAGAACTTGACTGTCACTCACTATTCTGTAAAACCACTTAGAGAGGGCTGTAAAGCACTATGAAGCGGTATATAAGTCTAAGTGCTATTGCTATTGGCATGAGATAAAGTTTCATCAGTATACTAATGACATTCAGTTATACATCTTTGCCCTGAGCTGTACAAGTGATACTTCTGAAGTGCTTTTCCAGTGTCTGGAGGCTGTGGGGTTCCAGATAGTGAAGAACTGGCTTTAATTCAACCCTGCTAAGATATATGAGCACTAGTTAAAATCTCATGGACATGAGATGGAAACCAACCCTATTGGTCTAGTGTTGCATGATTAAAACAGATGCTCTTTTATACTAACATATCTTAAATATCTTAATTGTCACAGCACCAGAAAACTTTAGTTATTTGGTGAATTAGATCTGTAATAATAAATAATAAATACTGTGGATGAATCTATTCTGAAGAGCAATCTTTCTTCCTTAGCAAAAAGTTTTGATTCAAAAACTGATGTTGACCTTTTAGGCTTGTTTATCTTTACCAGCAATCAAATATTCATGTTGTCATTTTGACCCTATTCCCACTGTGAAGGTAGATGACCTAGATATCTGAAAATCTTTGGTTATCATTGCTATTAGTCTTTCTAAATTGGGTTCTGCATTGTCTTTCATAAAGTAACTTTTCATAATGAACTGGGTTGGTATTTTAATCTCATTATATACATTGTCTGAAAATTTTGAACTTTAATGTGTTGTGCTGTTTTGTTAATTATGACATATACTATGAAATGAGGTGCTAGCATACTATATTGACCATTTCAACAAGAGTGCATTAACATATGACACCTCCTGTAGGGCTGACGTATGGCTGTTTTTCAAATGCTTTTTTTTTTTTTTTTTGGCACGGAATCACATCATGTGTTGCTTTAACGCTTTGCTGCTTTTTCTAGCATTGTTCCTATTACACAGGCTCCAAGAATAGGGATGAAAAAAATTGATAACTTGTAGTAACATTTATACATCTGTGGCTGAATAAGGCCCTTAAATTCAGCTTAATATCAGTTCTGAATATGAGAAGATTAATCATTGCTGTCACTTATGGAGGTTGCGTAATGAATGGGCAGTGATCAAAAACAGACTTACAACATGTAGTTTTAAACAAAGCACTGACTGACTTCTTCTGCTTTGTTAGGTCTGAAAAATCTTTAAAAATAATGAATTTGGGGAATTCAAAACTAATTTTGAGTTTACAGCTGGCAATTAAAGCTGGTAATAGTTACCTAGGAGACTATTGTTCCATTTCTTAGATGACTATTGCTTCCAATGAAAAGGAAATAAATTATGCCACTCAAGAGATTTCCCTTTTCATAGAAAATCAGGGGGCTTTAGATCTTTTCAGGGATTTTAAATATTTTTGAGGGCACAGTCAGACAACCACATTAAAGTGCCATCCACTTGTCCTTGAATTGGCAGAATAGTGTTGTCATGAAATGTGATTTAGATTTTCTGTTCTGCTACCAATAAAAAGAATTGGTGGTGTCCTTAGCTGTGGGAAAAGATAAAGAACATGATTGGTAGGATTCCCCAACTTCATTTTTCGTGCTACTAAGTATTGTCTGCAGAAGGAAAAACCACCAATTAATCTTCCTAATGTGAGCTGCAGTGTGCAGATCCCATTTGAAATTCTGTGTCCAGGATTGATACGTCCATTTAAAAAAAAAAAACCAATCACAGATGTGATGGGATATGAGAATGACCTTGGGAGACAGAGAAAATTGCACTCTGGATAGCTGGCATATAAAAGATGTCTCAACCTACAGAAGGGGAGCTGGCAGGGGAAATGTTTCACAAGGGATCTTCCTTAGTTTTCAAAAGGATAAAAGGAAAGGAGGGAATAAATACTTTGAATCTTTCAAGATTCCATTAACATATTTTTACAATAAAAAAGAGCTGGTATTTTTGGTTGTGCTTCTTTACTGAACTACTTTGAAGGACTAACATAAATTGTAGGAGGAGGACAAAGAGATTTATAAGAATAGTAAAGTTCTGGAACTGTATTTTATGAGGAATGATCATGGGAATTGTTAACCCACAGAAGAGAGATGACTTAGAGGATATATAGTGTAATAAAGGTCTTGAATTATCTGAAACGTTCATGACAGAAAGAGTGGACTCATTCTGTATTGCTGCAAAGAGTGGGATCAGTACCAGTGGTTTAAAAATACAAGGAAGTGGATTCAGGCTAGATATCAGCAGCAGCTTCCTGATTATATTGGCTAATTCATGAATTGGTTGCCATAGGAAGTATTGTGTTCTTCTCTTTCACTCAAGGTCTTCAAGCAGAGGATGGATGGCCATCTTTCAGCAATGTCTCAGGAATCATACATTGAGTTGGGTGTTGACCTAGAAGGTTCAGAGTTTCTGCATTTCCTCTTCCACTTGCTGAACCTTGCTGAATAATTCCGCATAGATTATTTATTGTTTTTTCTTACTATTTTACTATTTCCTATGCTAGCTTAAAATAGTTTTGTGCTACCTTCCTCATACATTTTAGTACTTATTATTTAATTGCCCTGCAAATTAATAGCCACAAAGATTACTTAACAAACTGTATCATTGCAACTCAAGTTTTATTTTTGGATCCTTGTTAAAAATCCTGACTTAATTGACACTGGGAGGTCCTGGATCATAATAGTGTGATATTGTTTGATACTAAGCACATCTGAATAATATTGTTTATACAATATTACTTACTTGAAGTTTCTCAAATGTAAAGGACAGATGCTGTTCAAAATGGCCACAACCTCTTTAAAACAAATGAGCAATTCCAAACAGCCAGGCTAATGTTAGATTCTGGATGCGGTGCCCAGACTCTATAAACTGGAGTTGCTCCAAGAATTTTAGAGAAATATGGAAATCCTAGTTTATCAGATTTCTCACTTAAAATGAATGCTACTTTGTGGTCACTTCTTTATGATTGTGTGCTTTATGAAATTCACACCACACTCGGTTTGTGTTAGGATAGGCAAATGACAAATAGAAGGATCTTTAGCCTTGAGACATTTTAAGCGAATTGAATAACCTAGTCAATATTTACTTGTAGATAACTTTAAAAGCAAATTTTGGTGTGATTATAACAGACTATCTCAGCCTTACTTCAGATAACTTTTAGTGGCTTCAGTTTGGATATGTGATTTTTACAGAGCGTGAGTGAAGAGAGTTTTAGAAACAATTCTGATAGCTAAAAACATAAATACATAGTAAAACTGCTGAATGAAGTCTTTTGTGTACAGGGACTAGCTAGCTTTATGCTTAAGTAATTGTGCTCTGTATTTTAGTTGTCTATGGCTCAACAATCTTCTGCAGATATTACAAAAACATTATGTCTCCAGTGCTCTCTCTCTCTCAAGCAAAAGAATTTGAATTGCATAATGCAGTCCCTAGACATCTTTCCTTTTAAAAAGTGTTTGTAGCGCATAGCAGTATTTTCTTAATCCCCCAGGAGCTGTTATTTAAGAAGTCACTGACATTTACAGTGAAAGGACTAGGACTGGAAAGGGGGCAGAAGGAGAAAATATTTCAAAACCACCCAATAGAATACATTTATGAATAGTAATCTCTAAATGTTAGTTCACACACATGCATATTCATCAGCTGGTGACTGGGATTATTTATATGAGCGAAATGGATATTTTAGATCAAGCTTCCCAAATGGAAAATTACCCTGAGAGCTAAGCTGAGAGGATCCTGACAACAAAGAAATAAAACATACAATACTCTCTTTAATAGCTGCAGTTCTCATTTTATTGAGATTTAAATGTTGTATAGGGATATTTGACAAAGTACTCACTAGCTATATCAGCAATTAGGTGCTGCAAATAACAACATGGCCTTGTTACATTCCTCTAATAACGCTGTTTCTTCTGCTCACATATTCAGGAGTGAGAAACATAAAAACCATTACCAATTAGTAAACTCCAACGTGTTTCTGTAATTTTGGGGTATGTTTATAGTCCTGTGAAAAAGCACTTAACTTCTTTCCGGATGTTTTGTTTATTTTGCTACCAAATGTTTTCAGAGGTTCAAATAGGTTCTCCCATCCAAATGGATGTTTTGAGTAAACAACCCTGAGGTTTGAAGCTTGTCCCATTTGTTTTATAAACTAAGCCATCCAACATGCTATATGCCAAAGTGAAAAAGCGATTGACCTCCTAGTTCAAGCAATTCAGTTAAAGGAATAGTTAGGGCCTGTTGTGTGGACATTTAATTAAACCACCAGGCTCCTTTGGGTTTAACATGCCCTGTACACATTTGACAAATTTTAACTCTCTTAATGTTGACTTGGTGTACCACACATATTTTAAGGCAAGATGGATATCAATGAGTCTTCCTTACAATAATCATTGATATCTATTAATTGGAAAAAAGGTTACAAGATTACTTGCAAGGTTTTAGGGTACTATAAATCTACAGACAGAGTTGCAGCCTTGAAAGGTAGAAGATTTAGAGCAATTGTGAATTTCTTCCAAAGTTGCCATGCTGTCAAAATCACTCCAAGACTGCCACATAAAATCATTTAGAAAATCCCCAGGGACCTGCAGGCCTCTCTTGTCTTGGCTAAAGTCAGTATTGATAACTCTGCCTAAGTTAAATAAGATCATTGGATAAAAGTGAGCTTCATGGCTGAATGGCAAGGTGGAAGTCACTGACTACTAAGAAGTACATTGCAAACTTCTCAGGTTTGCTGAAACATACCTGGAAGATCCTTCAGGTTGTTAAAGGTAGGAGATAAATAAAAAATGGAACTTTTCTGAGTTTATATGTGTTAGTATTTCTGGCAGAAGCCAAAAATTGCATTCCATAATAATAACTTCATACCAATTATTCAATCTTAAATGTGGTAGTATCACAGCTTGGGGAAGCTTTGCTTCTTCAAGGCCTGGATATCTTGTCATCATTGAACAAACCATTAATTCTTATTCATATCAGAAAATTCTACTAGAGAATTTTAGCAACAGCAATAAGCATTTAGACTTATATACTGCTTCATAGTGCTTTTACAGCCCTCTCTAAGCAGTTTACAGAGTCAGCATATTGCACCCAACAATCTGGGTCCTCATTTTACCCACCTCAGAAGGATGGAAGGCTGAGTCAACCTTGAGCCAATGAGATTTGAACTGCTGAACTGCAGCTAGCAGTCAGCTGAAGTAGCCTGCAGTACTGCACTTTAACCACTATGCCACCTCAGCTCTAAGGTTGTTCTAAGGCAGTGATGGCTAACCTTTTCCGGACCGAGTGCCCAAAGCACGTGCGTGCATGCGCGTGCACAAATCCCCAAAATGCAATGCACACGCAGCCCCCGTGTTTGCATCCTGCTCCCACGCATCAGCACGCAGCCTACCTTTAGTCCCCAGACCCCCACACATGCGCGGCACAGACCCAATGACCAGTTGGCCTGTGGGAGGCACTTGCGCATGCGCAGCAGACCTGAACTGGGCTGACAGGTCACGTGCCATCAGAGAGGCCACTGCATGTCACCTCTGGCACGCATGCCATAGGTTCGCCATCACAGTTCTAAGGTCTTTAGGTTGTTTATCCATCAGCCTGCATGCAAGTTGATCATGCAGTTGGGTGGAACATTGATCTTAAACATATAAGAGAAGAAGTTTTTAAGGAGAACAATTTCACTGCTTGGGGAAGGAAAAATCAAAATTCAGACCCAAATCCCATAGAAATTTTGTGCTGGGACCTGATATAAGCAATTCATGCTAGGAAACACTCAAATGCTACAAGATGTAACAATTCACTTATTCAGTAAGGAATTAGAGTTACAATCATATAAGATACTGATAACTAGTTAATAACTCTGGCTTCTAATTGATTTGGGCTTAGCACCCAGTATTTCACCACTTTTACATATGTATAAGTTTACTTTTAATAAACATTTTATAAATTAACCAAATGAACTAACAAAATAAAATTAAACGGTGAGAAAAGTAAGATTCTATGCAGGGGTGGGTTCTACTTACCTTTACTACCGGTTCACAACAGGGCTGCATGCGCAGAAGCATTTTGATGATGTCGGGGTCGGTGGGCGGAGCTTCCTGTTGGTTTTACTACCGGTTCTATAGAACTGGTGCGAACCGGGGGCAACCCACCACTGATTCTACATTTAGGCAATGCACAGATATAGAATGGCTCAATAGCAGCAGGGGAGGGTTTCAAACCTGCTGCTACCGATTTGCTCGTGGGCACACACATGCTCACATGTATGTGCAATGCTTCTGTGCATGCGCAGAAGCGTCCAGGCAGGTGGGCGGAACCTCCCGTCCCCACCGCTACCAGTTGGCCCAATCCGGGGCAAACTGGTAGCAACCCACCACTGAACAGGAGTAACTTTGAGAGGGATATTGGAGTCCTTTTTATAATCACTTAAATTTGAGCCAGCAGTGTGCTGCAGCTACCAAAAAAGCCACCTCTCCTAGGCTGCATTAACAAAGAGATAGAATCAAGATCACGTGAAATGTTAGTACTGCTTTATAATGCCTTGGTAAGACCACATTTGGAATATTGCATGTGATATAAAAAAGATGTTGAGACTCAAGAAAGAGTGCAGAGAAGAACAACAAAGATGATTAGTGGTGCGGGGGATAAAACATAGGAATAATGGTTGCCTTCTGGCAGAAGATACAGAACAATTAAAACTCAGACCACACATTTTCTGAATAGTTTTTATCCCAGAGCTATAATTGCACTCAACAATGAACTAAAGGGCCCATCAGTGAGCTGTTGGACAGTATTACTTGGTCTGTTATGTGGATGTTTGGGTGGGGAATTGTGGTGGGTGAGAGTGTGTTTGGGGATTATGTGTGTTGGACCTGGTCTTTGGGTGTTAAGTAAATTTCGTTGTATGTGTATACTGTGTATACATGTACAATGACAATAAAGTGATTTATTATTATTATTATTATTTATTGGTTAATCTTTAGTGAGATTCACAGCCTTTGAGGCTGGTTAATAGCTCAGCAGCTCGAGTCCTAACCAAGGACCTAGGAACTGTTAAGGTATCGTCGGAGGATGTAAGCTGTTCCGAGTAAGGTGGTTTTTTGTAGAGTCAAAATGTTCAAGTCCGGCAAATTTAGAATTTCTAAATAGCGGGGTAGCCCTTTGGGTATTGCTCCGAGGGCTCCAATTACAATCGGGACAACACACAATTTCTTTTTCCACAGTCGCTCAACTTCAATTTGTAAGTCCCGGTACTTTGTGATTTTTTCTTGCTGCTTATCTTCAATTCGTGCATCACCAGGTATTGCAATGTCAATGAACCATACTTTTTTCTTTTCAACTATTGTTATGTCAGGTGTGTTGTGGACCAAGTGCCTGTCAGTCTGAATCCTAAAGTCCCACAAGATCTTGAGTTTCTCATTCTCTAAAACTTTCTCAACCTGATGTTCCCAGTGGTTTTTGCTGTACTCAAATCCAAACTTCTGGCACAATTTCCAGTGAATGATTTTAGCAACACGGTCATGGCGTTGTAGGTAGTCAGTTTGTGAAATTTTGCTGCACCTACTGATCAGGTGGTCGACTGTCTCATCTTTCTCATTGCAGAGGCAGCATTTGCTGTTGGTGGTAACATGTTGAATTTTTGCCTTCATACAGTTTGTGGCTAGGGCTTGTTCTTGAGCTGCCAAAATAAAGCTTTCAGTTTCTTTTTTCAGTACTCCTGATCTTAACCAGTTCCAAGTTAGTTTCCGGTCAGCTTTGCCTTCAATACTTTTCAAGTATTGGCCATGCAGAGCTTTGTGTTTCCAATTTTCAGCTCGCTGCTCAATTACTTCTTTCTTATATTCTGCTTTTGTTTTAGTTGTCTTTAAAAGGCCTCCTTTATTTACTTCCTTAATCATTGGTTCTTCACTTTTCTGGATGTAATCATTCAAGCTGCATTTTTCTTCTTCCACTGTCTGCTTTACTTGTAGGAGTCCTCGACCACCCTCTGCTCTTGGTAATATTATTATTATTATTATTATTATTATTATTATTATTATTATTATTATTATTAATTGTGTATGTCTCGTTTAATGAACAGGACTATAGGTGACATGATAGCAGTGTTCCAATACCTAAGGACTACCAGAAAGAAGAGGGGGGATCAACCTATTCTTCAAAGCATCTGAAGAAGGAAGAAGCAACAGTGGATGGAAATTAATCAATGAGAGAACCAACCTAGAAATAGGGTGACATTTCCTGACAGTTACAACAATTAATCAGTGGAATGGCTTATCTTCAGAAGTTGAGGGTGCTCAATCACTGTAGGTTTTAAAGAAGTGATTGGACAACCATTTGCCCAATTCATCCTGAAAGGCCCCTTTCAACTCTATTATTCTGCTAATATTTTTGCCGTTAAATTAATCGTTACATTTTGGTAACAATTATTCTGATGATAATAATAATCTGTAAATTAACTGAAGTTTAAATTCAAAGATTCTTATTCCATAGTATAATATTTAACAAAATAATAATTATTTATAAAAATATGAGATATTAGTACCGTGGTACCTTGCTACTCAACTGCTTTGAAACTCATCAAATTTGGTACTCAATGTAGTTTGATGCAAAAATTTAGTCCCAGTACTCATTGTTTGTTTAGTACTCAACTCACAAGCTAAAACTTATCACTGTTGGCTGCCTTGTGACTCACTACATTATTCCTTATGGGAAAAAATTGTTTGGTATTCATTGTTTTTGGTACTCATCGCATCTTCTGTAACCAATTAATGATGAGGTACCACTCTATTTGATTCTTATTTGCTTCCTCTTTTTAATGTAACATTAAAACTCCATGTTTGGAGTCCTTTAAGAAGAGATTCAGCTTTAAAGTTGATAGATATAATAACACAATCTATCTTTTCTTTGTGCTATATCCAAGTCTGTTCTTTTGTAAGAATACTATTGACTAAACTGAAACTCAATTCAATTAGATGCAAGGTTGGGAAAGCTAATTAAAAGCATTAATGGTGTTTTGTTCTATTACAAAATTAGACAGACAGAAAGACAGAAGGCATTTTTTGCCACAGTTGTAAATATCCACTCCATTTAAAATTGGCTTCACATTCATCATTACGGCATAGTTCCAAAATTTCAACTTGATGTGTAATATTTACACCACACATATTTACTTTATTTTTATTGGATTAATGAACTAATTACCCATTTCATCATTTCAAAATCTAAATTGAATTTTGATACACTATTACGAAAAAATATTCTGCAAAGTTGACATTGTGTTTCCACAACACTATGTGACTTACCACATTCACAATAAACACTAAAATAAAAGCAATTAATACATCTTTGGCTTTGTAAAATTTGGAATAAGGACTTTTTGGATACTTACTGAATAATTGCCATATTGATTTTTAAATATTCCAAGTATCATGTTGCTGTTACATTTTACATAAAAATGATCACAAAGAAAAGATGGTTTCATTGCTTTAATTAAAAATGTTTATATCATAGTAAATGTCACATAGAATTGTTCTTAGTAGAAGATTCAATGTGGTTTGATAAACGCTAACATATTACTTATTTAGAGCATGGTTTCAAAGTTAGGGATAACTGCATAAAAGCCACTTTCTTATAATAATCATGGTGTGTTAATAGCTGCAGAGGAATTAAGCAAAGTTGACTCACTAGTTTTATCTGTTCATTACATCAATGAATAAGAGTTGCAACATTACACAGAACCCATATTCTGAAATTGCTCTTGGGCTGGTAAGCTGTCATCAACGAGTAATCATAGATGGCACTAATATTTTGGAAGCTTTTAATGATGGCATTGTTTTGACAAGTCTTCTCTTTTCAAATGCTGTCTTTAACTTATATTTTTCTTTTTTGTGCTTTGATGTTTGGTGGATGCTAGTTTTTACTGTTTTTATGGAATTTTAGACCACAAATGTTTTATCAGTTTTATATTTTGGTGAAGCTGTTGAGAGTCTTTTGTGACTGCAGTGGGATAAAAATGGGGAAAATGAATGAATGAATGAATGAATGAATCAATCAATCAATCAATCAACTGAAATGCAATGCAATGCAATGCAATGCAATGCAATGCAATGCAATGCAATGCAATGCAATGCAATGCAATGCAATGAAATGAAATGAAATGAAATGAAATGAATGCAATCATGGCATATTCCAACAAACATTTAAGCCAGAACAGAACCATATATTTAAAAAAATTAATGAGCATAGCCACCCACCAAAATTAAAAACAGTTCCTGTTGGTACTTTCTGGTATTGTCTGGGTTTAAGACCAGTGATTCTCACAGCAAGTATCTGGCTGCAGTTACAATATTTTACCTAAACATGGTACAACCAATTACTGAATCCAAGGTGGTAATTATTTTTTCACATTGGACCACAACAAGGTGGATGACTTTGTTATGAAAGTTCAGTCAGATCTTCATTATGTAATATTCAACGGCATGATTATGATTTCTAGGAGCTGATTCTTGACCAGAGAGCGGATCCCTAAAGCAGACAACTATTGGTCTAACCAGGGCTGTGAATGTAATTAAGAATTACTGTTCCTGCACAAAATCAAGCCTTCCTTTTAAGGGATTAGCAACTCTGGAACAAGATTCTGCAGAGCTTTGTACGATAATAACCTCTTTTTATTGTAGTTGGTGTATGCAACGCTTTCTGCAAGCCAGAATGTTATTACAATTGCTAACAGCAGATTGTGGGATGTTACATGTTGATTTCCACAAAACAGAATAAAATCTTTCTGGGAACTTTAACAAGACCATTAAAAACGTTATTACATCGCATCTTGTGAAATGGGAAAGAAACAATCTCATGTTTCCTTCCTCTCATGCCCCGAGGATGATTTCTGGCCTTTTTAAGAGCAGCTGGAATCAAAACAAGTTCCTTTTTTGTTTAATTTGTTTTCAATACATCAGAGCTATATTTAGTCTTTTGGCTTAGTTTCCGAAATATATTCTTCCCTCCTTTGAGTTAGTTGATATTTTATCAAATTTGGATCAGTAGAAGGAAAAGAAAAATCCATCATGTTTCTTTTTCAAAGAAAGGGGAGACAGTTTACTTCTTTTCTTACCAGGCAACTAGGCCTTAGTGGGCCTTCTGATTTAACTCTTTTCTTTCCAAAGAGCCCTGGTTTTTGTTCAAGCAAGATTAACTTTTGCAAATTGTTTAAATGAAATCATCAGAATAGGAAAACTAATGCAACTAATGCAAACTTGCATGGCTACCAGTATGAATTGTTCTTCCTTCCCCCTTATTTTGAGCATTGAAAATCTAGTCCCAAAGATTCATAGAAGTAAAAAATATATCTTCATATCAGGGGTGAAATCCAGCAGGTTTTGACAGGTTCTGGAGAACCGGTAGCGGAAATTTTGAGTAGTTCGGAGAACTGGCAAATACCACCTCTGGCTGGCCCCAGAGTGGGGTGGGAATGGAGATTTTGCAATATCCTTCCCCCAGGAGTGGGGAGGGAATGTGGATTTTGCAGTATCCTTCCCCTGCCATGCCCACCAAGCCACACCACTCCCACCAAGCCAGGCCACAGAACCGGTAGTAAAAAAATTTGGATTTCACCACTGTTTCATATCAATTAGTTAATACACATTGGATAGTAGTTGGTAAAAGTAGTGGTAAAAGATGACTTTTCTGGAATACTCTAGAATTTGTAAACGAGAGCTCATTTCTGCTGATCAGGAATATTATGTTTGGATGCAATAACAAACAAACAGATATTATGAAGATCTGTATTCATCCAAGATAAAAGTGGATGCATTTGGAGAAGTCGAATATTTTTCATGGGAGAATGCATGAGATACATCTCCAGCACTGAAGTGAATGGTTCCAAGTCTTAAATGAAAGCTTCTTTCATATGGGATAGGGGTTCCCCAACCTTTCCAGCTCCCTGGACCAGCAGCAGCAGCAGCAACGGCGGCAGGAGGGGAGGAGATAGCTTCATGTGCTCAACCTAACTCCTCACATGCGTAAGTGGAACTTCGCATGCTCACCTGCCACTTTCACAGCCCAATTCCCAACAGGCCAGAGCCCAATAATGGTCCACGGACCCCTGATATGAGAGATACCACTAAACAATTACAGTTCAATATCTCTGTTTTACTATGATCACCAGGCATACATTTCATATTGATAGAATAATTGAGAGGTACAAGATAGGACAGATACTGATCTTGGAAAAAAGCTAAGTATGGTTGGACCTCTAAGTAGTTAATAGGCGACCACTAAGAAATCCCAGGATTTCAAACGAGACTGAAAAGATAAAAATCCAGGAGAGGGCAACAGCAAAGCCATGCTATTGCCAAGAAAACAACAGATGTTTACAATATATAGTCACTAGGGACAGACTTGATTTAAAAAGAGTCTTTAGCTCTGTCTCAGATACATGTTTCCCAGTTGTTTTGTCTGTTCTCTGGCCAGCTTTACAATGCTTCTTAATCCATGTCATGCCTGAAAGTTCAGAACTGAAACATTCTTCTGGATAATATGAGTAGGATGCCCTTTCCTTCTCCCACATGTAAAATGGAGAGTACCACTACTTTGGAAAAATGAAGATGTCTCATAAAATCATTTCCCCCCCCCCCCAGAAAATATCAGATGGAGAGGTTGTGGTTGGCCTAGTGTGTTCTATCAGTAAGCAGGATATAATATCTTTATCAGTTTGCCCAATGTACCACTTTTATTGCAAAACCCTCATTACGTTCACTGAAGTTTCATATTCAAGGAGCTTCTGAATCTGATTTATTTTCTTACTTAGGTCCAAAGAACTGCTGGAGTATGTTAGTTCTCCTGATCCAAGATGAAACAAAGTAAGGAAGGAAGGTAGAAAAAAATGAAATAAAATTTGGCCTGCAAAATGTCAGATGACTACTACATGGCAATTAGTAGTTCTCTGTATTTGTTATTTAATGATTGTCCAAATTTTGCAACCCAGAACTGGAAGCCCTAGTGCAGTGATGGCTAACCTTTTCCGGACCGAGTGCCCAAAGAGCGCATGTGCGCACCCCCAAAATTCAATCTGTGCGCACCCCTCGCACGACCCCCGCCCACACACATGCGCGGCAGAGACTCAAAGAGCAGCTGGCCAGCGGGAGGCGTGCGTGCATGCGCAGCAGAGCTGAACTGGGGTGACGGCTCATGTGCCATCAGAGAGGGTGCTGCGTGCCAACTCTGGCACACGTGCCATAGGTTCACCGTCATGGCCCTAGTGGAAGGCAACCAATGTCCTTTATATAAGGAGAAAGAAAGTAATAATACTTGCTTTCCTTTTGGCTAGATTAAAGCTGGATATGTAGCACTCAGCTGAATTATATAAACTAAATTAAACTCATAATGGCATTTATGCATGACAGTTATCTTATAAAGCAGCAGGTAGATGTGCACTTACACTGTGTGATACTTCACATCTCACCTCTGCAGAAAACAATTTAAGTAAAACATGATAAAGATAATTAGATTTGATTTGGCTATCCTGCTGCTCTGGTAGCTATTTGGCATGCTTTATCTTTTTATTTCCTTTTTTTCCTTCATCCAATTTGGAGTTGAGTAACTTGCAAAGGGACACAGTGGCTCAGTGGCTAAGACACTGAGCTTGTCGATCAGAAGGTTGGCAGTTCAGTGATTCGAATCCCTAGCGCTGCATAACGGAGTGAGCTCCCATTACTTGTCTCAGCTTCTGCCAACCTAGCAGTTTGAAAGCACATAAAAAATGCAAGTAGAAAAATAGGGACCACTTTGGTGGGAAGGTAACAGTGCTCCGTGCACCTTCGGCATTTAGTCATGCCGGCCACATGACCATGGAGATGTCTTCGGACAGCGCTGGCTCTTCTGCTTAGAAACGGAGATGAGCACTGCCCCTAGAGCTGCAAACGACTAGCAATGCATGTGCGGGGGAATCTTTACCTTTACTTTAACTTGCAATAGATTTTGTCCAGAATGTATAAGCAAATCCACTTGTAACTAATATTTTCAGCATGTTCCTTAGGGCAGTGGTCCCCAACCTTTCCAACTCTGCGGACTGGTGGTGGAAGGGAGGGGGGATTGTTTCACATGCACATGTACCGCTTGTGCAAATGCAACTTTGCACACTTGCCCGCTGCTTGCATGGCCCAGTTCTCAATGGGCTGTGGCCCAACACCAGGCAATGAACTGGGGGTTGAGGACCCCTGCCATAGAGTTTTATTAAATATTTTTTAAAAATCAGTGAAACTCACAATCTATTAGGAATTGTAGAATTATTTAAATGTTCTCACCTCAATGCAGATAAATAGTTTTCAAACAGAGGGAGAAATCTTACATTGGACTTCCCCACCTGTAAGCTTCCCAACTACTTTTTTTCTGAGACCAAACATCAAACAGAGGAGAAAGGATACAAATTGACAAGATGGGGAGAATGTTAAGAGAACCATGGATTCATACCATTTTGCTTCTCTAGACTAACCCTACTTGGGCTACTTATGTAAATAAAATACACCAGTTCTGGAATAGGCACTGGTGTATCTTTTTTGATGCCATCCTGATAAATCCTCATCCAAGAAGGAACAGCAATAGGCTGAGGAGATTTGCTGACTAGATCTCACACAGCTAGACTCGACTACATGGCAATTAGTAGTTCTCTGTATTTGTTATCTAATGATTGTCCAAATTTTGCAACCCAGAACAGGAAGCACTAAGCTAACAAAAATTACATAGTCAATTTCTACAAATGACCAAAGAAGAGATAGATAAAGATAAAACCTGGCAATAGCTTACAACTAGTACATTAAGAAAAATAATGAAAGGCTTGATTTTGGATCAAGAGCAAGCTATTTGAACTCATGCAATCAAGGCCAAAATTGAAAAATGATCGAATGATTCAAAATGCACTTTGTGCAAAGAAGCAGAAAAAACAACAGATCATATACTCAGGACATGCAAGAAGCTCACACAAAGAGTAATATAACACAGTCACCAAAATGATTCATTGGAACATCTGCAAAAATTATCATGTTCCAGTAATGAAAAATTGATGGGAACATATAATTGGAAAAAATATCAAAAATGAGCAGGTTAAAATGTTGTGAGATTTACAATACAAACTGATAAAGTCTTGGCTCATAACACTCCAGATTTAATTTTAATTGAAAATAAGAAAGTGTGAATAATTGGTGTGGCAATACCAAGAGATAGTAGAATGGAAGACAAAGAATTGAAGTAGTTCACATGGTATTAAGATTTGAAAATTGAAAGATTATGGCATAAACTAAACCTGGTAGTCCCAGTGATTATTGGCACTGGGTGCCATATCCAAAAAATCTTGCATGACACTTAAAAAATCTGTGCATTGACCAAATTTCCACCTATCAATTACAAATGGTCACACTGCTTGGAACTGCATATATACTATACCAGTGATGGCTAACCTTTTTGCCATCGTGTGCCAGGAGAGGGGGGGCAGGGGAGGGTCGTGCGCGCACATGCCCATGCGCATGTGCACGCAACCCCCCCCCTGCTCCTGGCACATGATGGCCTGGTAGGCCTGTTTTTCTTTCTTACCTGGTTCCAGATCCTCTCTATGATCTGGGAAGGGCGAAAACAGCCTTTCCCACTCCCTTGGAGGCCCTATGGAGGCTGAAAGGGCCCATTTCCCAACTCTCAGTGGGACAGGAAGTAATGTTTTTTGTTGTCCCCAGCCTCCAGAACCTCTCTAGGAGTCTCTAGAAGCCTCTCTAGGAATCTCTAGGAGCCTCTCTAGGAGTCTCTGGAGGCTGGGGACAGGAAAAAAGTCACTTCCTGTCCCACCGGGAGTCGGGAAATGGGCCCTTTCAGCCTCCGTAGGGCCTCCAAGGGAGTGGGAAAGGCTGTTTTCGCCCTTCCTAGATGCATAGAGAGGATCTGGAGCCAGGTAAGAAAGAAAAACAGGCCTTCCCCACCCGTTCCCAGACCTTCCAGAGGCAGGAAACAGCCTGTTTCCCTACTTCTGGTGGGCCCAGAGGCCTGAAAATCAGCTGGCCGGCGCGCGCATGCGCCCCAGAGCTGAGCTGGCATGCCCACTAATATGGCTCTGCGTGCCACCTGTGGCACGCGTGCCATAGGTTCGCCATCACGGTACTATATGAAGTTGTATCATATAGTATCGTGATGGCGAACCTATGGTACAACTTCCTAGATTCTTGGGAAGAACTTGATGCACATGAAGGCCTACAGTAGCTAAAGAACTGGCAACTGTGATTTCATATTATTATGAAAATAATAATAACAAAATCACCATCAGTCAATTGCAAAAGGCAGCATTACTTGAAACAGCTTACATCCTGCAACATTACTTGCAGACATGGCTCTGCCACTTTGCCTGGGGGTCCAATGTGGGAGTTTCACACTGGTGGTGCTACTAGACTGCTACCAAACTCCATGTCCCCCAACCCCCACACTCCTTGCTTCCCCTGCCCATTTTAAATCTCATATTCCTGTACTTTATTGTTCATTCCATTGTTTATCTTTACTGTTTCATTACATTGATACTGTTATGTTTACACTTCTTTTCATTTTTTACTGTTGTAAGCCCTTGACAAGATGGGCCGCAAATAAATTTAACAAACAAATAAATAATGCTTTTAACCCCATCAAATGACAACATCCATCTATTCCAAGTTCTTGGGAAGGATTCAATTGGTAGATAAAAATGCCAAAACCAGTCTAAACATCTGGCTGGCTGTGTGGCCAACCATAATACTTTGTTAAACTTATATGCTGTCTGACTGTCAACACTCAGGGTGACTCAAAATTCCTAGAGGATTTGAACTAACACTTTCTTGTGTACACAAAATTCTTAATTACTATGCTATTTTAACTCTAACTCTCTGGTTCCAGATTACAACTCTGAAAATTCTATTTTTCTATGGGAATCAACTTCTTGCCATATGCTTTACCTAAATTTTATATCATATGTATTTATTGAAAATATTTGTATAACTGCCCATCTTAAAACCAACTCACATGCAGTTTTGCCTTTCTTTCTACTGATCATTGCATTAAAACCTATGTTTGCTCATGGATCAAAATATTAAGGCTGGTGAAACAACCCAGACAATCTTGGACTGAGATATAAAAGTATCTCATACTTTTACTTCTCAAACAACTATTCTATAGTTTATGTGGATTTAATTAAATACTGCCATTTTGGTGTTCAGAATATCAGATTAGAGCTGAAGGCTCTATTTATTAAAGAATTATATTGAGACTAAAGGAACACTGTTCAAAAGCTTGGGCATTCTAATTACAAATCAGATCCCAAAATGGTTATAGTAGTTTTATATAATAGCACATATTGCAAATTTAAACAGATGACAAGAGTGCATGCAGTAAATCCAATTAATGAACCCCTCTCGAGGAGTAAGGGGACCACAATTTGTATTTCCCAAGTTGCACTTTTTATAATGCAGTAGATATATACAACATTTTAATGAGCTGCTCTAGGAAGATTGCACACAACATATTCTGCATTACAGCTGCCTATCAAAAAAGGTGGAATGGAACTATCTTATTTATGTAATTATCACAGACCATTTGTCTCAGTATAAAGCTAATTAAATGGAAGATCATAATACAGTAATCTTCTGCATGAGATTTAGTTATAAAGCCAGCTACTGTTAATGCTGAAATAATTATCTATTTTATTCAGCTAACTTTACTCATGATTAATTCCAAAAGAAAATAATGGGTGAAAGTTATATTAATTAATATTTCTATTGACTTCAATATCATAAATGACTAACTGTAGTTTGTTAGGAATCATTATGTCGCTCTTCCATTTATACTTCATAAATAAATAATAAAGTCCTGTTCTTATCCTGGACTTAACTTTTATAAATGTTGTTAATTTACATTGGCTCATATGAACTATATGAATATTTTTATTGTTCCCTAAATTTATACCTAAAATCTAGCTCCACGTATAAGGCTCTGATAAATAATTATATACTAGGTTTTAATAATTCACTTTTCAAAAAGATGCAGAACACCTAATATATCAGGAAAGACCTCTGATTTTGGCTCCAAACAACTTGCTTGATGAGTCTGATTTGGCCTATATGTCACAAAAATAAAAATATGAACTCATTTGAATGGAAATTAAGGCCTGTTTATTTGTTGATATGTTCATTTTATTTTGATTTGATTTGCCATTTGATTTGCCATTGCCAACTTCTGGAATATTTTTGAGTTTCTAGTCCAGACTAGTGAGGTCTTATATCAAGACCTACTTAGTGGCGATAAAGGCGGCGAAGTGTAATTACTTTTCCGCTCTTATCGCGTCGGCAGAAAATCGCCCAGCTGCCTTGTTTAGGGTGACTCGCTCCCTTCTCCATCTGGGAGCGCGGGAAGACCCCTTGCAAGGTCGTGCTGAGGATTTTGCGCATTATCTGCACGATAAAGTCGCTCAGATTCGGGAAGGCTTGGACTCCAACTGGGTAGGTACAGGCGGGTTGTCCGAGGTCTGTCTTGAGACGGTTATCTGGGATGAGTTTGACCCTGTGACTCCCGAGGACGTGGACAGGATGCTGGGGAGGTTGAACGCAACCACATGTTTATTGGACCCGTGTCCCTCCTGGTTGGTGCTGGCTACCCGGGAGGTTACACGAGGCTGGCTCCAGAGGATTATAAACGCTTCCTTGAGTGAGGGGTTCTTGCCTCCCGCCTTGAAAGAGGCGGTGGTGAGGCCCCTCCTCAAGAAGCCCTCTCTGGACCCAGCTGTTTTAGCAAACTATCGTCCAGTTTCCAACCTTCGCTTTCTGGCGAAGGTTGTTGAGAGTGTGGTTGCGCGACAGCTCCCCCAGTACCTGGAGGAAACCGTCTATCTAGATCCGTTCCAGTCCGGCTTCAGGCCCGGGTACAGCACGGAAACGGCATTGGTCGCGTTGGTTGATGATCTCTGGAGGGCTCGGGACAGAGGTTGCTCCTCTGTTCTGGTCCTATTAGACCTCTCAGCGGCTTTTGATACCATCGACCATGGTATCATGCTGCGCCGGTTGGAGGGGTTGGGAGTGGGAGGCACTGTTTTACGGTGGTTCTCCTCCTATCTCTCCGACAGGTCGCAGTCTGTGTTGGCTGGAGGGCAGAGGTCGACCTCAAGGCACTTGGTTTGTGGGGTGCCACAAGGGTCGGTCCTCTCGCCTCTCCTGTTCAACATTTATGTGAAGCCGCTGGGCGAGATCATCCGTGGTTTTGGGGTGCAGTGCCATCTGTACGCTGATGACACCCAGCTGTACATCTCCACCCCAGACCACCCCAACGATGCCCTTGAAGTGATGTCCCGGTGCCTGGAGGCGGTGCGGGTCTGGATGGGGCAGAACAGGCTCCGACTCAATCCCTCCAAGACTGAGTGGCTGTGGCTGCCGGCGTCCTGATATAGTCAGCTGGTGCCATCGCTGACTATTGGGGGCGAGACATTGGCCCCCACGGAGAGGGTGCGTAACTTGGGTGTCCTCCTGGATGCACGGCTGTCCTTAGAAGAGCATTTGACGGCCGTGGCCAGGGGGGCTTTCTATCAGGTCCGCCTGATACGCCAGTTGCGCCCCTTTCTGGATTGGGACTCCCTATGCACGGTCACTCATGCCCTCGTTCCTTCCCGCCTTGACTAATGTAATGCTCTCTACATGGGGCTCCCCTTGAGGAGCACTCGGAGGCTCCAACTGGTGCAGAATGCGGCTGCGCGGGTACTTATGGGGCGGCATGGCGCTCCCACGTGACACCTCTCCTGCGCGAGCTGCATTGGCTTCCAGTGGTCTTCCGAGTGCGCTTCAAGGTGTTGGTTCTCATCTTCAAAGCGCTCCATGGCTTAGGACCCAGTTATTTACGAGACCACCTTCTGCCTCCGATAACCTCCCACCGGCCAACACGCTCCCACAGAGAGGGTCTCCTCAGGGTGCCGTCTGTCAGGCAATGTCGGCTGGCGACCCCCCGGGGAAGAGCCTTCTCTGTGGGGGCACCCGCCCTCTGGAATGAGCTGCCCCCAGGGATACGACTAATCCCGGATCTCCGGACCTTCCGCCGGGCCCTGAAGACGTTTTTATTTCAGCAAGCCGGGCTGGGTTAAAAATTTTTAATTGGTGAATTTTATGGGTAACGGGGTTTTAAATTGGAGAAGCCTAAGATAATTTAATTCTGTTTTAATGCATTTTAATATTTGTATTGTGTGTTTTTAACTTTGGCTGTTCACCGCCCCGAGTCCTTCGGGAGAGGGGGCGGTATAAAAATTTAATAAATAAATAAATAAATAAATAAATAAATAAATAAATATTACAAACAATGATTTCCTAGGAGGTTTCTTACCAAATATTTGCTTGCTCCTGTTTAGCTTTGCAAAAGCAGCCAAGATTGGCAATGTGCTGTCACCTATTTGAGTATATATCATGTTTACAATATTCTTAGAATAATTTATTTTTGAAATGTGAAGGAAGCTATAATGCTTATACAGGTAGTCTGTGATTTACAAGTGAGCACAAAATTTCTATTGTTAAGTGAGTTTTGCCCATTTTATGACCTTTCTTGCCACAGTTGGTAAGTGAATCACTTTAGTCGTTAAGTTAGTAACATGGTTGTTAAATGAATCTGGATTTCCCATTGACTTTGCTTGTCAGAAGGTCACAAAAGTGATCACATGTTCCCAGGTTGCTATGACCGTCATAATATGAGTCAATTGCCAAGTGTCTGAATTTTGATCATGTGATCATGGGGATACTGCAGTGGTCATAAATGTGAAAAATGGTTAATTCTAGTGGTAGGATTAAAAATTTTGTACTACCGGTTCTGTGGGTATAGCTTGGTGGGTGTGGCATGGCTTGGTGGGTGTGGCTTGGTGGACGTGGCAGAGGAAGGATACTGTAAAATCTCCATTACCACCCCACTCCAAGAGAAGGATACTGTAAAATCTCCATTCTCTTCCCATTGCAGGGGAAGGTTAGTTCCTCCCGATCAGCTGGGACTCGGGAGACAGAGAATAGATGGGGGAGGGGCCAGTCAGAGATATTTACTGGTTCTCCAAACTACTCAAAATTTCTGCTACTGGTTCTCCAGAACTGGTCAGAACCTGCTGAATACCACCTCTGGTTATGTCACTTTTTTCAGTGCCGTTGTAACTTTGAATGGTCACTAAATGAGCTGTTGTAAATCGAGGATTATCTGTATAACTGTATGTTAATCATACTGAAATATGAGAGTTTAAATTATTTCTGTTTCTGGTCATTGTATGTATCTTTTAACCTCTTGAGATATTAGCAATTTTATTGATGGTATTTTCCTGAGGAAAATTGACAGCATTTCCCTATCTGTAAAAGCTTGTTATCAAAAATGAGTATGTGTTCAAAATATGTGTTTGAGTTGAGAAAGGAAACCTGGCTGAATTTCTGAACGTGTACATCTGGGGGAGGATGCTCTCATCCTAAGCTTGAATTGGCAATATTGAGAAGTTAATCTGAGAAAATTTAACAGGATGGGGGAAATGCGTTTAGAAAAACAGGTACGAAGGCATACTGAGCCTCAGAATGGAAAAGCAAAACATGATTTGCATCAACTAGGCCATATTTAGGATGGAGCTGTTGCTGGCAGTCATATGGGACTGGTGAATGTAGGTTGCTAGCTGTTCTCTTACCTGCTCTTTATATTTTGTGGAGCAGATGCATGTTAGGTAGGTATTCACTTGAACTTCTTGATGGAGATATGATCATAATTGCAGATGTAAGTATGGAGAGAGAGAGAGAGAAGGAGAAGTTCAGGCCTGCAAGGATCATGCAGAGGACAAAAGAGGAAATGATTTGGGTACCAAGACAACATGGCTGGGGGAAAAATTAAACATCTTCTATCTCTGAGAATACAGGAATCAAATTAGTTTGCAATCCTTCCCTTAGTCTTTCATCAAATCCTGAGGAGGTGATCTGCTCAGGTAGAATTATCCTCTGAACCAGATATTTCAACAATAACCCTAGTGCATTTTACAATTGCATATGTTTCCCATCTTATTTTCAGCTATAGTTATGGCGGTGGGCAACACCGAACAGGATTCAGAAGCTTAATATAGTCCAAGGGTGTTGGCTACCCCATTTCTTGTTTACTGAATAAATCACAGTGTACTGGGTTCATAAAGTACATCATTATATACTGTATTTTTCGGACTATAAGACGCACCAGAGTATAAGATGCACCTTAGTTTTTGGGTAGGAAAATAAGAAAAAAGCTGATTGGCGGGTGGATTGGCCTACCGGAATACCCCCAATCAGCTGTTCCCAGAGGTGAAATTTAGCAACAGGTTCGTTGGTTGTGAGCTTTTTTTTCAGCCTCTGAAACCTCCGTTTCAGAGGCTTTTTTTCAGCCTCTGAAGCCTCCGTTTCAGACGCTTTTTTTCTGAAGCGCCGTTTCGGAGGCTTTTTTTCTGAAGCTCCATTTCGGAGGCTTTTTTTTTCCGAAGCTCCGTTTCAGACGCTTTTTCAGCCTCTGAAACCTCCATTTCAGACCCTGGGCAGGGCTACATTCAGACTATAAGATGCACCGATTTTCATCCTCTTATAACCACAGCTAGGTTTACACAATATTCTAAACCAAAAATGTATCACATTTAAGTTGGCTGCTTACAAATGAATTCTGGTATTGTGTTCCTGTAATGTAATATGTTTTAAATAACTGAAACCAAATTGAGTTACAATGGTTTATTTTCCCTTTGAACATAACTGTTATGCAATTCAGAAGGAATATAATTTTCATTTTGAAAAAAAAAAACTATAGTTGGCAGATTGTTGTGACAAATACATTTTATTTTCAGTTGGTTAGAGATTATTCCTTCAGCATCAGGACTTTTTTGGTTGGAACAGTTTTGTGTTGTCACATCCTGTGATGAAGAAACAAGGAGCTTATAAATTCCAAAGAGCATTTTGCCTTCTCTTCATGCAAGAACATTTTGAGCTTTTGAAAGGTTATGATTGTCTCATCACATAAATATAAAATTAGTAATGGAGCAAGTCGTATTTTTGAGAATGTTAAAGAAGTGGGATATTTTTATATTGTTTGGTTGATCAGTTTTCTACTACAAAACAAAACAAAAATAAATCACCATTAGATGATGGCAGATATAATAATAGAGAAGAAAAGGGTGCTGTTATTTTCCAGTTGTTCATAATTAACTTCAGGGCTGAGCCAAAATGTCCAATTAATCTTTGTCAAAAGTGCACACTATTTTGAGCAGTGCCAAATCTTCTGTATTTTTTTGCATGTTTTCACCAATTTGTTACCTCCACTTGTTCTCATTGATGTTATCACAGTGCTAGATCTGATTGAACATGTTGAATTATGACATCATTCCATTTAGGGCACAATGAGCCATGGTGTCGCAGTGGTTAAAATGCAGTACTGCAGACTAATTTTGCTGACTGCCGACTGCCAACAGTTTGGCAGTTCGGGTCTCACCGGCTCAAGGTTGACTTAGCCTTCCGTCCTTTTGAGGTCAGTAAAATGAGGACCCAGATTGTTAGGGGCAATATGCTGACTCTGTAAACCGCTTAGAGAGGGCTGTAAAGCACTGTGAAGCGGTATGTAAGTCTTAGTGCTATTGCTCTGATGTTAATTAGATGGGGGTCACTCATGTAATAATTCATTCTTTCATTTTTCTCCATTATCATTGTGACTGTAGTAGGCAGTGCAATAAAACACCTCCTATTTACAAATAAAAATACAAACGCAATGCAATGGTCTTCCTAAAAAGTGATAGGGAAATCATTGTGTAATATATAGGATCCAGGGAATGCCTGTTAACTCCTTCAAAGTTTAAGGAAACATCCTCTCCTGAAATAAAGTATTGATCACCTCCTGGATCCAGGTAACCACATTAATTCCTGATCTCTGCAGGATCCCAGAGCAGCAGGGATATACTAAAAAGCAGGTATCCACATGGTCAAAGAAGTGTCAGGAAGCATTACTTCAGGATTCATACATTCTGAAAACCAAGCTTTGCTGAATCTGAGTGATTTTTGTGCAGCACAGCTGCCAGTAAAGAGATTTAAAAGCAATTCCAATAGGGTTACCCTCTGCCCCCCATTCCCCTCAATGGGTGATTGCCTGGCCATTGCCTGGCCAGCAACTTGTGTAAAGAAGGAAGAGAAGAATACTTCATTTACTGCCACAGTATTGGCTTGAAGTTTGAACTTTAGCTCATGCCTATGCTTAATCTGATTTACTTCTAGCCATCTTCCATTGGTGCTCCAGGTGTTGTTTCTGTCACTTCATTTTCTGTACTGCTCAGTAAACCAAAGAACCAGCTGGAGTTGGCAAACAGACTTGGGAGTGATTGATTCAAGAGTGTGTCCTGTGTCCTGTAGCTAACCAGACAATCTGTAGAACCACCTACCAGATTGTTGGTGTTCTGTCTGAGGTCAAGCATGTGTGCACACACGGTGGATAAATGAGATTTATTATAGAGAGGCAAATATACAGGAGGTACTGGCAGACAAGGCATGAAGTGCATGGAGATATAATTCCCAAGCAGTTCCCAAGTCCTTAAGAGTTTGTCTGGGTGAGCTTGCTGATAGTCAGACTCTGAAGGAGCAAACAGAGGAGTAGTTTCAGCCAAAGCCTTGAGAGGCAGTGTATGCAGCATGATTGCCAGCCACTCTGGGTCACAAAGAAGCATAATTTTCACTAGCAAGATTTATAGGAAGCAAATGCATACAATATTGTTTTCCCAAAAAAGTTGATAGGTAGTGATGGTTTTTAAATAGAGCTAGCAACCTGTGCAGATAATCAAAGATGGGGAGTCCCTTGATGGCAAAAAGCTGCACAGGATGCCTTTATCCTACTTAGCAAACTTGGTGACATATTACTGGGGTGGATCTTGGATCTGATCTCTTATCACCTTATGTCCCCAGCTCCTCAGCATCTGTTCCCTTAGAGAGCAATGCTTTCCAAGTCTTTCTGGTGTTTGTAGCATCATTGGCAGCATCTTCTAATTCGGCTCCTTCCAAATCTGAGCTGATTGTGGCAACTGAGAAATTCCACAAGCAGTTGTTGGAATCCTTCTCGATCCACAAAGTATTTGGGGTGGGTCTTTCTACTTAGCCTGCTTACTCCTCAGGTAACAAGGGGCAGATAATTTCACTTAAACCAGAAGTGATCAGCCCATGACAAAGAGCTAGATTTTACTCTCCATATCCAGATCACTAAACAATTCCTCTGAAGCAAACACAAGGGCTAATATATGGTTGCTTACATATTTGAGGCCTGAGATTACCAAGCATTAACTCATGGTTGAGTTAACTCCTGAACTCTCCTAAATCTAACACCTGAAACGAGATTGGAGCCACCCAATCCCTGCTGGCAAAGTGACTGTAATACCAGCCCTGAGATACACCAACAGGATTCTCAGTTTTTCTCTTTGATCCAGCTTAACAAATAGGCACTCATGCCCAGTCAGGAGCAGATGCCCTGGTGGCAGGAAATTATTTTCAGTGCCACCCCAAGTTCCTAGTTTTGGCATTGAGGCTGAAAAAGAATCAAAACCTGGGAAACACATTTATGGGCGAGCAGTATTAGGGTCTTTACCCTATCAGGTTTTAGTAATGCATGCCAGATCTACCAGCTGTTTTCCTTACAGAGAGACTTGGCATTTACCATCATCAACTGAAAGCCAAAGTCACCAATGACCACTTATAATACTACAGAAAAGAAGAAGAGACAATGACCAACAGCAAAAAAACAACTAGAAACACAGGAAGCATGATTGGTAAATTGGCAGGAAAAGAAAAGTGTAATTAATAGCTTTATAATTCAAGGGCTTTATAGAATTTTTTTTTGTCAGAATCACTGATTTTTATTCCCTTCCCCTCCAATAGGGAATATTGACTGCAATCTTATTTTCCGTGTTAATAAGAACTTTTCTGTTGTCTAACATTCTGCTCCCAGCAAGAACTATTTGGAGCATTTGAATTAGAATCTTTACTATAAATGCACAAAGCAGCAAACGAGCTGAGCCCTTCTGGATTTGTGATGCAAGGCCTGAAATGACAGATTGAGGTAGGCAAGCTTCAATGAAAACAAATGGGTGCCAATTCATTCCTCCAGAACACAGGTGGTGTGTGTTATGCAGGGAAAGTGAGCCAACTCATTTTGTTCAGGCAGGAGTGTGGCTGAGCCAAGTTTCTGACAGGCAGATAGCTTGCCTCGTAGAGTGGAAATCTAAATGAGAAACTCACAGCAGGCTGGTTTTTATAGATGTTGATTTAAATGAAGTGTCAATACAAACAGAATAATATAACCATTTTTATGCTGGATAGAAATTTGGAGAAATAAAGTAATAAAATAAAATAATGATATGAAAGGGTATGGGTAAAAAAAATGAAGGATTTTATTTTATTTTATTACTGCACATAACTAAAATGTCTTTTTACATAAATATGGTAACAATGCATGTACCATCTAGTTTATGAGAGGCAGGCAACAGTACACTAGCTTGCAGAATAGCTTTTTTTATTAGAAATTATAGCTTGCAAAAAGAATAACTTGAGCAAGCTTGTAGTAAAAGTAGACTTTTGTTATGCTTCTGGCATCCTGACCAATTTGTGCCAGAATGTTCTATTAGCTGGGAATATTGCACATGAAAGGGAAAAATATGACCAAAGCTGCTAAACTAATCTATGAAATGTTCCTAAAAAGTATGATGATTGATTGACCAAAGCCACGATGGGTGGTTGAAATTATTATTGATAGACACCAGTGGTGGGTTGCCCCCGGTTCGCACCGGTTCTATAGAACCGGTAGTAAAACCGGTGGGAGGCTCCACCCACCGACCCCGACGTTATCAAAATGCTTCTGCACATGCGCAGAAGAGCGTGCGCGCACGGCCCCGTTGCGAACCGGTAGTAAAGGTAAGTAGAACTCGCCCCTGATAGACACATTTGGTAAAGACCACAGCAAGTATAAGATTGTGAGTTAAAATATACAAATGGTAAATGGTAAATTTCAGAAGTTAACCAATTAAAGAAAAATGGGTATGTTGTTTGTGAAATTAAAGGGGAAGGATCTAATACAGGGGTGTCAAACTCACATCATCATGTTGTCATCACGTGACATATCACAATTTTCCCCCTTCGCTAAAACGGGGGTGGGTGTGGCCAGCCCGTGACGCACCCGGCCTGTGGGCTGCGAGTTTGACATCCCTGATCTAATAGATTGAATGAAGATGATCTGATCTGGTGGAGTGAAGCTGATGAGTATGTGTAGGGAGATGAAAGTGTAATTATGAATGAGAGAGCTAAAATGTCAGAAAGTACAAATCAGTGCCATCTAGGTAATTGTAACATGTTGTCTTTTGAAAGTAAAATGATTTTAGATTCAAATTTGCATGATTCTATGTGCATTTTTCTGATCTGTTAAACTAACCTGTGACAGGGTTTTCTTATCCATTAAAGTAAATCTGACCATCGCCTTCTTGTTTTTATTCTTTGAAATAATTGTAATTTGTGTAATACATATAATCATAGTGACAGAATGATAAGCAATCTATAATTGATAATACAAGCGCAGTAGCAAATATTCAATTAAAAGGGTTTACCCTTGAAAAACATTTAAATTGATAGGTTTCAGTGGATGCTTTATAATAGCATAGTAATTAGCAAAATTGGATTAATAATGCATTAAAATGTATTGCATATTTGTGCTTTTACTGGCAGGAGGAAATGAAACCAGTCAGTTTAAATTAGATTATTAAATGACTGCAGCACCTTAATGCCATTTCTTCCTCTCCTTGTTTTCTGGAAATATGTTTCTGATGATAGCAATTCTTGAGGCAGCAGTAATACTCCTTGGGCTGCTTCTATCATTCTTACTTGTTAAGTTCCTTTTTCCGACTATTTCTTACCTCCCTCTTTCTGCCAAATAAGGAGGTGACATTATCAGGAGAAGAAGCAGGGAGAGAAATGCACATGAAAAGGAATATCAAATTGAAAGGACTCCCCCGAGTGGACACATGTATAAATGTATAGAGAAAAACTCATCTCTAATGCAGCCTTGGGGACTTGAATTATTTACATTCTTTTAATCCTCTTAACTTCAAATCAAGATAACTCACATTGCTTTACAGCCAAGCTTTCAGCTGTGCTAGTGTTCAGGAACAATTCTGGGAAATCACTTAATTTAACAAATTCATAATCAACTTGCATTTTCTATAAGTATTTTGAGAACTTCAGCACCTCTTCTTCATTCCCATTTACTTTTAACAAAATCATATTTACAATTTGTGTATGTGGTAGGCAAATTAATAGGGATATTATGATCCACAGAGAACAGGAAACAGAATTATCTGCTTCTACCCTATATAAAACTTTTTGAATGTGAGCAATCTCAAGGTTATAAAGCCACCTTGATAGGCCCTTAAATAGCTCTGATACTATTTACTATCTTGATGCTATTAAAGACTTGTTTGAAAAGTCACTGGGTGAGTTTAACTTCACTCTGAATAAAAGAAAAATTAATCACAAGTTTGAGAATTTATAGAATTTGAAATAAACAAATTCTACTGTCCCCATTTATTTGTATTCATTCCTTCATTCACTTCCATGTTCATACTTATACCTGCTATCTTGTACATGTTTGACAAACAAATAATAAAAATAATAATAATAGTTATTAATAAGATCCAAGAAAGTTACAATAGATTAAATTTACAAAATTACAAACAATTACATTTGAAATATTGACTGGTACTATAACTTTTTTTGAATTAACTATTCTCATGAGAACCATAATTATTTTGGATATCTTGGGTTATAACAAAAATAAATGACTTTATGATTTTAGAAACTGGACACTAGAGACGACCAAGGATTCTATATAGAAGGGGAAAAATACAAGTCAGCTTTTAGCGTTGATTAACTCTGACTAAGAAAATGATGGAAAACATCACAACACTAGAATTATTAAGGGCACTTTTATGAATGAAATCCAGAAATTAGCGGTTGCAATATCAATAGTCTAGTAATGATAGCTGATTCTGTGGATTGATTATGTCCACAGAACATAAGATATCAATGAGGGAATGACAGATGTGGAGCAAATTTTGTCTGACCAAATAAAGTAATGAAAGTAGAACCACAAATGACAGAAACCACAAATGACAAATGACAAGAGAATCTTGGAGGACTGAACAATGCTAACTGGATATGAGTCCATATTAGGCATTATCTCATGGCAATAAGAGGGGTGAGATATCAATATTTCTCCTGATGCCCATCCAGCAATTCTGTTTAGGCCTATTCCTTATTGAGTACGGTGCTCCATCCCCAATATCTGGGCAATTGTGAAGATTATTCAGGCTATCTGGTGGATAAAGTCACTCTTGAACAAGCTGGTCGGGGCATTCTCTCTATCCTGCCCCCCAATATCAACATAAAATTGCTAGGTGAGGTTATCTACTGATTTGGGGTCCAGTTTTATCGGTATGCTGACGATACCCAATATCCAGGCCAGCCAAATGAGGCTGTTGAGGTTCTGTCCCAGTTCCTGGATGCTGTGTGGATTTGAATGGTGAAGAACAGTCTCTCATTCAATTCTACCAACACCAAGTGGGTGTGGGTATTTGGAGTGCCCAAATATGAGAATATTCCAACTATGAACTTGGATCGGGTTGCACTTTCTCACTGAAGAACAGTCCATAATTTGGGGTTCTTCCTGGACTCACAGCTCATACTCAATTATTAAGCAGACAATATGGCTAGGAAGGCTTTTGCCTAGCTTCACCTGGGTGCCATTTGTGTCCTTTCCTAGATCAGGGAACTCTTCAGGAAGTCAAACATACCCTTTCACCTCATGGCTTGACTATTATAGTGTATTCTACACTGGGGCTGCTCTTGAAGATCACCCAGAACCTTCAGCTGGTCCAGAATGCAGTAACACAGCCAGCGAAAGGCATGCCTTGGTATGCCCATGTAATACCTCTGCTTTGCAAGCTATGTGATTGTTAGTTTGTTTCCCGGTAGCTAATGTGAAATCCTACATGGCATAGGACCTGTTATTTGAGATACTATCTTTCTTCCACAGAATCTGCCTGACTGGTTTGATCTGGCAACATTAGTGCACTTCAGGTTTCATTACCAGCTATTGACGCTTCAGAATCTCTATAGCTGCACCTGACCTCTGAAAAGAAGTTCCCCTGAGATTCAAATATCTCCCATCCTACTGGTGTTTTGAAGGGTTTAAAGACCTGACTCTGATGCCCCTTTTTTTCCTGCTCCTTTCTGGGTTTCTTTTCTTTTTTCTTTTCTTTTCTTTTCTTCTTTTCTTTTCTTTTCTTCTTCTTCTTCTTCCTCTTCCTCTTCTTCTTCTCCTCCTCCTCCTCTTCCTCCTCCTCCTCCTCCTCCTCCCCCTCCTCCTCTCTCTTCTAATGTCCTTTGTTTTTAATTTTTTTAGCAACTGTAAACTGCCCAGAGTTGTTAGGAATCAGGCAGCATTTAATAAATTTAATACATTTAATGTACATTTAATACATTTAATGTATTAAATGTATTAAATATACATTTAATAAATTATTTTTTGTTTATTTTTATTTATTTTAATAATAAATTATTATTTATTTAATGTATTACATTTATTAAATATACATTTAAAAAATTGTTACAATTTGAAATCATTCTCAAAATATGTGCAATCGTGATAGTTATTAAGGCTAGTAAGATCTAAGATTGCTTAAACAAATGAATTAATTCAAGTATGTAAGCCAAGTCTGCAAGCAAGTTACATAGATTTTGTTAACGTGCAGCATTATGCACTGGTTTCGTCTCATTCCCCTAAGAGCATAGTATAGTATAGACATTCATAAATAGCACATCTCTTTCTTATCCCTGAAGGAACAGAGTCGGATTCTTGAGACTAAATAAATCATTTGCTTTACTGCCTAGTAGGTCCTCGGTGAATTACATTTGGCAGAATTCAACAAATTGTATTGATTTAAATATTCATTTGGCTTCAATACATTTAAATGTCTGAATTGATTTGAATAATTGATTCAAATATTTGAATTTTTGCTTTACTTCCCAACTCTTTCATTATAGTTGTGCAATCTTGTTTAATTAAGTAGTGCAGAACATTCTGCTTATACCATTCCCTTTCAACAGTATTGACACATTAATAATCCATATCAAGTCTTAGTGCAAGGTGGAAACTCAATCTTTCTTTCTCATTTCCTAACATTTACTGGCTTTCGAGTTCCAGAGACATTACTGGTGATAAGTGCTCATGATTGTCTCCATGCCTTTCCTGCCTCTCAATGGACTGTTATCTCCCACAGGCATAAAATCCCTCCCAGACTGTATTTAATACTGGAAATGATGGATGGAGATGGAAACTATTCAAAAGGGATGGATATCTTCTAGAGGAGACATTCAGGATCTCTGAGGAATGGAGAAGTCAGGGAGGATCTTCATGTGTGTGAAAAAGTCCCCTTGTATGAAAGAATGAGGTATCTTGAAAGTCCTGTTTTCAGATATATCAGAGCTAATAACTGCCTTACTTATTTGGGATGTATACCACTAATAAACTCTGCAGAACTTTTTCTGTCATACTTTGAACATTTAGGACCTCAACAGCCATATTCGAAGATCATGAGACTTTATTAAATTAGGTTGTATGAGGTCTATTATAGGTTATGCACATTCCAGACTGTAACTGGAAAGAAAAAAAAATATTACAGTACTTTTTTTGCAAATTAACTTGCTCATTTTTTGAAATGTACTTTTCAGGTCTTTCTTGATTTGCCTTTATTTTCACTAGAAAAAAAAATGCATGTGTGCAAGTGTCTATGCCTGCTGTAATGCTTTATCTCTAAAATAACATACTTAGAAATATGTATCTGGAACCTGTATTTTTACTTCCTTTCAATCCCCTCAATCTTTAATTGAAATTATACTCATCTGTTACTAATCTTGTTTCAATCTTCTTATGAACCTTCATTTAACATTTCTTTGTAATCAGCTCCTCTGGACTGGCATGGAAGAAAGCAGATTTTTGTTTATTTGTAGTATATAATCCAGCTTCATGCTTCCCCTCATATTTAATTAGGAATTAAGTGAAGCACTCAACTAGATAGAGAATCACATTTCTGTAGTTCTCCTTATACAGTTATAGTGAGAAAGATTATTTTAATTTTTAGGGAGCCTCTGGTTCTTCCTGACTTGAAGAGGAAAATGTCACAATGTAATTCTTTGTGTATAAAGAGACTATTCAATTGTACTGTTTTCCATTCATCATAGTCATAGCAGCTCATGCTTGATTGTCTAATTTGAGGGCAGAATTTTTTTAAGGGGAAGTCCTAGAGTTTTATATCCATCCTAATATGCTTGCTTTAACACTACAAACAAGAAACCACCTGATGTACTGAAGGAGAACTCACATGAAACCACTGCTAAAACCAGTCAATCAATCAATCAATCAATCAATCAATCATTTATTCCTTAGCCAAACAATACTAGCAAGAGATCAATGTAGGCTAGCTATAGGATAAATTTATGAGTAAATCTGTTGTGAGCTTTTGTAATATTCCCTAGGAAAATAGGTGAACATGATGTCAATGCTCCTATGTGACTCTGTCCTCAGATCTTTTTTGGAAGAGCATCTGGGCAGATAGATGAATAAATCACACTATTCCCCTCCTTGTTTTCAAAATTACATATTAATATATCTGGCCTACAGAAATCAATGGTACAATGGCAGAGGGAATAGGCACAGAAAATGACATTCCTCACCTTGAAATTCTTATGAAAAGTCCAGCAGTCAACTTAAATAAATAAGCATTGCCTGTGAAATTATGAGAGTTGCAGTTGGGGCTTTCTACATTTTATTACCTCCTTCTAGTAGTGAGAGGTACTCACTACCTCCTTCTTGTGTGAGAGGAATAGTGCCAGGGTATTCTTGTGCATTGCCACAAAGAAATCTAGAAACTTGTGGAAAAAGTATGTTTTATCCTTTCCCCTAGTCACTTGGAATCAACTCATGATGACATTTTAAGATTGGGGAGATATGCAGGGCCGTTTTCTCTATCTTTGGGTACAGTTAAGTGCCAAAATAGGCTTTTTGTGATGAGAAAGGGGAGTAACCCAGGGGTGAAATCCAGCAGGTTCTGACAGGTTCTGGAGAACTGGTAGCGGAAATTTTGAGTAGTTTGGAAAACCGGCATACCACTTATGGCTGGCCCCAGAGTGGGTTGGGAATGGAGATTTTGCAGTATCCTTCCCTTGCTATGCCCACCAAGCCACGCCCACAGAACCGGTAGTAAAAAAATTTGGATTTCACCACTGGAGTAACCCACTGAAGCCATAAGATTCCAGTGAGTCTTGTAACACGATTTACATTTATTGAATTATTTCCACTAAACAAAGACTGGTGAGTTAGTCCTCCCCCCCAAGGAACATAGTCCCTCCCCTCTTATAAATTAATCAGTTTTGGACCTTCAACCGCTTATCACTGTACAGCACTTAAAAAGAAGTGGTACGGGCCACAGGTATGTGTGTGTGTATGGGGGGATGCACTTGTTCTTATCCCGAAACTTGTATTCTGGCTTAAAGCACTGCATTTTCTCCGGACTTTTACATTCTTTTGTATTCCATTGAAGCGGATGGGAACATTCTGCAATTTAGATCCCATTATCTCAAAATAGCTGATACCTTAAGAAGCCCGGAGTTTAGGGCCAAAATATAAGAATCAGAACCACCAACTGGGTTACACTATAACTCTCATTATCTAGTTAGTAAACGATGCGAGTTGCACACAGCAACGAGCAACCAACCACAGGGCGACAGTACTTTCCGGTGAAGGAACCGAAATCACCGAGAGACAAAGTACAGAAAAGACTGCGAGGCCATCGCCAGTTGCGATACCTCCCGGCGAGAGGAGACTATGCAACTACGATCCCCACAATCCTTTGCGGCGGCGGCGAGCGATCGCATTAGCCGCCGTCGTAAATAATAGATGGGTTTTAAAGCCTAGGCTCTATGCTCGGCTCGCTTTACGGCCGCGAATCCGTGATCCGCTTCCGGGCAGAAGTTGACGGAGGGATCGGTCTGCGGTGGGTTCCTTGTAGCCCGGAGACGTGACGCTTCTGGCTTTGCGATGGGGAGAAGCCGATTGTGACATTCTCTCCGCTCCCTCCCGCCCCCTCCTCCCTTGCCCGGACAAAGCGGGCCCTCCAGGCCTGTCGGCATGGAGGAAGAGAGCATGGAGGAGGAGGGGGGCGGCGGCGGTGGAGGCGGCGGCGGCGGCGGCGGCAGCATCAGTAGCAGCAGCAGCAGCTACGAGGCCTTCATGGATGACCAGAACCACAACAACTGGGATCCTGCGGCGGGAGGGCGAGGCGGAGGCTACGGACTGTCTCCTTCGCCTTGTCCAGGAGAGTCCCGTGGGCACCGGGTAGCGGAGGAGCTTGAGATCCACATGATGTCCGAGGCCGCCGCCAACGGGCCGGGGAAGGGCTGCGAAGCGCCGGGAAAAGGAGGGGCTGCTGCTGCCGCCAGCATTAACCTCAACATCAACCCTTCGGCCTCTAAATTCTGTGAGTGAGGCATCCTCGGTGTCCATTCTCCCTGCCTCCAAGATGGGAGGAGTGGAAATGTGGCCCATGGTTGCCCAGGAAGGAGGAGAAAGTGAACTAGAAAGAGAGACCCAAAGGTGCTTTTTTTTTTTTTTTTCCTAAGAGGCAACTGGACTTTCTGGTTTTTCTTCCAAGACGTTTCGCTTCTCATCCAAGAAGCTTCTTCAGCTCTGACTGGATGGTGGGGAATGGAAGGATTTATACTCCTTGCAGACAGCTGGTCATTTGCATCCTTGTAGAGGGTCGTTAAGGTCACTTGGAGGTTTATCTGTGTCCTCTGGGTCACCTGAGTAGTGCAAACTGGTGTGGAGCCGCCTTAGAACGGTTGAAAGGACTGTGTTGTAGATTGGAGATAGATGATGTGTATCTCTCCCCCTCTGTTGAGAGAGGGCTGCTCAACCTCAGTAGAATCTTCAGCCAGTGACATACATCCACGCTTCAAACTCAAAGAGTACACTAAAGCAGAAGTTTGTCCTATAATAATACCTAGACAGAAACTGAGCAACGTGGTATATGCAGCACAATGCAGTAAGCCATGTACAGATCTGTACATTGGGGAAACAAAACAACCACTTCATAAACGCATGGCACAAAATAGGAGAACAAACACATCAGGACTAGATTCAGCAGTCCATCTGCATTCAAAAGACACAGGCCATTCTTTTGAAGACAACAAAGTCCATATCTTGAACAGAGAGGATCGCTGATTTGAAAGAGAGGTCAAAGAGGCCATCTATGTCATAATTAAACAGTCCTGTTTCAATAGAGAGGGAGGGATATGGCATCATCTATCTCCAATCTACAACATAGTCCTTTCAACATACCAAGAAGGCTCCACACCCATTTGCACCATTCAGGTGACCCAGAGGACACAGATAAACCTCCAGGTGACCTTAATGACCTGCTAAAAGAATGCAAATGACCAGCTGTCTGCAAGGAGTATAAATCCTTCTGTTCCCCGCCATCCACTCATAGCTGAAGAAGCTTCTTGGATGGGAAACGTCTTCAAAGAAAAACCAGAAAGTCCAGTTGCCTCTTGAAAAAAGTACCTTTGGGATAACATGACTTGGATGACTGAGAATTTCCCTAGACATTTAGAAAGAGAGTTTGGCTCTTGCCACTTTTTTCCCCAGCTGACCAGCAAGCACCCTTTCTCCAGATTTACATTTTAGCTGGACAGAGAGCTTGGCGAGCCAAGCTGTCTCTTACTAATTCAGTTTCTTCTCTTTCATGAACACCCATGGGCATCATTTCACTTTTTGCTGTGTCCTCCTCCTTTGCTTGGCAAAGGGTAGAGAGAACTAATTGATTTGGTGGTGGATTTTGCCCTGAAGTCTACAAGTGCCCATAAGTAAGTAGTGGAATGTACAGATTTGGTTTTGAAGCTCAATCTAGAGGTCCATGTTTAGTGGTAGAAGAATTTCTTCCAATCCTATTGAGAGGCAACCAGCTGTTTTAATATAGGTACTTAAAAAAACACCAGTTTTATAATTTTGAAAGCTTATTCTTTGTACTGTAACATTGTGTTACTGTTTTATGTATTCTTTAAGAGTTGTATCTAGATCAGGGCTGTACGTAACACAATTTGGTGATGGTTCATAAACCCAACATTTAAAAACAGATTTTGAATATCAATCTTTTTTCTGTGATACTTTAAGCAGCAATTAGTCTTCATGTTTAATTTCAGACACTCTTGTGTATGCTTGTTTAGAAACATGTAAATCTGTCTCAGTAGGCATAGAATTAGAATTTGAGTTAAAATAGATGAATGTTCCATTTGAATCAGAAATAAGATGCTGAGGCTCTGGAAGAAGAGCAAAGAAGAGCATAAAAGATGATAAGAGGTTTGGAGGCTAAACCTATGATGAATGGCTAAGGGAATTAGGGATATTTAGCCTAACAAAGAGATGACTTGGGGTAACATGATAGCCATTTTAGGGACTGTCACAGGGAAGAAAGAATCAATTTGTTCTCCAAAGCACCTGAGGGCAGGATAAAAAGCAATGTGTGGAAATTGGTCAGAGGGAGATCCAACCTGGAACTAAGAAGTTTTGATAGTGAGAACAATTAATCAACAGAACAGCTTGTCTCCCAGAATTGTAGGTGCTTCATTGCTGGAGGTTTTCAAGAAAAGACTGAACATTCATTTGTCTGGTATAGAATAAGGACTCCTGCCTTGGTCAGGGGGGTTGGTCTAGATAGAAGACTCCAATGTCTCTTCCAGCCCTATTATTCTACCCACATCCCATTAATGTCAGAGGTATCTTTTAAGGCGCTTCTGGGTTGACAGGATTAGGTGGTGACATCACTGTTGCTTGGCATGTCATGTCTCCATCAAGGACCTGGAGCAAATGACAGGAACTTGCCCTGGCACACAGCAGAACTCGGGTCTCGAACACAGGGTTCTAACCACGTGAGCCACCACACTCCTGTATTATTCTATGATAATGTAGAAATACTCTTGTCTCAAGTATGTAGTTTGAGCTTTGCATTTAAGTTTAGTATTTGTTGACAATTACGCTGACTACATTCTTTTTATCAATTACAGTATACTTTCTCTTCTAGTAATGAATGTTATAACAATAGAAGATTATAAGAGCACATATTGGCCAAAGTTGGACAGTGCCATAGATCAGCTTTTAACTCAGAGTCCTGGTGACTATATTCCCATTTCCTATGAACAAATATACAGGTAAGGAAATAAAAATAACAAAAATATTGGTTCTACAATAACAGATTATTTCAAGCTTGCATTATTTCAGTTGCTTGCAAGGTGCTAATGAAAACTTTTAGTAAATGAGTATATTTAAAAGTACAAAGGTAATTCTGGCATTAGATTTCTAAGTATTGGGCTTTGACTATTTAAGCTGAATGAAACTAAATGTACTTGGTTAACATCTTTCATTTTCAGGAATTTACTTGTTTCTATGTTAGAAAAGCACAGTCACATAATAGAAAATGTTTGCATTTATTTGTAAAATAAAATGTGCGAAACTCACTTCATGTTTTCAAACTCTGCAACTGAAGACAACCCTGGCGTTTCACTAATCAAATGAAAATCTTAATGTATTGATAAAGGAGACTGTATAGGTTCTCTATTAATGCAAAGATACATGTATGTGCTTTGATTCTAATCAAAGAGTTGTCAACTGTAGTACTTCCTTCTTCAAGACAGAGATCCTGTTTTTAACTGTGATTTTAATGACATTTCGACCAATTCTCAATTCAGATGGGGTGGGTGTTTATGCCATAGAAACCAGGGCTCAAAACAGAACGATTTCTATTTGATGTACTTAGGGGATTGAAGTAAGGCAACAGTGTAGTGTAGTTCTAGAGCAGGGGTGTCAAACTTAGCCGTTATGGCATCATCATGTGATGTATTGGGACCTTTTTCCCCTTCACTAAACTAGGCGTGGGCATGGCCAGCACATGACGCATCCGGCCTGCGGGCCATGAGTTTCACAGCCCTGTTCTAGAGTTTGTCTCCAGAATTCTATATTAATGCATAGTTGTATGGTTTAGAGTTATATTCTTAGAAATACTAAATGCGAGGAATTGATTCTCTGCTTTATGTAATAGTTAAAAATGCTAAGTTCAGATGCTATTAATAATATTTTAGCCACATTGAAAACAATTGAAGTTAACCTAGTTATAAGTGACTGGTCCTCTTGATTTCAGTGGGCTGAAAAGGTGGCTAACTAAGCTGAAATTCAGGCCTTGTAATGAAATATTGAAAAGGGTTTCTTTTTTTAATTCTGTTCTGTCCCTGAAAAGAAATGTTTAGAATATTGTATTATTATGAATAAATGAATAAAAAATATAAAAATTCAAAAAATATAAAAATATAAAATTTCAAAAAAGCATCAATAACAGAATTAAATGGCATATTTGGTTAAAACACATCTTAATAATATGATGAGCTAACTAAACAATCTTCTTAGAAATAAAATATTGCCAGACTTTAAAAATGGAATCACATGTGAGATAGCCTTGAGCTTTTAGATCTTGTGGAATTCTTTGTGACAAATACAGAGCTGCTTCCACAAACCTGTTAGTTAATGTTATAAATGTATATTTAAATCATATACAGATAGTCCTCGACTTCTAACAGTTCATTTAGTGACTGTTCAAAGTTACAACAGCACTGAAAAAGTGACTTATGACCATTTTTCACACTTATAACAGTAGTATCCCCATGATCACATGATCAAAATTCAGATGCTTGGCAACTAGTTCATATTTATGATGGTTGCAGTGTCCCAAGGTCATGTGATCCCCTTTTGTGACCATCTGACAATCAAAGTCAATGGGGAATATAGATTCATTTAACAACCGTGTTACTAAGTTTAACAACTGTGGCAAGAAACATCGTAAAATGGGGCAAACTCATTTTACAAATGTTTCACTTAGCAACATAAATTTTGGGCTCCATTGTGGTCGTAACTCGAGCACTACCTGTATTTAAAATAAATTTCTACAGGCTTAATATTGTCAATTTATCATTGTTCCTGTATTTATTTCTGCAGTTGTGTATATAAATGTGTGTGCCAGCAGCATTCGGAACAGATGTATAGTGACCTAATAAAAAAGATAACTAACCACTTAGAGAGAGTCTCAAAGGAGCTGCAGGTAAGAAGCTGCACAATTTCATTTTCCTGGGATAGTATCCCAGTGATAGTATGCCAGTGATCTGTTGAAGTTATTGCTACCATAATTGCTTCCTGTGCAGAACTTGATCGACCTGATTTGTAACATGTTAGTTGTGAGTAATTCTTTTCTAGGGAATTCAGGTATTACTGTCCATGTGAGTTCATGCATTTCAAAAGGGATCATGATGCCAAAGATGAGATTAATATACATGGTGGATTTGCACTGAACATATATATAGGTGTGGATAAGAAAAATCCCTACTAGGTTGAATCTGATTCCTAATGATTTCAGAGGCATGTTCATATAATTTTCTTGACAACTATTAGATTTGCCAATTGCCTCCTGAGATACTATTTCAACTTCCTGGACTAGCCTGTTACTATGACACATCTTGCTGATCTCCCATTTAAGTACTAACCAGGTTTGACTCTGTTTAGTATTTTGAAATCAGCCATAGCAGTGAACAAAATCTAGGATGATTGCTCAAATGAATGTGACCAATATTGATCACTTTGTCCCTAGGGAAACATGTAGTGGATGTGTGCCAGTATGTATTTATTATTTTTAGCTATCTTAAATTAGCCCTTTATCTTCTTGCAGAACTTGGTGTTGGAAAATTTATCAGTGTTCAAGCAACTTTTTATTATATTGTACATTCATTTGTGTTTTGTTAGGTTTATCAAAATATGCTGTTCATTTTTACTGAGCTTGTTTAAAGAAAGAACCTCCCTAGTTTTACAAAACTAGGATTTTTACTGACCAACTGAAAAGTCTTTTTTTTTTAAATTGAGAATCTGGTTTTAATACTAACCTGCCTCTATATGGACATTTATTGCTTATTAACTATTAGCCAACATGACATTAGAAAATGAGCAATTCACTGACAGGAGTAAACAGAAATAAATTAGTTTGCTTGTCAATATTTAGTTCAGTCTTTAATATCAGGGGAAAAAATACAATTTCATATTTGTAATTAGCTGTGCTTTAATTGTAGTCAAATATTAATATGTATGAAGAATGTACCTTCATCTTCAAACTCTTGAGATTTGTCAGTAAATGGGACCTTGAGGAAAAGTGTGCTACTTTGGCATACTATAGCTACTGATAGCAGCTCACTGAAGAGATGTGTAGGTAACTGAATATTGTAACTTTCTTCTTACACTTCTTGTATTAAAATAAAACATTAGTGTTGCATTTACAGGTGAGGTGGGGGGCTCTTCCTCATTGAAACAGATACAACACAGGACAGCACACAATTTTTTGGGATTAAAAGTCACATTTCATCTTAGGCATGTGCCAAGACCTGTCCTTCAAAAAGTACTATAGTCTCCTTCCCCCCTCCTGCTTTTACTTAATTTTTTTTTTTATTTATATTCTTTTGGATAAACTTAAAAAAGAAGTATTGAAAACTAAACTTTATTTCAACATATAGAACTAATGTTTATTAAAATTAAATAGCACTAGCGTTAGACAACACTTCAAATTTAAAACATCCATTTGAAACAAACGTTTCATATTTGAATTCTTTTGCTCATTGCTTTTTAATTGATTATTCCTAAATGTGCACTTATTTTTCTTCTGGCATCTTAAAAATTATAATATGGAAACAAATTTTGAAGGTTGGTAGGAGCCACATTCAAGTTTTTTGGGGAGGTGCTTGCTATTCTGAGATTATACAGTGACCTGTTAGATTGTATTTCAGTTGAAATGACTTTGGCTCACAATTGCTAGAGTACTGGGCAGTAGCCATTGTTAAAAGCAGCAATGTTGGTTTTGTTGAGCTGAATGTCTGGTTATCCTCTAGCACAGAGATGGGCTTCACATAATTTAACAACCAGTTTGCCTAGTGCAGAACCGAAAATGTGAGTGCATGGTTGCCTGCGCGTGGCTTGCAGCACACCTTCTCCGGCAGCCATGAGTAGAGAAGGTGAGGCATGGAAATCAGCTGGGCTGCATGGACGGGGTGAGCGAGCCAGTCAGAGAGTGAGATATATAGGATGGGATAGTGCCTGGGCGGGTGGGCGGGTCCAGCCGGTGGTTGAAACTACCAATTCGCCCGAACTGGTCCGAACCAGCAGCAGCTCACCTCTGCTCTGGCATCTTTTCCTGTAGCTGAATGTTCCTATAGAATAAAGATCTTCCCTTTCTTGAGAATAAGATAATCCTTTCCCAAACTTCTTTAAGTCTATACTTTGCATGTGATTTTGCAATAGGTAATTTAAGAATCACCTCATTACCACTCTTATAACTTAATTACATTGTCAATTAAAAGTGTGTATTACTTGGCTGATCTGCAAGCACATACGTTTGTAGTTTCAAAGTTCTTAAACTCTGGTCTGATTAGTAGTAGTTCTTTTATCTTGGTGGAGAAAATACAAGGATCTTGTATCAAGTCCCGTCCTGCAGCAAAACAGAACATTGCTGATAGTATGCAAAAGTCAGCTTTCCAGAACAGGGTTTTTAATATAATCCAACCTTAAAATTGTCCTGTTTTGAGGCTAAATCATACCTGATGTCAGGAGCAAGTAACCAGGAACAAGAGTTTAGTTCAAAGCATTTCAAGTTCATTACATGCTACCTATACACAAAAATCTGATCTACTGACGGTCAAGGCAAATTGGTGCTAGATAAGAGCAGCAGAATTCAAGAGGGCATGGACTTAGGTCTCTTGTGAGAGCGGAGCAACTCCAAATTGATGATGCATTTGGCCCCACGCTCAGCCCCTCAAGCTCAGCCTGGTCACGTCCTGAAAAACTTACAGTCCAGCTAAGCCTAAGGACAATGAAGAGAAATTCAGCCAGAATCGCCTTCTTTATTTGCTTACACACAATAGGCAGAATTTTGGAGGCTAAATCCTTAACTACTGTCATCCTATGCCCTGGGAGATTGTAGGGAGTGGGTATCCTTATCCCTCCCCCCCATTTTCTATGTAGCTCTGGCCTGTGCTGTCTCTTGTCTGGCCCCCTTTCTGGAATGTGCTCCTTCTTGGGAAACTGCTGCTTTACTACAGCATCACATTACACTAGGTCCCCCTCTCACATATACTTCTAGAGCTGAACAACGTCAGATCAGTATGTTCCAGGAAAAATAATAATAAAGGATCATCCCTGTGGTATACTGGACTGTTCTACATTCATTTGGCAACATAAGGATGCATTCCTTCGTCGTTCTGAGATTGAGCAATGAAATTACCCTTACATTACTGGAAGTATTGCCTGATTAACCTAGCATTTTAGGGAAAGATTCTTCCCTCCTATCTATATCTGACCGGGCCCTTATTTATTTATATCTTGAATTATTTATAAAAAAAAAATAAAGGCAAGGCGGTGAACATATCTAATATTTCTTCCCCCTTCCTATTTTCCTCACATCAACAACCTTGTGAGGTGAGTTGGGCTAAGAAAAATTAACTAGTCCAAGGTCACCCAGCCGGCTTTCATGGCTAAGGTGGGACTAGAATTCAGTTTGCTGGTTTCTAGATCAATACCTTCATCACTGGATCAAACTGGCTCTTTTCATGTGTCCTCTGGAAAATTGTTGTAGGAAAAAGTGCTCTCTATATGTATGTGGGAAGAAGCAACTTTCATGAAATGAATTTCCATTTACCACAACTCCATTGATAAAATATGTTATTCTTGTATGTGTAACTTTATGCTGGAAGACTCAATGTGTTTTTCATTTTATTAACCAAAGTCATTAGTAACCATAGATCTTACAGGTAGAACCTGATTAAAGAATCAAGATGTATAATAATTTTTATAAAATAAAGGACATACATTTTAATTACTAATTAGGTTAATCCTTAAAAAAACCATTGCATAATCAGGAAAAAAAATCTGTTTTTAAGATATTTTTTTCTGAAGCAGAAAAAATATTCTCAGGTAATAAATAACATTGGGAAACTTACATGATTGGCTCTGGGTGTATGTGTGTTGTGCAGTTTAAAAGACAGATATCAGATTTTTGGGGAGTTTCCTGAGTGACTCAGTTGAACACTAAATATCGATTTTTGTATGCAGATCTCCACTACTTGCTTTTGAAGAGTTAATAAACTCTTCTGAGGTAGAATAACTTTTCCGTTGCAATATGATCATTCTTCAATTTGAGGACATTAGTATCATAATTAATGCTAGTGTTTAACAGCTGTTAGTTTCCACATTTTTTATTATGCATCTGAATTCATTGTGAACTTCTTTGGGTGTCCTGCTTTAGAGTGAAAAATGTATTTTGTCTCTCATGTAAAGGCTGGATAATTATTGTGTGGAAAAAGACTTCAGATGGGATGCTAAATATTAATTTGGTGATATTTTGATCCTGCTTTGAAAGTTTGTATTTTGGTTTGGACTTTTTCTTTTTTTTTTTTTTAATTAGACTTTTCTCCAGCAATTTTGTTGCTTCAATTGGTGCCATATATTTGCATATAAAGGGAGGAACTAAATGTTCTAGATACTCAGCGGTATCTAAATGGAATTAGAATAGTCATTTTACTGCTGTTATCACAACTATTGTAAGGTGCTTCTGACAAAGGAGGGAAGGCCTAAACAGGTCAGGGCAGTGTGTATCTGTAGCTACAATTCTTAGCCCTTAGAGATAGACGAGATCAGGAAATAGACTCCACAGGAAAAGTGGAATTATGCTTTATTGAGATAGGCTATACTAACAGAGTCAGCTAGTTTGATTGTGCTTCTCCCCTCTTTCCTCTTATACACCAGTTAGTCAGGGAAGTATCATCCTGAATTTCTTTTTAATACTCCTCAGACTTTTGCTTTAGGCTTAGGACAATGGTGAAATCCAATTTTTTTTACTACCGGTTCTGTGGGTGTGGCTTGGTGGGTGTGGTGTGGCTTGGTGGGTGTGGCAGGGGAAGGATATTGCAAAATCTCCTTCCCCACCCCACTCTGGGGCCAGCCAGAGGTGGCATTTGCTGGTTCTCCGAACTACTCAAAATTTCTGCTACCAGTTCTCCAAACTACTCAAAATTTCCGCTACCGGTTCTCCAGAATCTGTCAGAACCTGCTGGATTTCACCCTGGTTTAGGTAATGATTTTTTAATTTTTGAATATTGCTAGAAGGCCATCTCTGTAGCTGTACACCAACTGTTCCAGTTTAGATGTATGTTGGTGTGGGAGAGTTTTGCCTGATTTTTGCAGTGACAGATAAGGTTTGAGGGACCAGGGGCTACAATTCAATCTCTTGAGCTTTCAGGAATCCATTATAATTAAAGGATAACACTTTTCCAACCATTTGAAGAGTGCTGGTGGATATGATCAGTATGAAAATGAAAGGAGAAATTTCTGTGAACCAAACTCTCCTATCCCTACCCTACCTATAAAACCATCCAACAGTCTGAAAAGCTGTGATTTTTGCCTATAGCTGGAAGCAGGCTTTTAAGGAGTGAGGATGAGAGTGATTTGCCTATACAATAACAACCTTCTGAAATGCAAACTTTCGCTGTTGGCAGTATGACCTTGAAGTACTGCGATGGAGAACATATTTGGGATACAGGTTGCTCTTCCTGAATTATTGAGATATAATATGGAATCCTTATAGGAACATTTAAGCTCTTATTTTAAATAGTTATCTTGTGAGAGATGTATAAAAGCTATTCTTATAGGTTGTATTGCCATTATATAACATTAGAACAAATCTAACTACTAATCACCTAACAAGGCAATAGCTGTCTTTTCAAGTATCCTAAATGTCTCTTTTTTTTCCACACTGCCTCAGAATATTTAAAGTACCCATTAAATAGTTTGACTTTTAATCCAAGGCAGCATTTGATGAAATTTTAGTCAGAATCTAGGAGATAAAAATTCTCTGTTATGCAATCGTGCTGCAGGTGGCAGCAGAATACTTTCTCTGGCAAATTAGTATATTTTTCCCCCAAATATTAAACCATCCAGCTTAAAAAATAAAAAAAACACAAGACAAACTTTTAAACTGTGCATCAAATATCACTGTGTAGATTTACAAGTCCCGTAAAACATCCTATACTGATGTTTTACTTTGTTTCTTTCTTGTCCTTCATTGTCTATGAATGTCACAATAAGCAGCAGCTAATGCATTCCTTACTTTTTTATGTACCATGGAATAACTGGGATATATCTATATAGGAATTCAAATATTTAGACTTAATTTGTTATGAAGAAGTATGCATTTAAAAAAAAAATATTAAGGATATAAGGATAGATAGTAGCCTGTTGTGTAATTGCCGCCATAAAAAGTAAAGGAGTTCATAAGTAATGCTGTGTTATATTTGTTGTAAATGAAAGTTGGCAGTGTCTGAGACATCTTTCAAAATTGTGTACATATTATATATAGAAGTTAAAGAAATGTGTAACGTTAGGGCTGGTAGAGAGCCTGGAGATAATTAAGTTCTACTCCTTCCCAGGGCAGGTGTTTGCCATCCTTCCCATCTTTGTCTTATTTGTAGATTTGATTATCATATTTTCCATGCTTCATCCAAGTCTTCACGAATAGAATAGAATAGAATAGAATAGAATAGAATAGAATAGAATAGAATAGAATAGAATAGAATAAATAACTTTATTATCACTTTGAATGTACACTAATCAGCATACATTAAAATGAAATTTTGTTGCATACAGCTCTCAAAGGGTCACCACCTCCAATATGCACTACATAAACATGACAAAATAAATAAATAAATATAAATACCCACATATATTATATGACACAGAGAAACAACACAGTCTAGTTCAGATGTATACGTGCACATGGCAAGGAAGACGAATTTTGGGAGTTTGCCAGATGGATGGCATAGGGAACAAAGCTGTTACAGAATCTGGTAATCCTGCTAGAAATACTTCGAAACCTCCTCCCAGAGGGGAAGAACAGAAACAGACCGTAAAGAGGGTATGTGGGTTCTCTAATAATGCTTTAAGCACATAGTGCTTATAGGGCTATAATTGAGCCTTTGATATGTCATCCAACCTTTTCCTTCTGTTTCTCTGGGGATATTGGCATGTAATTGTTTAGTCAGCTCTATATCTGGCTAATTGTAGCATAGTCTAGCTACATTTTGCCATCTTCTCTACTGTATTAGGATCTCATAGGAGAGTTTGTTGAATTCTTTAGTGAAATCATGGTATATTATTCCAATTGGATTCTGATGGCCAACTAATTGGCTACCCTACCAGAAATAAATGAGGGGGGGGAGGGCGGGAGGGAGAGAGAGAGAGAGCGCAGCTTGTTTTGGCATGACTTATTCATGTTAAAACTATGCTGAGTCCCTCCAAGTAAGATAATCTTATGAGAAAATCCAAAGTGTTTCTATCTGGGTGCATGATTACTGTACATTAGATACTATCTTGAAAACTCTACTTTGATTTTAGTGAATTAGGTTCTAAAAATCTCAATTTCCGTATTGAAGTGTATTCTATAAAAGAAGGCCAGGATAAACTGGATATATTCTGTAATAAAGATTGAAGTTTCCAAAAGGATAGATTTTTGTAGCAGAGCGATAAAGAGAGATGCAACACCTAATGGCTAGGTGGAAAAGAAAGGAAAAAAACTGAATCAATTCCATGGTGACACCATATAATAAGGAAAACGTCAATATTTCTCTGTTTATGTGACCATCTAATCAAGTATACGAGTATTGTGAGATTTTCATCACTATATTTTGGAATGTTAAATGATTAACTTGGCAAATGGTACAATTTGTTTTTTCTGACAAGGTTCACTACTTGCAAACACTTCTCTAATGTTTCCTCATTTTAATTGAGAAGCATATTGCTGTGAAATTTCATAATCATTATTCATTTTCAGAGAGTTAGATACAATATTTAGGATCTCACTGCCCCTCTGGTTAAATACATTAATACTCATTGAAATATTGGATATTAAGTAATAGTGATACTACATTGTTTTTATTCCTTTGCATATAGGAGCAGTATCTTCACAGATGCAGAGACTATGAAATGAAGGATTTTCATTTTTTCTTCATTTTTATTTGCAGAGTAACTAAATTGTACTTTTTTCTCTTTAAACCTTTTTTGTAAGTAAAAAATGAAAATAGGAATTTTCGAACTGGGCAGTACTGAAATATACTGTATGTAATAAATATTTTTCTTCAAAGTATATGTGACTTTAAAGCCAAATGAAAAATTATTTCAATATTAATATAGTTACTTGATTTTTAAAATAGTCTTTGTCAAATGTGATCTTAAACCTTCTACCCATTAAAATTTTATAAGGCAGCTACAGTTTCATCACCAAAGTTAAAATGATTTGTTTTAGCTTTTTTTTTAAACTTTATGTAAGCATAAAAGTCATAACGAAACATAGCCGGTGTCAAAAATGTCTAATAGAATTAATCCTGTTAGTACTTGGGTAGGAGACACTAGGAAATCCTGTGACAATAGACTAAATAGGAAAGCTAAAAGAGAAAGGGAAGAAGGCAGTGGCAAATTACTTCAATGTTGTCGTCAAAACAATATGGACATATCCATAGACATTCTGTCCCCAGAAATTAAATTCAGTACAAGGAAGTCTTCTCTTAATCATAGAACCAAAAATAGGACAATTTTAGAAGAGAATATACATAGGTCAGGGTTGAACTGTGAAGTCCTTAGTACTCTCTGAGGTGATTGCTTGTGGACAGGCATTTCATTATCCAAATAAGTAGTATCATCAATGCTAGCGGTGCTATTACCAATGGGAATTTATATGTGTATTACTTCAAATTCAGAACAAAACAGTTCCAATTATTGAAATGTTACATGTTGGCTCTGTCCCAATAAAACCAAACTTGAAATGGCTCCATTGTTTGCTCTACTTTTTTTTTGGGGGGGGGGGGGAAATAAGTTACCTTCTTGGCTTTTTTTTTTTTTTTTGGTGTAAATTGATTAGCAATGGCAAGTAATAGTCAGATTATTTCCTCATTGTGCCACTAAACAAGATCAAACTACAAACAGCTTGCTTGTTTGTTCATTAGTTATCCAAGCAAGCATTAAAAAAATCAGTCTATTGTGTATTTTCTATATTAAAGATCTGGCTTGCCTCTCTTCTGTAGTTTTAAAAATTCTGCAAATGAATAATAGTAATACAAACAAAACTATTTCCCCAAGCTCTGTACACATTGAGGTGTACAGTGCACAATGGTACAGATGGTCCTTGCTTACCAATCACTTCTTCAGTGTGTGGTCAGAGTTACAGCAGCTGCTGAAAAAGGAGACTTATGACTGGTCCTCAAAGTTGCAGCCATCATAGTGTAATTGCAATTCAGGTCCTTAGTAATTGAATTTTATGATAATTACAGCATCCCACGATCATATGATCACCATTTGTGACCTTTGCAGCTGATTTCCAACAAGCAAAGTCAATGGGGAAGCTGACAGGAAGTTGCAGGTCGCGGTTGTGTGATATCATGCTTAATGACCACAGTGATGCACTTAACGCCCACAATCAGCATTGACATTATAAATCAGCGTGGGCATATAACATTTCATTTAACAACTATGTCACTTAGCAATGGATTGCCAGGTACAAACTTTAGTCAATGCAAGGCTACCTAGATTTGCATATTAGGAGCAATAAGGCAAAACAATGTTTTTGCTGGTTTAAATACAATTGCAGTTTAACAAGACACAAGAACACACAGTGTAAAAGTTCAGGAAAACAAGCCATGCTGTTCACTTTATAACTTAAACCTCAGCAGCCTTAACAGCACTTGCTATTTTCAATGACAAAGAATTTTAAAAACAAGAGTAACTTAGCCAGCCAAATGGGCAGATGGCTGCAAGTAGTCATGTATGTGTTTGGAAACATTAGCAGAATAGATTTTTATTGTAGCTCTTTATCTCTGAGCCAAGTGCTTAATGATAACTGCTTTTTCCTAATATTCCTCTTGCCCATTTCACCTTACCCGGCATCAGCCAGTTATAGGTGGAACCAGTCAATCTGTGCTGACTGACTAGCATGAAAGATTAAAGCAAATTGAAAACTGCCATGCAAAATTTCATTGGAATAGTTGGAACAGCCTGGACCACTCAGAACAAAACTATTTTAAAAAGCCAAGATTTGTTGAAATATTAAAGCCAAATCCTTGGAATACCTATGATTTGTGTTTTAATAAATTAATAAAGTTAATTTATTAGTAGTGAAATGCAAACTTATAGACTATTTTGTCTGTGGAAAATGCAGACACAATTACCTCAAGTTTTTGCTTCCTCTTCTATTTTGAGTTTTGAAAATCTTTTCTTTATTAAAGGGGTAATCTGATGTACTGTTATTTATTTGGATAACATTAAAGAAATAGCCATGTTTTTGTCCATTTTCCATCATTCACAAGATTGGATTGGATTGATAGATTGTTTTAGATGAATGCAAAGTTATTTTGATCAGAAGTAAATATTTAAACTTGTTAAGTCTTGATAAGTTCCTGATTACTAATAAATTAGTATTTATGATACTAATTATGATCCTGATCTGATTTAAATTTAAATGAATGCTCCATTTTCCTTCTCCTCTGCTTTGCTTCCCTCTGCCAAAACCAAACTTTCAAGGGGAATAAGGAAACCAGATTCTTGGGAGGTTCAAACCCAGAAATGGTGATTGAAGGATTTTCCAAAATAAATAGGATTGTTTGTCATTATGTTACCGTGTGTTCCTTTTTGGTGATAGAATTAACATTGTCATAATTAGCCAAATTACAGTCTACAATTTACTTATAGCCATTGTTGTGTCTTATGTTTTGAGGTTACTATAATCAGTGTTGTTACTGTGAATTTTAAACAAAGCAGATTAGGCTGCAAAATGATGATAGGTGTCTGTGTTAGGTGAGTTTGCTGCATAAATACATATATTTGACTATATTTATAAAATTGGGACCTAGGCAGGGTAACTTTGATTTCATTTTGCTATGGATCACTGAAGGCTTTTGTTCTTTCTGAGTGCTTTGCAAATAGAGCAAAACTAGCAATCTCTTTTCCGTGTTCTGTTGTAAAAGCCCTTGAATGCATTATGTAGCACAGGCTGTAATTCTAAGGCCACAGTCCTATATGAGTTTACCAGCTATGTTCAGATAATAACTTCCGAGTAGAAATGCAACAGTGCCATAGACCCTACATAAGCTTTCAGACTTGATGTCTTACTTCCAGAACTAGGTGGGCATGTTAGTTGTTTAGTTTTGAACTGTGCTGTCTACTAAATTGCCTGAGAGATTTGAACATGTAAACCTATTATTCTAACTACTTATGTGCCACAATGATGGAGCTGTTGCTGTTCCCTTTGATGTTGTAGAAAAGAAACATCTCTTGGCAGTGCTGTGGTAGTTAATAGTTGCTTTTGTGCAAAAGGGTAAGACTAGTGTTGGAATAGAATAGAATAGAATAGAATAGAATAGAATAGAATAGAATAGAATAGAATAGAGCAGAATAGAGCAGAATAGAGCAGAATAGAGCAGAACGTTTTTGTCAGTTTAAATGTACACTAATCTGCAAACATTAAAATGAAATTTCATTGCATTCAGCTCTTAAAGGATAACCATTATGCATATACCCACATACCCACACATCACTAAAGCACAAGAATCTGTCTGCTACTAGAAATCTTTATTTGTTCTGTTGTTTGTAGCTATGAGAAATAACTCACATAAATGGCTGTGTGAGAAAATAAAAGCAAATCCATGTGTATTATTAGATTTTGCTGCTGGATAATAAAGACATGACAAACAAGGAAAAACAGAGCTACTATTAAGAGAAAATATAATCAACTATAAAACAAAAAAAAACAAACTTGTATGCAATAAGATGCTATATTTAAATAGTTATATGTGTTAAACTTCATTTATTTAATATTTTTAAAAAAGAATATTAAGTCAATAAAAGCGATGAAGTCTCCTTTACATCAAGCTAAAGTCCTAATAACATCCGTGTTGTTTTCTTTGTAATAATACAGCAAATGTCTCCTCAGATATATTTTTTACTTCTCAGTCTTGTTTATAGCTCTGGAATTTCACTGGATATAGTATTAGACATATTAGACTGGAACTTTTAAGCTCCACCTAAAAGGATGCATTGACACTCCTTACAGAGAAGATCTGTCTATATAGCATAAACTTAGATGGAGGGGGCAACAACATTTTTCAGAAATATTACATTCCATCATTTTCATTCACTTCCCACCCAAGTCTTGGCATTTCTGGACAATGAGCACATGTAGGCATCATTGGGTTAAGGATGAATATTTCAGTTCTGGACTTTGTTTCCTCCCCCCTCCCCTTTTTTTTTTTCTTGTTGATATCATCCTTTTCTTTCCTAGGTAGCTTCTTTTTGAATACCCAAGAAGAAAGAACTTATTAATAGATTAATAGTATACATATTCTTAATATATGATGGACTATCAAAGTGATTCTTCCTTGACATTTGCAGAGGGGTGGCAGCGTTGGTGGGTTGAGGAAACATTACAGATAGTCCTGAGTTACGATAATTTGTTCAGCAAACCTGCACACACCCCACACCCCCTTTCTGCAGCCTCCCTGCACTGGCACACACCCTGCACCCTCTTTCCCTGGACTTTTTCGAGCTCACAGGTCACTGTAGCAATCAACTGCCCCAACTTGTATGTGGTCTGTGCTGGGACCCCAGGCCTTCCCCCACTCCATGTGTGCCCCTCACACTCATTACCCAGGATTCTCTCCGCTTCCTGCTTAACAACCTATGCATCTGTTATTACAACAACGACCAGTACTGCCTAGGTTGTCATTGCTAAGCAATATGGTCACATGACATCACATTTTACAACCACATTCCTCAGCAACAGTTATTCTGGTCCAAATTGTACTTGTAACTACCCTGTTTCCCCCCAAAAAAGACATCCCCTGATAATAAGCCCAATCAGGCTTTTGAGCGCATGCACTAAAATAAGCATCCCCCCCAAAATAAGCCCTCCCTGAAAATATTTAAACGCAGAACTGGAAATTAGGTAAGGCGGCAAGAGGAGCCCCATCTTGCTCCATGCACCCCAAAAGAATAAGACCTCCACGAAAATAAGGCAAAGCACTTATTTCGGGGTTCAAAAAATATAAAACAGGGTCTTATTTTCAGGGAAACACGGTAGAGCAGGGGTCCCAACTCCCAGTCCATGCACTGGCACTGATCTGCAACATGCCAGCAACCGGTCTGCACAAACAAGTGAATCCCCATCTGTGGGATGCAGACAGCATGCAAAACCTCTGGTCCACAGAAAAACCTTTCTCCATGGAACCAGTCCCTGGTGCCCAAAAGGTTGGGGACCACTTAACTAGAGGACTACCTATAATGGTAAAGTATTTGTTTTAAATCATTTTTAATTTTTCACATTAGGGTTTTTCTTTAAATCTTCAAACTTAACCCAGTTATACCAAAATGTAAGGTTCCCTTCTATTTTCTTTTTTTCTTTTGCAGGCCAGCCCTCCAGATCTCTACATTGAAAGATTTAACATAGCACTTGGGCAGTATATGGGAGCATTACAGAGCATTGTGCCTCTTTTCATATATATGGTAAGTTATTACAAATAACTTATGAAAAGATGTACCTAGATATTAGTTATTACTAGTTATCCAAATCAGCAACTAGGTTCTCATGTAATATTTATTATAAATCAAGAAAGAGATTGATGATCAGTTTTTCTAACTTCCTCTATTTATTTCAGTTCTTTCCTCCCCACCTCCCTAAATGGTTAATACTAGTTTCCATTTATTTGGAAGGTGATGGTCCTAGGACACATTTGTAGCTGTTACAAGGAATCTCCTATGGTTAATCCTCTTCTAGCTTTCCAAAATCTTGTTGGAATAATCACTCTAGTCTTCTGCAGAGTAACTTCATTCTACTAAATCATTAGCTTTACTCAGGTTGATTTATACCAGAGAAATCATGGTTTTATGCCATTGTATATTATGTAGAATATACAGAATATATTTCTGTAGAAATATATTGGGGGTAGGATTGTGGCATTAAAGCTTTATATAGCTGACTTTATTTTCCAGTAACAGAAATTATTATGTATCCTTCATCTCAAGAAAATTACAATAAAAACTTAGAAGGTCATTAGTTGATTAACAGATTGTGTCAAGAAATCTGACACAATTTCTTGATTAGAGAAAAGGAAGTCTTCCTGAGGAAGAAATGTAGAAAGATCAAATGGGAATAGTTCCTCAAGCAGGCATGGAAAACCTGCAGCTTTGTAACATGGTGGTCAACCTGGGGTTGGATGGCCATATAAATATTTTTAAATAAATACATTCTATGATGGATACTTTCATATTTTGTTGGCCAATCTCAAAAATTGTAGTTAGGAGACTACTGCCCTCCATATGATTTATGTGCTGAAAGATTCAATTTGTTCACTTAAATTGTAGGCATGTGGTGATATTTATAGTAAAATACCATCAGTATGATGCCATACAGGTTTAGTTTTCATTTTCAGCTAATAAAGAGAATCATTCCCAAGATTAAATAGTTGACAGACTGAGGAACAATATGAAATTCAGTCTAACCATGAAACTGGTGTTGGCAAATAATTGATCTCAATAGAAACATGACCAACTTGTTCTGGGCATTGATACATTTTTGTTAAAACAGTTTAATTTCCTTATGGCAGTGTTTTTGTTACTAGTTTTTCCACATAATATATCTATCACCTATCTAGGATAAGTGTCTTGTTATGTTGCTGAAGGGCAATGTATGGGGATTTTAGATGTCAATTCAAAACACGATTGGATCCTATAAGCTGCTGCTTTGACAATTGGTTCGTAGCCTTCGAGGCCCAATTAAATTGACACTACTGACCTTTAAAGACATTCTACAGTTTAAGGGCGGATACTTAAAGATGAATTACATTGATATCAACCTGATTGTTGTAGTGAGATTATCAGAGGCCATTCTGAGTGTCAGAAGTGCGATGAATGGCAACTGAGAAGAGGCATTTGTGCCTGAGATAAAAGTGATGAAATAATTGGATTAGTGATTTGAGCAAAGGCGGCAGAACCAGCACAAGTAAAAATCTATTCTCAGTCTTATTCTTCAATGTGCTGCTGAAAAATAATAAGTTGCTTTAGCTAATCACTACAATGCTGCTCATCCCTGGAGTTGTTCTAATGGGAGGGGACATTGAGTGCAGTTGGGACTGTTTCAAGCCCAATGGACAAATCTGTGTCCTATTTCGTGCATAAAATTATTCTTGTTAGATCCAGCATAAGTATTCTGAGATGGATATTAAGGCCAGAGAAAAGAAATGTACTACATTAATTCTGTAGTTAATGCAATTCTGAGTTCATTCAAAGTATTTGATTGGTAGTTAGGTTACTTGGAAAATAATCTGTGCTCATATCACCCTTCCTGTGTTTTCAGGTCAGCATTGACATGTCTGCATGTGGTTGTTAAATTGTATAACAGTGATAGCCCTAATTTCCGTCTTTTTATTGCAAAACAGAGATGCTTTGATGTTCAGAGTTAATGCTTGATCATTAGCTTTACTGGATACTTTTCATTTTCTGCTTTCAAGTTAATTTATTATGTTTAATTTCTATTATATATGCTGTGTTATTGCATGGTGCTGTAAAGCTAGGAAATGTTATTTTTTTTTAAAGTAGGGTAAAAATGCTTCTAATGAAATAAAAGCTACAGAGTTTAGATGACTCAGTGAAAGCATATCTTCATGAAAAGAAACGCTGCCAGACAGAACAAGACATTCTACAATTAATTCAAGGATTTAAAAGAACTTTGTGTTATGTTGAGATTTTAAAATGTGGTTTCAGAAATAGACTAGGAATAACACTGAAATTTTGCTAACTTTCCATCTTTGTAACTTCACATGAACATTTAAGCATCATTTGTGGTCCCCCATCCCTTCCTTTTCAGTGTTTGAATCGATGGCCCACATAGGTAGTAGTAAATAGGCTGGAAATACTAAATATCTGTGATTACATATTTACCCTGAAAAAAGCAGCAAGGGGGTGAGGAAAGTTTCTAAATTGTTAGACAAATTATTTTCTAGACTCTCAAGGCGTTTTGATATTTGAAAGTTTGTTAGACCACCAGTAAGATGGTTGTAGTAACTTTCACAAAATCATGCCATAATAATAAAAATGTATTAATCCAGAAATCCAGAGCTGCATAAATCTCTGTTTTGGAAGTGGTTTTTCAAAACACAGCTATAGAAGAATCCCCAGATTTTTCTTCTATGACTAACAGAAAAACAAAGAAGATAGCAGCGTGAGGACAGAATGATATGCCTGCCTGTTATTCTGCTCTTGCCTGCCTAGAATTATTTGTTCATAAAAAATCATTAAATGTATGGTTCACTTGATAAATTAGAGGATTGGGCGGAAGCAACAAACCTATTATATCTAGAACTTAACTAGGAGATACAAGAGGTGGTGAAAAGGTTCGACATTTATCTTCATTTTAGAAGCTGTGGTGCTCCTTGTCTCTTGACATCTGTTGAGCTGCATTTAATTGTGCTCTTTTGTAGAGGAGAAAAGTATGATATTAAGAAACAGCAGTTCTATAGATCAGCAGGAGACGAGAAAGAATTGACTGCCTTCTATACTTATTCTTAGATTGACATTAAACAATTGCTTCACACACCATGTGTGATTCCTGTGCTAAAGAAAAACAAAATAGGTAGAAAGAAAAGGTTGCTTTTGAACTGTGTGGATTACTTTATATGCTTCAGCCACATAAAGTAACATTCCATTAGTATTTTAATTGTTACAAATTATTGGGAACTTTGTACTTAGGACCTTAATACAATAAAATATAATAATAATAAAAGTTTTAAAAAAGGTAAGCAGCAGATTTGTAAAGTTGCACGAACTAGGCTTGTCTAGTCCAAGAAAGAGGAGGACTTGGGGTGATACAATACCATTCCAATACCTGAGGGACTGTCACAGAGAAGAGGGGGTCCACCTATTCTCCAAAGCACCTGAAGGGCTGGACAAAAAGTAATAGGTGTAAAATTATTAAAGAAAGATCCAACTTAGAATTAAGGCTTGCCTCCAGAAGCTGTGGTGTTCCTTCACTGGAGGTTTCCAAGAAGAAGTTGGACAACCATTTGTCCGGAATGATATAAAGTAAATAATCCTGGTCTGTCAGTCTCTTCAGGTAGTAGCAGTAGTACAATCCTTATACTGCTCAAGCTCTTGAATATCCAGGCTTCTGCCTTTTAAACAATGATGAATTGATTTGAAGAGTTGATAATTGATGTTAGTTGATTTTAATTGGTTTTAAATATGGAATTTTAAATTTGGGGGTTTTATAATTGAGCCAATTATTTAATAATTTTAATTATTTTTAAATTTTGTCTGTCTTTGTGCTTTTAATCAGGCTGTACACCGCCCTGAGTCCTTCGGGAGAAGGGCGGTATAGAAATAATAAAATAAAATAATAAAATAAAATAAAATAAAATAAAATAAAATAAAATAAAATAAAATAAAATAAAATAATAAAATAAAATAAAATAAAATAAAATAAAATAAAATAAAATAAAATAAAATAATAAAATAAAATAATAAAATAAAATAAAATAAAAATAATAAAATAAAATAAAAATAATAAAATAAAATAATAATAAAATAATAAAATAAAATAAAATAATAATAAAATAATAAAATAAAATAAAATAAAATAAAATAAAATAAAATAAATAAAATAAAATAAAATAAAATAAAATAAAATAAAATAAATAAATTAGGATCCAGTCTAGCATTCATATTGAGATAAATATTGTGATACAAAGTAGTGGGACTTGTAGCCATACACTGAGTGTGGATGCATCCACTACTGAACTTAAAAGAGACCCAATATGACCCTCAAATGCACAAGATATGAGCATTAAACAGGAAGAACTGTAAGTCTTAATGCAGGAACATAAACATGTTTAAGTAGACCTTAACTGGTAGGACAAATTTATGAGTAAAATGAATGGTGCATCCTATATTATAGGTTAGTGAGGTAAATGAACCCAGCCATTTTTGAGCTCTATTCCCTCTGTAGCATTGATGAAGATCATAATTATAAAGGTCAGTCTGGCATATTGAATGAATTTAGAATTTGCTTTCAACTTTTTTTCTTCCTAACTGGACTCACTGTATTATTTGTTGTTTGTACACAAACAAATGATTTGGATTATGAGAAGTGCAAAGCAGAAAGTAGTCTGTAACAGTACTTTTATATTGCTGTCATTTAAAAAGATTTTATTTTTTTCCCTCAGAATAAATTTTACATAGAAACCAAGCTTAACCGAGATTTAAGAAATGATCTTATAAAACTGTTTACGGAACATGTTGCAGAAAAGCACATTTACAGCCTGATGCGTAAGTCTAAAGTTTTGAGATGATTCATTTTTTAATATAGTAATAAACAGCTGAATCTTTATTTGGAAAATGACAAAAATGAAAAGTATCTTAACTAGCCTGTTAAGAATTTAATTTTAATAGGATTAAAATGCCAGATTATAGCTGTTGGTTGTTTGGGAAAATTGCAATGTAATTGAGTACTTGTTTAGTTAAATACAAGAATTTTCTGAGCCAGAGGTATACAGGTAGTCCTCGGTTTATGATCACAATTGAGCTCAAAATTTCTGTTGTTAAGTGAGTCCCCTTCTTTACAATCTTTCTTACCAGAGTTGGTAAGTGAATCATTGTAGTTGTTAAATTAGTAATCTTGTTGTTAAGCGAATCTGGCTTACCCATTGACTCTGCTTATTAGAAGTCACAAAAGATGATCACTTGTTCCCAGGACATTGCAACCATCATAATAAATACATGTCATTTGCCAAGTGTTCAAATTTTGATCTGTGACCATGAGGATACTGCAATGGTCATAAGTGTGAAAAATGGTCATAAGACTCTTTTTTCAGTGCCATTGTAACTTTAAATGGTCACTAAATAAATGGTTGTAAGTCGAGGACTACTTGAAATATATATTTCTTTGGTAGCATATTCTATTACAGTATAGCTGTCTTCAATTATCTTTGTTTTTGCTTTAAATGCTATTAGTTTCTTCAGATACCAGTGTTGACATTGATTAGACTGCTACAATTTCTGCCAGGGTATCTATTGAACAACAAAATAAGAAAACTCGTGTGCCAACCTTAACCTTTGCTGAATGAGTTTATCTTGCAATTGGATCTCATTGTGGTAATCCCATTATTAATATCACATTTTCATGGTGGCTTTTCTTCTTAAAGCAGGGATGTCAAACTCAAGGCCCATGGGCCAGATCCAGCCCAGGAAATAGCGAAGGACCGGCCTGCGGTGCCTCTGCCAGCAAAAATGGAACTCTGTTTTTGCTGGCAGAGGGCTGCAGGAGGATCCCCCTAGCTCCGCCCAGGCCACCGCAGGTGCCCTCTGACACAAGTGATGTCAAGCTGGCCACACCCAACTTGACCATGCCTACCCTGGCCATGGCCCTCCGGCCCCGCAAGTCAGACATAACCCTGATGCAACCCCTAATGAAATCAAGTTTGATACCCCTGTCTTAAAGCTTTCAGTCTGACAAGATTGATTTTAAGTCTTTAAGGTAGTCCAGACTAGGAACCAAACTCAAGAGTATTACCGTAGTATTACCTTTACTGTAAAGTTATATAACTGAATCTTGCAAATCTGAAACCGCTTCCCCCTTCCTCCACTTTTACCTTTCAGAGAACTAGGAAGAATCACTTATGAAACTCTATCCCCATTCCTGCTTTGGACTCGGGTTTCTTTCATCAAACTGTGGTCTAGACTGCAGCTCTCCCTCCTGTCTTTCAAGATTATTCTCACAGCCCAGAGCTGTGCAGCAGAACAATAGTAGTCCTTCTCATTATTCATATGAAGATCATTTTAATTATTAAGCTAGCTAAACAGAAGGTGCATTGTGTGTATTTATATTCAAGGAAGCAACATTTGTTTTTGTAGTTACCAAAAGAAAGGTAACCTTTCTAAATGCTAAATTGCTCTCCCAACTTGAAATGTACAGCTGAATAAACTATTGGCATTGCCATTTTAGCAGCAGGTTACTGTTTTCCATTTATGGCTGCATCTTCTATATACAACTAATACTTATCTAAATCATTATCAGTGTCATTTTAACATTACTGATGTTAGCAGTACTTTTATAACATTTAGGATTAGAAGGTAATTGCTAAAAATGAAAAATCAATTCCATACATTCGATGTATACATTCCATACAACACGATGGTGTTATTTAAAATAGCAGTAGCAGAAATAATACCTTCTGTATGAAGAAAAGCTAACAGAATTTTAGTTTAATTATATACCTCATTTGCATATGGTACTAAGACATAATGTGATGGCTTTTTTTGTAAACATATTCATTTTCAGTTTATTTAGTTTAGAAATAAACTGAGGCACAAGAGGCAATTTAAAATCCTGATGCAATCTTTATTATCTTGTTCTGTGCCCGCTTGTTCTGAGTAATGGTAAAAGAAAAAAATATTTAAATAAGTCAGGATTATAGCATTTTTCTTATAGTACTTGGTGCTTTCTGAGCTTGGTTGTTACTTGTAGAGTTTCATTAACTATTAGGTAGCATAATCAGTGCTAGATTATATACAGAAGTTTGCCTGCCAGTGTTGGTGGAGGCTATAATTTAACTTTAACTTTGTGTGGTTTAATTTAACTTCTAATTCTTATTTCTGTAGGGTAAGAAGCCTTAATCATTTAGTTAACAAATTCTTAAGTTGTGACATTTATAAGTGCAAGATGTTTTATTCGTACCTGGCCACAGTGCAATAACTGGAAATTTATCTAGTGCATGAATTTATTAGCCATAATAGTTAAATATAACTTCATATTGTATGTTAAGAAACTATAGTTAAACAGAACTTCATATTATATGTTAAGAGTTTCTTGCCTTTATCCTTGAAATCTTAAAGGTGAAGCTATTGTATTTAATGCCTTTTTAAGCATCCATCTGGCTTAGTCAAGGCCATTATTCTATAACTTGTGTTCTGTCTTCATTATTATTTACACAATAAGTAAGATACACTTGTAAAGGATGAAAGCGAAGGATTGCAGAAAGCTGAGAATCTATGAATTATTGTTTTGAATTCTCAGCTGACCTTCAACAGTTCTTCTTTCGTTTTTCATACATATTTAAAAAATAGCTTGAAAACATTCTTCTGATGTGATATTAATACAGTTACTTGATTTTTAAAAATATATTTAGTCATCTGACTTTAAAATGACAAAATAACTATTTGGTATATTTAAAATAACTTTGGGGAAAATAAAGCACTTTTAATACATGAAACTGCTAGCAAATAATTTATAGTTCATGCAATTTTTATTCCGAAAAACTTCTGTAGCCAGCATTAGCTGCTACTGACTCTACAATCATATCTTTTTATAAGCAACATATAGTAGGAGCTGAAGCAGAATTTCAGTTTCAACATTTAGGTTTTAAAATTGAAGTGTTAATGCTTCTTAAAATTTTATCACAATTCTGTTAAATTGTTGACATACCCAAATATATAGTATGTCTAAAATCAAATATCTCTGTTGAAATAAGATGCATAATATAAATAAATATCCAGACAGAAATATATACGCAGCCTTTTCTTCATGGACCTTCTCCTTCAGAGCACCTGTAATTGAGATGCACCAAGGCACCAAGCTAGAAATCAGGAGATTGAGTTGTGGTCCCACCTTAGACCATGAAACCTGGCTGGGTGATCATGAGCCAATAACTCTTTCTTAGTTACGCTATCAGGCTTGAGCAACAAGTCAGTAGGTCAATCCTGTTGTAACCAATGGATAAGCACTTGGTTGATTTCCCCCCCCCCCGTCTCCCCCCCCCCCCAAAAAAAAACCCCATTACAAGCAGATCTTTCACTTGTGGGGAAAATGCTAGGAGAAAAAAGAAAAAAGAGAGTTTATATTCATGTAACAAAATTCAAACTTTACAGAGATTAGCTTGCCCATATTTAACCACTTAACAAATAAATTCCACCATGGGAAGAGAAGAAAAGGAACCACAGTTGCTGTTTGATATTTGATAAAATGCCTAGAGGATTATTTTTATCATAAATTTGGTTTTAGATGCTCAGTTGCATGAAAATACAATTTTGCAGATTTTACAAAGATTGTCTTAGGGTTTGACAAAAGGAAATTCACAAAAAGGAAATTCCTTGCTGAGTTTTCTCATCCTATTTTTTTTTTTTAATTTGATTTATATGCCGCCCTTCTCCGGAGACTCAGGGCGTCTTACAATGCGCTAAGCAATTTACAATTTACAGATAGTCCTCACTTAACAACCAGGGAACTGGAATCTCAACTATTAAGCCAAGCAGTCATTAAGTGAGATGTCAACATGACTCTTTTGCTCAATGAACATAATCCTGGCACATCCAGTTGCAGTTGTTAAGCAATCTCCCAAGTCACTATCAATGGTGCAAAAAAGTTGCCTGCTGAAGAATTTTACCCTTTCACTCTCAAATTTTCCTGTAGGAGCCCCTTTCCTGTAGGAGCCCCTCAATGCTCAGAAGGGAAGTCGCTTGTGGGGCTGTAGGAGTGGAGTTGAAATTGTCAAGATTTCCCTTCTCTTACACTTGCAGTTTTTCTTGCTAACTTCCCTGTTGACTTTCTGGGGAAGCAGGCTGAGAAGAATACAAATGGCAATCACATGATCGTGGGACACTTGGCAAGTGGATGAAACGTGTCCAGTCACCATAGAGGGTGAACATTAATGATGGCTAGAAGTGCTTAACAGACCATGAAGCATCCTTTTCTAGGTGATTAAACTTTTGTACAGTTGTTAAAACAACAGTTCATAAGTAGAGGGCTATCTGTACTTAATGGAAAATGAGAAAAGTGATTTAAACTTTTTAATTTGTTTGCATTTATAATTATTAAGATGTCAACAGGAGACATGAATTCTGCATTCATATTGAAAACACACCGAAAAGAAAAGGAATAACTTGCACATGATTTGACATCTGCATGAGATCTTTCTGGATTTCTCTTGCCATTTTAAAAACTTGCTTTCCCCAGTGCTTTAACTTCTTATAAAAACTTCTCCTTTAAGATTTAAGTAGAATACATTCATTTGGGTAGACTAGAATAACAATACATTGCATACATTCGTGTTATAAAAATCAGTATCTAAAGTAAAATTAATTTGCAAATGAGTGTATTTTCTCCTTTCAGCTTTACTTCTAGAAGCTCAGTCCACACCTTTTTGGATAAACCCTTCCACAATGGCAAACATTGTCAAAGGATTATACATGCTTAGGCCAGGTAAATTATCTTTTTGAGTACTTGTTTATTTTTATCAAATGATCTTGTCAAAAGCTACATGTAATAAATTCATTGAAGAGATCATATACACATATACGAAACAAATCCAACTCCTACGTTAGAACTATATCAAGATTAGATACTTCACTATACAAGTTTTAATAAATTCTGCCGCAATTTGTGATAGCGTTTATTTATCATGTATTTGATATATTTGTTCCATCGATTTGGAACAAATATATACAACTGTTGTCTTGTTCTCAAAAAGAGAGATTGAGTAATCTAAAACCTTTATTAAAGGTGATCTTTTATAGCATTCTCATTTCGTATGCCGCACCCTAGATATGATTTTTTTTTTTTGTTTAAAATTGTGACATAAGAAAAAATTTGAACTTAACCCCTGTTAAATCCCTTAAGTATTTTTTTTCTCATTATCTATTTGCTTTCTATTTCTACACAGAATGGGTTCAGATGGCACCAGCTTTATTTTCTAAATTTATTCCAAACATCCTTCCTCCTGCTGTAGAATCTGAGCTTGAGGAATATGCTGCTCAGGACCAGAAACTTCAACAAGAACTTATTCAAGAGGGATTTTCCAGGTAATTATGCCAACTTTTCCAACATCTTTCTTTGGTGATCTATAAATTATGCAGACAAATTTGGGTATCACATAGTTCTTAGTTGTTTTTAACTATTTTAATGGCTATTTTGTATTGAATGTTTAACTTTTATTTTAATTGTGCTCCATGCCCAGAGATACATGCAAGTAAGATGGGCAACTATATAAATTCAATAAAATAAATAAATAAACTAGCGCAACATACTATTTGAAGGCCTTAGGAAATATCACTTGGGTAAAACATTTTTCAATGGTAAGGTCTGCTTCTTGATAACCTTGTGAATTAACTTTTGTGGAAGGAGGACACCTAGTGTAGAAAATGCAGGTCCACATCATTCTCCTTTAACACAAAAGGATGGTGTCATGTTTATTTCTTTTTCCAACTTTGAATGCTCAGAAGTTGGGGGGAAGAAAGAGAAGTAGTTTCAATGCACTCAGTTGAAAAACTGAAAGTTTTAAAGTTTTTAAAGCATGCATAATCTTCCTTAAACTTTGTACTTGAATCCCTTCCAAATCTTCACTAATACTGTAGTGAATACTTTTGTTGTGTAGTAAAAATAGGTATACAATTATATCCGGATATATGCATTTGACATACCTGCTTCCCAATCCCTGTCTAATAGCAACTGCAAAGACTATATGCTTAAACTTTTTCTTCTGTAGAACGGTCCTTGTAAGAAAGTAGTTAGATTGCACTGATAGTACATAAAATGAATAAAGTATGCTATTGCTTCTTATGCTAAAATCTTTATACTACTAAAATTCTTACCATGACTTTTACATGGCTAAAATGGTGCATCATAGACCAACAATTTTCGAACCAAGGTACCTCAGATGAGCTAACTTACAAAAGGTGTCCAAAGTCCAGGACTCATGAATCCCAACAAATTTGGGGAAGTTGTTGTGTTTCAATACTATTGGCTGCTGCTGCATTGCTGGACTGCTGCTGCAATCATGTGGATTCATTTTCAACATTCTGTGACAGTTTCCCAGCCAGTCTCACAATCCTTTGTTCCCTACCCAACCCAGCAGCAGCACTTCCCTGACTGCTGGAAAGAGAAAGGGGAAGAGAAAAGAAGGGAAGAGAGAAGAAAGATTTCTGATGCTCCTTGTCAGATTCAAACAAAGACATTCAGTGGGGAAGGTGGCAGGAATTTGGAAATTGCTGCTTTTTTTCCCTGCTCTTGATCATTGTTTCTATCTGTTTAGGGTAAGGAAATACCCATCTCTCCGAGCATGCCAGTCATTGTCCTTTGCTCTTCTGGGTGCGGGAGCACCGGAAATCAGAAGAGCAGCTCTTCGGCGCGCACACACAGAGCGCCAGAAACCGGAAGAGCAGTTCCCTGGCGCACATGTGTCATCTGATCTTCCAGTTTCTGGCACACATGCATGTGCGAAGACTAGCTGGCCGGCATGCATGCGTGCCCTGGAAACTGGAAGCTCAGCTTCCCGCCGCATACATGCCTGCCAGGGAGCTGCTCTTCTGTTTTCCAGTGCTCCCGTGCATGCGAAGACCAGCTGGCCTGCGTGCTTCTGTGCACCTGAACCTGGAAGAGCAACGGGCAACGGCTGGCATGCCCAGAGAGATAGCTGTGCGTGCCACTTTCAGCATGCGTGCCATAGGTTCGCCATCACGGAATTAGACTGTTAATTAGCACATGATAATAGATTCATATTATGTGCATGTTAAAATGTCTACATTAGGGAGCCGAGGTGGCACAGTAATTAGAGTGCAGCACTGCAGGCTACTTCAGCTGACTGCTAGCTGAGTTCGGCAGTTCAAATCTCACCGGCTCAAGGTTGACTCAGCCTTCCATCCTTCCGAGGTGGGTAAAATGAGAACCCAGATTGTTGGAGGCAATATGCTGACTCTGTAAACCGCTTAGAGAGGGCTGTAAGAGCACTATGAAGCGGTATATATGTCTAAGTGCTATTGCTATTGCTATTAGTTTTCATTTGCTTTCTAACCATAATTCAGCATAGTCTTTTTAAACTTTAAAATCCTAAGGGGCTAAGTTTCTAAAGGTGGCATTAGTTTTGGCAAGAGAAATCCTCTCAAGAAAAACTCTAGTTTTGGGGTCTTTGGGGCACACAGTGATGGGTTTTCTTCTATATTACTGCTAAACTATTGGACACACTTTCTTAGAAATTGTTATTTATTCCCACTTCAGCAAGAACTAATTACTTGAACTGAGCATTATTTTAGCTGCTTTTTTCTGGTTTCAAATATTATTTATTATCTTTATGTTGCTTATTATTCATCTTAAATGACCTAGATATCGAAAGTAGGCCAAAATTGAATGATTGGATAAATAAGTAAAGTTAAAAAAAACATTTGTCCGGCTTCCTTTTTTTAGAGGTGACCAGTCACGTAAACGAGCTGGAGAAGAATTAACCTATAGTAAGTAACTTAAACTACTAGTCTTTTTAATTATGGATGATACTATATACTAACACATGTGAACCTTTTTCACTGACAGGATGTTCAGATTTCTTCCAAAATCCTCCCAACACTTTTTAAGGAACCCCCTCAAGGTCCCTACAGATCGACAGAATACAGTCTGAAAAACTGTATTGTCTAAGCACTTAATAGTACATTATTGAAATAATTAAAAACTTATTACATGTATTCTAAATATATTGACTATTTGATGACTAAAAATACTTGCTTTTTATGAAGATCATGTTTATCTGAAATACAACAATAATGAATGGATAGTGTCTATTAGTGGCTGGGTCACTGTTCCATCAGACTGTTCTGGTAATCTGTTGCAATATGGGTATTCTTGGATGCTTGTGAAATTTCCTTTAATTTGAATTAAACTTCTTGGTACTTTCTGGACCCTTTTATGTAGGTGGGGTGTTTGGGTGATTTGGTTTTTTGTTTTTTTTTTAACAAAAATACAAAAAATGGTTTGCCAATGCTTTCCCTTTAGGTGATTGTTTGCTTTTCAACCTATCCTATAGCACAGAAATTCCTTGGTGGTTCTCCATGCCCAAATTTGAACCAGCAGTGCTTAGCTTGCAAACTCACACAAATTCAGCCAGGTGTTGTTGCTGCCTGGTGAGAGATTTGTGATACAGTGGATAACTATATACCATTTCTGAGTTTCTGTTTCTTGGGCCTCTAATACAGGTAGTCCTCAACTTACGACCTCGATGGAGCCCCAAATTTTTGTTGTTAAGTGAGATGTTTGTTAAGTGAGTTTTGCCGCATTTTACGACCTTTCTTGCCACAGTTGTTAAGTGAATCACTGTAGTTGGTAAGTTTATAACCCGGCTGTTCAGTGAATCTGGCTTCCCCCCTTGACTTTGCTTGTCAGGAGGTCGCAAAAATTGATGACATGACCCCAGGATCCTACAACGGTCATAAAAAGTGAGTTGGTTGCCCAGCATCTGAAGTTTGATCACACGATTATCGGGATGCTTGCAAAGGTTATAACTGTGAAAAAACGGTCGTAAGTCACTTTTTTTCAGTGCCGTTGTAACTTTGAACAGTCACTAAACGTACTGTTGTAAGTGGAGGACTACCTGTATTCTTAGTAAAAGATGACAGGGAGGGGCATTTTTTTTAAAGAACTGTAAGTAAGGGTGAGAGGGATTTAAAGTGATGTTTTCATTCTTTTCTCTGGACTTTTTCAGATGGTTCAGCATCATGTGCAAGCTCAAGAGGATGCAGATAGTGACTGTACTAGAAACCTGTCCAATTGGAGTAGACTTTGGAATGGCATTGGAAGGAGGGTAGCCTGAGACTCAGTCAGGTTGTTCTGATACTCAGGTTCTTCAATGCAACTATACCTAGAAGAGGTGTTTGGACTTATTTCTTGCCATGTAATAAAATGTCTGTTTGCTGCTATTTGGGCTAGTTTGGAACAATGTGATCAATCTTGAAAACGATTTGGTTTTTTTAAAGATGATTCTCGTGACGACTGTATCTTTTTAAGATTTGGTTTTTAAAAGATCATTAAATGCTAAAAGTTGATAGCCAAGAAGAGCAACTTCCTCTGAAAGAATTTTAGAGTGGTGGTTTTGTTTTGGTTTTGGTTTTTGGTGGTTTTTTTTTTTTTTTTTTTTTTTGCACTTTCTGATATGTGACTATTGCTGTTGGAAATCTGTGCCCGTTAGATTTTGTTCAGAATGTTTGGTCGGTAAATAATGATAATTTAACAGTATTTCCATCTGGGGGGAAAGAAAACAAGGTTTGTCTCTGAAGGCCAGTCATAGGACTGATTCTTCCCATTCCAGACAATTCATCTGCTTAACCCTTCAGTAGTACAGACCACAAAATGTATCTTAAAACTGTGATTTGATTAAACATGCTACAAAGTTGCCAGATTTTCTTATCTTCTTTGATTACATTTAGGAAAATAAACATTAAGCTGCATTTTAACTCGGTTCCCTTCCACACTGTTGGCAAGTCAAATGTTTATTGTATTATGTTGTTGGCTTTGGTAATGATTGTAAAGAATTGGGAAAAATGATTTTCAACATGTGATTTCTATTCAGAATTGAAATGCTAGTATATAATGAAGATTTGGCAAGAGATTGTGAACCAGGTTGTATGCTCATACCCTCTGTGCTGCCTAGTGGCAACACAGAGAAATGTTGGTACTGATTTTAATAAATCAGTTCTCTGAATGATAATTGGGATGGTATCATAGATTTTCAAATGCAACTGAAATGGTGCTTACCTCTGAATAACAAGCTACTTGAAATCAATGTTACACAGTTGTGGCTTGTACCATTTCAGGAGGCAACTGGAGAGAACTGCATATTTGATTTGTACATACTCTTTTTTTTAATTTCAACTGTTAAAGCTTGAACATAAATGTTTAATCTGCAGCAGCACTTTGCACTGCATTATGGGTATGATGGCAATATGTACCTCAGAAGGGATAACTATGGATCCCTGCTTTCTGTTTCTGGTCGTGAACAAAAGGCTAATCCCAAGGTGCTGGGGGGTTTGTTTGTGTATTTGTTCCCTTGGCTCTCTGTGATGAAGTAGTCCTCCAGCTCCTTCTCCACAAAGTATAATTTTTATGCACAAAAGTTAGACTTCTCTTGGGAGTAAAAGGGAGATAAGGATGAGTTTGCCACAGTGAGGTAACAAAATCAGGCTATGTTGAAGTGTTAGTGCTTGGGGAGACCCCAGTTGGAGAGTCTTTAATGTGGAACATTGTATATTTTTTTTATTATTATTATTATTTATTGAATTTGTATACCGCCCTACTCCTGAAGGACTCAGGGCAGTGAACAGCCAAAAGATAAAATACATATAATACAAATGTTAAAAAACCATTAAAATACAATTAAATAATTTGGCCCAGAAAACAAAATTTAAAACACCCCAAATTTATAAGACAAATTTAAAATTTAAAACATTTAAAAACAGTTTAAAAGAGAGGTTAGGCCAGGCCGGCCTGCTGGAATAGGAATGTTTTGAGGGCATGGCGGAAAGCGCGCAGATCTGGGATCCTCCGTATCTCCGGGGGGAGCTCGTTCCAGATGGGGGGTGCCCCCACAGAGAAGGCTCTCCCCCTGGGGGCTGCCAGTCAACACTGTTTGACCGACGGCACCCTAAGCCCCTCTCTATGGGAGCGTACTGGTCGGTGAGAGGCTACTGGTGGCAGAAGGCGGTTTCGTAGATACCCCGGTCCTAGGCCATGAAGCACTCTAAAGGTGGTAACCAAAACCTTGAAGCGCACCCGGAAGACCACCGGGAGTCAGTGCAGCTCACGCAGGAGGGGGGTTACATGGGAGCGCCACGTCGCTCCCATAACCACCCGCGCGGCTTCATTCTGGACCAGCTGGAGCCTCCGGGTGCTCCTCAAGGGGAGCCCCATGTAGAGAGCATTGCAGTAGTCCAGGCGGGAAGTGAGGAGGGCATGAGTGACCTTATTTAACGAGTCCCGATCCAGAAAGGGATGCAACTGGCGAATCAGGCAAACCTGATAAAATGCCCTCCCGGCCACAGCCGTCAAATGCTCTTCTAAAGACAGCTGTGAGTCCAGGAGGACACTCAAGTTGCGAGCCCTCTCCGTGGGGGCCAACGACTTACCCCCAATAGTCAGTGATGGCACCAACTGACTATATCAGGATGTCAGAAACCACAGCCATTCGGTCTTGGATAGGTTGAGCCTGAGTTTGTTTCTCCCCATCCAGATCCGTACAGCCTCCAGGCACCGGGACATCACTTCAAGGGCATCATTGGGGTGGTCCGGGATGGAGATGTACAGCTGAGTGTCATCAGCGTACTGATGGTACTTCACCCCGAAACCACGGATGATCTCACCCAGCGGCTTCACATAAATGTTAAGCAGAAGGGGCGATAGGACCAACCCTTGTGGCACCCCACATACAAGGGGCCTCGGGGTCGACCTCTGCCCCCCCTGCCAACACAGACTGCGGCCGGTCGGAGAGAAAGGAGGAGAACCACCGCAACACGGTGCCCCCACTCCTAACTCTTATGAACAAGATATGGCAGTTTACCTCATTCATGAGAAAGAATGTGATGCATGACTTTCCAGCATGAGCAGTGGCTTATCTCAGCTTGTCTGAGCTACAAAGAACTATAGACAATTCTAGCCTTTCATTTGGTGGATTCATTTGGTGTTATAAAAGTATCACATTCAAGAACAAGTATAATTTTTAAAAAAGCATGCAGTTTAGAGAGAAGAATGTTAAAAAGGAAAGTATATCTTGATTTAATCAAAGTCTTAACTCCTTAATTTGTTGAAAATAATCCATTACTTCAAGGAAAATATATCTAGAAAATAACCATTTCTAAATTTACATAGACCAGGGGTGTCAAACTCACGTCGTCATGGCAGCATCATGTGACGTATCGGGACTTTTTTCCGCTTCGCTAAACTGGGCATGGACATTGCCAGCGCATGACGTATGTGGCCCGTGGGCCGGGAGTTTGACAGCCCTGACATAGACTGCCCTCCTTTTCTTTTGATATGTAAATGTAAACATCTCCAATTTACCAAATTAATTTAAAAGTTCTTACATTAGTGGAAATAGTGAGAAATTACAGAATTCTTCAGATTTCCAAACACGTTTAAAAACAACAACAAGATGAGCTGAAGAATATGTAAATAGAATTTCAGGATGAACTTTGTGAGAGAAACTCCTGGTTTCTAAGTTAAGTTAAACAGGTAGGCCATACATTTGATTATAATTGTGTTTCCATACAGTTAGTATAAGCCACTGTTCCCCAAACTGCTGCCCTTCAGGTGAACTATGTTACTGGCTGCATTAGTTGGGGATTCTCAGAACTTTAGTCCAACGTAACTGGAGAACATCAAGCAGGAGAAGGGTAGTAGAGCCCAAGTACCAAACCATCCTACCTTATTTAGAAGAGATGTTCCCATTGTAGTTAATGAAAGTCCATCACTACTGCACAGTGCCTCTATATGGTTGCTTTTAGATATATTATTTTTGGCTAATGCAGGAATTTTGAAACTTATGTAGGAGGCTACATCATAGCATGCTAATAATAACAACCAATGCTATGCATTCAAACTTAAGAATGTTACCTTTTCTTTCTTTCTTTCTTTCTTTCTTTCTTTCTTTCTTTCTTTCTTTCTTTCTTTCTTTCTTTCTTTCTTTTTGAATTAGGACATTTGAAAATATTTGAAGAAAAACTAACAAGGCAGTGTGAAAGATTTTTGTTCAAGAGTTATAGGTTAAAAGTTTGGACACAATTGTATCTATATTCATGACAACAATTGCCTGATAAACCTTCCCCTTTTATTCCCTATTGAATTTATCCATAAGAAGTGCCAAGTCATGAAGGACATGTAGAAGTATGGTTGTTTCATAGCATTTATTTCTCTTCCCATAACTATAGATTAAATTATATACTGGGGCATTTCATTTTGAGGTGGCCTCTGGTACTGCTCCTACAGGTTGGAAGCTGATTCCAATTTGACCCTTATAACTTCCAGCATTAACCTTACAGAATACAGTGAGAACGAAACAGCAGATGTCCAAGTGGATGTGAATTTGATGCACTGGTTTTACATTGTACAGTAGCCTTTCCTGACTACTTGGGTTTACAGTTTTGCGGACTTCAATTTCAAGAATTTCCCAGGCAGTGTAGCCATTACTGAAAATTCTGGGTACTGAAGTCCACATATCTTTGGAGGATGCCAAAGTAGAGGAAGGCTACTTTACTAGTTTATGGTTTGTAAATAATCAGAATATTTCAGCTTTTATTTCCAGATAAGGTTTTATTGGTGTCACTCTTCTTCTCAAGATATTGTTTTGGTCAATATTCTGAACATTGTTTTACATATTTTAGCTCTATGTAGCATCTTGCCTGAAGCCTGTTTTTTATATATGTAAAAGAAAAAAGAAAAGAAAAATATATTATGTTGTAAATTAGTATTATGATTTCTGTTTGTTTTGGCATCTAATTCTGAAATAATTTGCTTTTCTATCTTCCAAGGGATATATCTTTGTAAGCGTGTATGAAAGAACACAAGAAAACTTAGGTTACTTTGTAAACATTTTTCTTCAATATTTGTTGAAATTAACGTGTGGCGCTCTAAAGCCATGCCTTCAATAAAAGCAGCACGGTCTTGGCTGTGGTGCTCCTGTAAATCAAACTATTTGCCTTTTTTTGTGTGTGATTGTTTTCCACATAAGAGTTAACATGGCAAAAGTTTATGCGTTGAGTGTCATATGTCACATTTTGTTTCTTGGGAAACTTGTTATATTAAAATATTTTTAGACAAATGTTTTGATTCTGAATTTGCCATTTTTAACTTGTACTCACTTGCCATTCTTGGAGAGATCATAGTGACATAGACAATGCTTCTTTTACCCACAGGTTTGCAGTTTCATGTTTTCTTCAGAATGTGGAATGTGTAGTTGTTGGGAAAATTTTAAAAAGGTTTTTTTATGGGCAGAGGGGAACCATAATATGTAATTTGGGAGGGCAGAATTTGAAATTACTGTCTGTAACTGCTGCAAAAAGATTGGAAATTGCTTCTTTAGATACTTTTTTTCTTTGTCTTTTGTTATATTTCACTTTTTAATTTTTCTTTGAGTCTTTTATATTTCCTTTGTTCTTTTACAATTCTGTAGTTTTTTAAAGCGTATGTACATTTTTCTTTTAATAAAAATTATGGTGAAAAAATAGCTGATGGGAAAGCTAGTTTATTGAAACTCTTCACACACAGCTCACTGATATGAGCAGCTTCTCAGCATTTATCTATTACAACTTAAAATGGGAATATTCAATCATCTACTGCACTGGCTTTTGAGTATAGAGGAGATTGGTGAGAATAGCTGTGCTCCTAAGAGTCTCTTGAGTCCTCTTATGTCTGCCAGACACAATATTAGCTGACAGAAGAGGACTTGGGAACAGCCATGTTCGTGACTAGATCAGTGAAAAAAGTTTTACAGTTCATTCAATTCTCTGCTCATGATTTCTTTTTTATGTACTCCCATTTTCTGAAGGAGCCTCACAGTTGGTGCAAGTTGTAGATGTTTGCTCTTCTTCTGTTGGTTTGGCACAGAAATTATTGCAAAGAGCTTCCTGTTTTTAAACTTGCTTAAAAATCCTCATAGTAATGCCATTCTCTGAAAAAGACTTCTTTCTTGAAGGAATGGGTTAGCTGCTTTATTTGTGTTCTCTGGAGAACATGAATATGCTGGTGATACCAATCTTTTCAAAAAGAATTACTTGCTAGAAATATGAGAATTGTGAAATACATTCATGATGCAGCTTATACCATAATTAAAGATAAAGATTTCCCTGAGCTGAATTCAATTTCTGATTACTACATTTACATATATTTATTCTTCTTGCCAAAAAAGCAGAAATGGTTGTTACTGCTTTCTCCGAAGATATTTTACAGGATATTTATAGAATGATTTGCAGCCATGGAATTTCTTGATAGTTTCCAATTATAATCCATTTTTGGTAGTTTCCAATCCTTAGTAATTTTAACAGGAAACTTGGAGTTGCTTCTTCAAAGTGCTACTACAGAAAGAAGGAAAACTATTCACGTAAAAGGAAAATGTATTAATATAAGAATGGTGTCTTCATTTCAGTTCTTGCACACCCTAAAAGCTTTGACAGTAAGACTGGTGGGAGACTATCTCTCTTCCACAGAATTTATAATGTATATACATTAAATATTTGTACCCAACAATTATAACTGATTTCCCCCTTTTCCCTTTTGCTCTCTTATATTTTGGCATTTAAAAGTTTGTAGACTCTTTTGAAAGTTTAACATTTCTGCAAAAAGAAGAACTAAAATGTGATCTTTTCTCCACACGGTACCAAAAACTAGATAAACACAAAAATGAGAAACAAATGAGTCAAAAACATTATAGCTGTTCATTTCTTATTTGGAAAATGATCTCTGTCTCCATTTTTAAAATATGACAAATGTCTTGCAATGCACTTTTAATCAGTAAAATTGCTATCACTATGTATTCTCTTGTGTTATTAGGTAACAATGAAGCAGTAAAAGGTTTCTTTGCAGAGGATGTTACCTTGCTTAAAAAATATTCAAGATGGAAAAGATAATGCTTACTTGTACATTAAAATTGCTTTTTTAAAAAACAGAAAATATGTAACACTTGCTTTATCTTTGAAAACGTTCAGTCATGGTTGAGTTCACCTGTGCCTTTTCTGTTAATATTAGAGCAAGAAAGGAAGCTGTTTTCACACAGTTATTTTCTACAGCTATAGCAGCTCCTGTAACCACAAATGAGAGAAATCCACTCAAATTATCAGTTGTCATTGATCATACATTTAAAGGTGTATATGAATAGGTTCATAACTTTAATTTTAATTAATTTAAATTTTTTTCCAACTATTTATCTGAGTCAGAGGTGAAATCTAAAATTTTTTGCTACCGGTTCTGTGGGCGTGGCTTAATTAGTGGACGGGGCTTGGTGGTAAGGTGACTGGGTGGAGTGGCCAAGTCAATGTCACTTCTTTGCCCTTTTTTAACCTACAAAACACAACAAAACACAACTGGCTCACCCACAATGTAAAAGCAGCTGTGCTAGACTCAAAATGGCCCCGCAACAAGCAGGAACCTCACACAGCCACAAAAAGCCCAAAAAACAACTTTCACACTTTACACACAACACAACACAACACAACACAACACAACACAACACAACACAACACAACACAACACAACACAACACAACACAACTGGCTCACCCACAATGTAAAAGCAGCTGTGCTAGACCCAAAATGGCCCCTGCAACAAGCAGGAACCTCACACAGCCACAAAAAGCCCAAAAAACCAACTTTCACACTTTACACACACAAAATTCCACATACAGCTTTGTGAGATTTTGTGTGTTTGTGTAGTTAGAGTGAAACACTACAGAAACACACTAAATCTCAGAAAGCTGCACAAATATCATTTTATTTTTATTTATTTTTATTTGTATATAAAAGCAGCTAAATTTAAAACTTCCTAAACTTTAAATGGCTAGGTCTAAAAAAAGAAGAACTAAAAAAAAACCCAATTAACTATTTTTTTTAAAGCTCCCAAAGGGGGAAAAAACTTACCCAATAGAACAGGGGTCTCCAACCTTGGCAACTTTAAGACTTGTAGACTTCAACTCCCAGAATTCCTCAGCCAGCTTTGCTGGAAATTGAAGTCCACAAGTCTAGGCAGGAAGGCAGGCAGGCAGAAAAAGCTGCTCACCGATGAGCTTGATTGCAGGCAGGGAGATTCAGTTGCTTGCTGATGCATGGATTGCGATCGTCATGCGATCAGCAGCTAAGGTAAGCAAGCTGGAGGCTGGGAGAGGGGAGGGGGAGAAAAAAAAGAAACTTTTTTTTCTTTTACATGGCTCTGGTGATCCAAGCTGAGTTGCCTGATTAGCAGGCAACTCAGCTGGGATGTCAGAGCTTGGCTGGTCAGAGCCATTTAAAAGGAAAAAAAGGCTCTGATGATCGCGGGGCTCAGCTGGGCATGGGGGGCGGGGGCAGGGATTTTTGCTACCAGTTCTCCGAACTGCCCGCCGCCATCGCTACCTACTCGCCCGAGCCGGTCCGAACCGGGAGCATTTCACCCCTGATCTGAGTGCAGATTGGAAGAGGGGAAATTCTAAATTCTTTAAACAGTAATTTGTTTTACTGAAAGCAAATATATAGGGTGGGCCACTTGTACCTTTGAAGAAGTCTATGTTATCCTGGCTGCCCATTCACAAATGGTTTCTGTAATGGGGCAAACTAGTCACCTAAATATCTATAAATGAAAAGCAAATAAGTGAGACTAAAAGGCAAATCAGTTGACCCAAAGCCTTAATATCTGATAGCACGACAGTATGGGACTCCAAACCTAAAGTTACTTATTTAAAATCATTTAAATATTTTTTGCCCCTGTTTGTGGTCACATTTTTACAACCCAAATTCTCTTTTTCTATTCCTATTAGCTCACTCAATTGTTTTCTGCATCTCAACTGTGGTCTCTTTGCTCCTTCCTGTCACTCCAATGGCTGTCTCAGTTCTCTTTTAATTATCTCGCTGCCTATTACTTAATAGCAAGGTCACAACCCATGGCTGCAAAGGTGGCAGTGATACATGATGTACAGACAATCCTCAAGTTACAATGATCAGTTAGTAACCATTCATAGTTAAGATGGATCCCCAAAAACTACTTACAATCTGATTCTGAAGTTACAACAGACACACACATTTATACTCTCAAGTATTGTTTTTTGGGTGCTTGGCAGATAATTTATCTTTACAGCCATTTGCTGCATCCTGCAGTCATGTGACTGCAATTTTTATTTTTATTTTTATTTTATTTTTTTGGTCAGTTTCTGGTGTTTACTTCTGGTTTCAGCAAAAAATGTCCCTTGGGTAAAATGGATTCCCTTAATATTGCGGCCTGCAAGCTTTTGGGCACCAGGGACCGGTTCCATGGAGAAAGGTTTTTCCGCAGGCCAGAGAAGCATGGTTTCATGTGCTGCCTGCATCCTGTGGATGGGGCTTCGCTTGTTTGTGCAGCCTGGTTTCTGGCATGCCATGGATCAGTGCCACTCTACGAACAGATGGGTTGGGGATCCCTGCCTTAATGATCATGGTGTTCAGTTACGAACTGCATGGCTGTTCTTAATGATGGCTTCAAAAAATGCCCTAAAATTGGGTCCGGTCACATAATGACCCATTTAACAACTGCAACAATGTACAGCTTTAACTCCAGACTCAAGTACAGTTGCATGTCATGGACTACCTGTAAATGTAGATACTTTGATCTAGATGCATAGATGATGAAACCTACGTACTAGCATCACAAATAACACAAATACTAATTGCATCATTAGCACAGTTATGTGACATTCCATGTCTCTTTCTGGTGTCATTATGTGTTATTTTCGATGCTCTTAAGTACAGCTCACAGTGTTCACATATTCACTAGTACTTAGGATATGAATATTTTTTTGATCTTTTTAAAATCATTCTTCAGCTTAATGATTTTGTATTTTCTACTGGGGTAATATAAATGTAGCGTGATCACTACACATAAACAATTGTTTCTTTCTTGGCCAGATTGCAAAAACTTGAAATAATTTCCTCCAGCTTCAAGTTTTCAGAAGTTGGGATTCAGCTTCCAGATGTTCAAACAGATAAAAAGAATGTTGCTTTGTAAGAAAGGAGAGCTAAGAAGAAAATGCATATCCATCATGCAGTTCTCTTTTGATATAAACAGTATTATGCAAAGTGTCGGAACAATAACTAGCAAGGAGCAAGCAAGATAAATTGCAGGCAGGAGATAAAAATGAAATTTAGCTAAACTTGGTGTGCACTGATATCACTTGTACCTCTCTTCCTGGAAACAATCTATGCTTCCTATAGGTCCATTTATTGAGTCATACACTGCATTTTAAAATACCTTTACTGAACTTTTTGAAGACAGTTATAACTATCTGGCCTCCGAAAGGAAAAGTAAGAGAAAAGGAAAAGTGACTTCCAATCTTCATCACAAGAAGTATAGTTTATCCCTACACAATTACATGCAAGTATCTCTTCTTTCTATAATCCATCCGTTAACTATGCACAAATCATTAACAGTTCAATCCTGGTGTCTGCAAAAAGACCATAAGGGTTCCCAGAATTTTATAGAAACATCTTAATTTAACCTTGGTCAAACAATCCAGCTTTGTCCTCCTTCCCTTTGCTTTAGCAATCTTGATCTTTAATTCAGTTGGAGTAGGACTTGATATCTCTTCAGTTTTTCTCATCTCGCGTGCTTTTTGCAGACTTCAGCAAATCTCTTCTGTAAATCCAATAAATAGCCATTATCCAGGTTATATTCTTGGCTCGGCATCTTTCCGCTTCTCGCTTTGTCAAGATTTCATCAGCTCTGTTTAACCATGTCTCTCTTAGTATTCCTTTCAGTCGATTCACTCTTCCCTTTGTATATTTGTTTTGTGATTCAATGTCATTCTCTATATAACAAACAATTTCAGTGTATTTCTTTTTTTAATGGTTGTTCCTTATGTATTCAATCTGGATTCGTTTAGCACCCACTCATTCTTAAACACAATTTATTTTCCTGCTGGGTTCAGATTACATTTAGGTTTGTTTTGATTGCCCGAACTTTCATTTCTCTTAACTGGATAGAAACATACTCCACTATATAACCATTGTTGCTTTTTTTTTTTTTTTACATCCAGCAGACCAGACACTACATATCTAACATCATTTGTATATCTTACATTAATCATTTTCCCTATCATTGCCAACCATTTGATCACAAATTCATCTACTTGCTGTGATATTTCACTATGTGTAGTTTTCAATCCATTTTCCCACCAAAGCCAATTTAGTCTTTGATACATTCATTTTCAGACTCATATCTGTTGCATCATATGAGCTAACATTTCTACAAATCATTTCAGTTCTCAGAAAAAATATATAACCTTTCTGCAGCCAAACACACATACACAATCAAACATGTCTGGTCTCTCCACCTGTAATTTTTATATAATTGTAAATTCATCGACAACCAAACAGATGTACACCTCCTTCTCTTACTCTTTGCTTAATGCTGAACCATTGGCCAGTCACTCCATTTTTCTCATACTGAGTGGCTTTATTTCCACTACCCATAGGCGTCCGATTGAATTCAGCAATCAGCCTTCCCTCCCAGCTCAATATTTGCACATATTATTCTATTAATCAAATCTTTACACTGTATCATTCATTTTCTCAATAAGCTTTTACTTTTTTACTGATCTGCTTGAAGAGCAAAAATCTGGTCTGTGCACCAGGCTTAAATCACCCTGCGCCTCCCAAATGTTGCTCTGTGTCTCTTGTATAGAATGTTGCCAAACTTCTTGGGTTCATGCCCACTGATTGTCACGTAGTAATTGCATCCATTCCCATAGATCCAGTAATTACATTTTTCCAATCGGTCAGGTATGAACCAGTGAGATAAAAATATTCAGTCATGCAGATACTACAGCAGGTAGCATAGTAAACGTAAGTTAGTAAAAAAAAAAAAAAAAAGGACCACAAATATCTTATCAGGATTTATTGCTCAGGTTTTTGCAGTGTGAACTTCAGCAGAAAGAGGACAGATGTTCCCCATCACTGGTCATGTCTGTTAATCTGAGAGACTATTTGATTGAAGAGCAGAACATAATAGCTTCAGATAAATAAACCTGGAGACCCTTTCAGCTGTAGCTTTCTATATTTACAAACTTTTGGATTTCTCTAAGCAAGCTTTGGACAATGAACAAGACTAATAGCCATCCAGAAGTTGTCTAGAGAGACTGCTCATGAATTTAGAGAGAGGGAGAGAAAATAATCACCCTGTCTAAATCCTTGAATGTATTCTTTTCTGTTCTGTTTGACAAAATACCTCTTGATATCTGGAATAAAACAAGTGAACGGAAAGGGGCAAGGTTTTTATGCATGTGATTGCTTTATTTATTGTCACTTCTGCTGTTTTCAAGAGGGATCATTGTGTACAACTTAGACATTTAGCTTTGTCACTGCCGCACCAAATAAATCAGCCTTCAAAAACAAAACTAATCCAAGCCAAGTATTGCTAAGCTTTGTGTAATTTTGCTTTGGCTTTTCCAAAGCTATCAATATCAACAGTTATGAATGTCTTGATATGATAGTTACTTCAGTAATAATAAAAGGTTAATGACTTGGATGTCTTCTTGTTTCCTGGGCAAATCAAAATCCACCAGAGAAAACAGGTGAATTGTCAATTCATAAAGAGATAGATTGAAGGATCTCTCTGAGCATCCAGTAATTTGGTTGCTTTAGCAACACTGACCCTGTCATTGTTGGCACAAATGTTCTGTTTGTAAGAGGTCGCTATAGCTTTTACATTATTTTTCTTAAACTATTACAAATATAAGTTTGTCACATAATCCCAGTATTTTGAATGATTTTATTAGGCTTAAAGATAGGTGTTTTCGGTTATCTACATCTATTCTCAGAAAACGTCTGCAGCATCCTACATTACTGTTTGTAAAAAAAATAGTTAGCTAACAATGATACAGAACATTGTAATGTCTTATACAGAAGATATGGTTGTACATTATTAAAAATTACAAACCTTTTGAGAAAGATATAGATACCAAGTGCAACTGCACTGCAGTCTTAAAATGCAGCTATTTATATATTTGGTAGAGATGCTCTTTCCAATGAGCAGAGGTCATGCCTGTTTGGCTGCTGAAAAACTTGGTCAGCCTGTGAAGATGACCATGAACACAATTTGCTCCTCAATTCTACCTTCCCACTCTCCTCTCTGCCTCTGGCCATAATTCGTGGTAAGATACAGATGGGATACAAGTTAAGACAGTCTGAAATAACAGCTGACATTCCTATGCATCCAGATAACCAGACATTTGCATCTGAGATAAGAGGAAGATTTTAGCAGCAACAATAGATTTGGTGAAAAGTCCTGGGGTGGGAGCAATTAAGAAAAACTACTCTGTCACCTGTTTTGTTGTTGTTGTTATTGCCTGATTTAAATAAAAAAAAAAAACAGGAAAACTGAGAAGATATCTATGAGTGTGAAAGGAGGAATGGCTAAGAAGCAAAAGGGAATGGACAAATGTCACTATAGCCTTTTTTTCTACCTGAAGGGGCCGAGGGCATAACAATTGTGCGGACACCATATGATGGGTCCTTTTTGCTATCTATTCCATCCCTTTTCTTCCAGAAGAGCACCTTTTTAAAACTCCATCATATAAATCCAACTGCTTGGAGGTTATAATTTTTCAGCTTCAAGCAGATCAGTCCCTTCTCCTTCTCCAGTAGCTCTTTCTCATTTTTCTTCTTCTTTGTCAATGCTTACTGCCTTGAAAAGGGAACAATTGGCACAAGCCGGATGAAACAGCATACTGAGTAAATGACCCTAGAAGCAAGTAGTATGTGGAATCACTGGCAATTTGCTTATTTTTTAAAAAAAGTTGTCCTGATTGGTTTTAGAAAATAAATCAGGATAACAAAGAGGTGGATTTAACAGATTAACAGAGTTGGAAGGGACCTTATAGGTCATCTAGTCCAACCCCCCCACTCAAGCAGGAGACCCTATACCATTTCTGACAAATGGCAGTCCAATATTTTCTTGAAATCTCAAGTGATGAAGTTCCCACAACTTCTAAAGGCAAGCTGTTCCATTGGTTGATTGTTCTCACTGTCAGAAAGTTCCTTCTAATTTCTAGGTTGAATCTCTCTTTGGTCTGTTTCCATCTATTATTCCTTGTCTGGCCTTCAGGTGCTTTGGAAAACAGCTTGACCCCCTCCTTTCTGTGACAGCCCCTTAAATATTGGAAGACGGCTATCATGTCTCCCCTGGTCCTTCTCTTCACTAGACTAGCCATGCCCAGTTCATATAACCGTTCTTCATATATTTTAGTCTCCAGTCCCCTCATCATCCTGGTTGCTCTCCTCTGTGTGCTTTTGGTTTTTCTTACCTAAGTGTAAGACTTTACTTTTCTCTACATTGAATTTCATTTTGTTAGATAGGGCCCAGGGTTCAAGTCTAGATCTTGAGCCTATTTTCTAGAGTGTTAGCTATTCCTGCCAGCTTAGTATCATCTGAAAATTTGGTTAGTTCCCCTTCTATTCCCTCATCTAAATTGTTTATGAAGATATTGAAGAGTACTGGGCCTAAGATGGAATCTTGTGGCACCCCACTGTTTACTTCTCTCCATGTAGACTTAAATGGATGCAGTAAGCTGCCCATAGTTCAAGGCAACTGTGAGTTGGGTGGCTGAATAAATGAATGAATGAATAAATAAATTAATAAAACTTATTAGTAGAACGGTCCTGTATATTGTGCTATCTCGATTGTTCCTTGCTGTCAGTGAGAAGTCACCTAGATTTTTTCAGCCCAAATCCTACATCCCTATTAAAGGCATGTCAGAACAACCAAGCAAATCTACTTTTTTTCCCCTGTCACTCATCCAGTCCTTTATGGCAGGCATGAATAACCTGGACTGCTAATGTCATAATGCTTCATTGTCTCAATGTCATAATGCTTCTTTGTGGTTTTCCATGGCTTCTCTGACCAGGCTTTGGAAAACTGACAGTCCCAGTCGTTAGTTTCTGCTGTTTTCCTGGTAAGATATTTGGAAACGATTTGCCATTGTTTTCTTCCTAGAGCTGAGAGGTAGTAGCTATCCAGGGTCCCCAAGCAGCTCCTGTGCTTTACGTTGGACTAGAACTCACAGTCTTGCAGTTTGTAGCCAGATGTCTTAATCACTTACTAAATTCAAAACAAAAATAACTAAAACTCCCCTCCCCACAATATATTCTGATGCATTTAGTGGCTCTAGAACATTCAGTATAATTCTTAACCATCAAAATTTTGCCCTTCACTATTTGAATTGCACTTCCTGCTAGCCAAAATATGGTTTGATTGGGTTTGTCATAACGTGTTGTGTGAACCCAGCAATTTGTGGCTTAGTATTATGAACTCAAATTGATAGCTTTTTTCAGTTCAGAATCCTTATCAGTCTTCTTTTGTTTGTGTCCTCAACAAATGGTCACAGTTCATAAATCTTTCATTCAGCAATTCACATTTTAAGGGAATTTGGCCATGGGTAATGGAACACAGCTCATTAATGACAATTCCACATCACATGCTTTTTCACTTAATAGCACAAAGAGCAACGCAGCATGTAAGACTCTTGGTGAGGCAGGCATCAAGCAATATCTCTGAATTGCTAGAAGTTGCTAAACTGAATTGCCCAAGAATCTGAGTCAATATGATCAACGGTGGAAGATGCTAAAGGTGTAGTTTCACAAAATCTAGTTTTCTGGAATTCTTCCATGAAGCTGTATACCTCCATGGGCATTCTAGTTTTCAGTTATAATAGAAATTATGTCTGAATAATTCCATATTATTGATTAAATACATACAGGATATCTTAGTTCACTAAATTAACATATTTTGCTGGTATTGAGAATGGCATTATAGATGTTAAGGAATAACAGATTAAGTCCCAATTAAAACTCCCTTTAAAAAGTGAATTCCTTTATATGTGGAATTGAATAAATGAATTTCTTAGCGCTTAGCATAACGTTTCAATAACAACAATGTGAAACTTTTATACCTACACTTATTAATATTCATAGAGTGTGATGCTCATTAAATGTAATAATGGACTTTTTTATTAAGTAGAATAATTGTGCATACACTTTTATACCATAGCCATTAAACCTACCCTTTAAACCAATACCAGAAATTTGTAGCTATTTCTATTCACCTCAAATAAGATAAACTTCCCCATAACAATACAGGGCAATCCCTAGGGTTCAGTTCCTATCCATTTAATATGTACAGTTTTTCTACATATGAAAATGCTTGAAGGTTACCATGCCAACTAGGCTTCTAAAACTGTCAATTATCTAGCATAAAAGTTAGGACTTAAACAGTGAGACAGGCTTGAGTTCTGAACTTAGGCTGCTGAATAATGCAAGTATTCTTTTATTTGCCCTTTGAATAAGTGGAGATTTGACAAAGCCCTTAAAATGTTTTCATTATAACATTTTCAAGTTATATGACTATGCTCAAGCCCTTTTTACAGAAGAAAAATTGAAGCTGAAAGAATAAGGTAATATAAAATCTCCCATAAAACAATCATGATCAAGCTTCCTACAACTTGACTTGCAACTGGCTGTACTTCTGAGTTTTCTTGGTAAGACTAAGGGAAGAGGATCTTAATTGCTCTTTCATGGATTTAATTCTGACACTGATGTCTTCGCTAATACAGTAGTATGATTGATTGATTGATCTGCTTATGCACCATCAAGTTGTTTTCGGCTCCTAGCAACCACACAAATAGAAGCAGCAGCATATCTGCACTTTATTTATCTCTTATTTTCTATTCTTTTCAAGTATTAATCATTCCTAGGGGAGCTAAAAACAAAATCACAATTCATAAAACATTGCTCAGAGAAATAATACCTATTTTAAAAGTAAACTTTCCACTGTTAACAGTTTCATGTGAATATTAAATAACGGGTGAATCAACCAAACATGAGCTACGTCACATTAATCACTTCCAATCGAACCCTCATGACAACTGATTGCAACTTCCTACTCAGGGATAGATAAACTTCTGCTTTAGCAGTGCTCATTACTCCTGATCCTTGTTGGTGATCTGCAAGGGTACCATGGTTGATGGTATTGAATCCACCAAGATGGTACTAAATGCACCTAAGTAGATCTGGATAAAGACCATCTACTCAGAAAGGTCAATGCTTTTTCTGTTCCATATCCAAGCCTGACCTTCAATTGGAAGGGATTTAGATCATCCTCAAAAAAATGGGGTGGGTGGGAGATGTTGGTGATCGAATGAAGTTATCCATGTCAGCATTCTGATGCTGCCATAAAAAGACGAGGCTTGACTTTTCACCTACTTATTTTCTCTGTAGATAATATCCCCTAGGAGATGGGATGGGGGGGGGAACATTCCTGTGGGGTGAGGTCAGAAGCAGGTGAGTCTGACTTGGAAGATGGCCAATGAGAAGATAAGAATTGGGAAATGGAAAGGGAAGGGTTTGGGGGTCAGAGTTCGGGGACAACTAAGTCGGGGCCAGATCTGTCGTACTCAATAAATTGAATATTTCAACAAAGATTAATTGTTTGGGAGTGCAATTTATTTGAGATGACATCGAAACCTGACAATCCAATATGGTCAGATAGAGTGATGCGGCCTCTTCAAGAAAGGACACACTACCATGTAATTTAAGGCAACTGGCATCATGTCCCCGCCCCTTAGACAGGAATTAATTATGTCCTGAATTAACCTATGGACATAATTCTTGACTTCCCAAATGATTTAGGTGAGACAGGGATATCCAGCAGTCTGAGAGCAAAGCATCTGGAGCTAAGGTTAAGGTGAAGAGGGGTGTTCTGTCTTTTTACTGCAATGGCCTTCCTACTGTCAGCCATCACATCTTTCTCTTCATATGTTTCTATGGCTGTTTTGTTCACTTCCCATATCTTCCCCAGGCCACCTCTTTGTACTGACAACATTGGCTGAAGTATGCAGACGATTTCTGCCAAGCCAAAATTAGTCATCCAGCATCACCATCTACCATCACTAGCACGGTATTGCTTCTGTTGCAAACTTACCATTACACCCTTCTTCCAAGTCCAGATCAAAACTCCCAACTCTTTCAGTTTGTTCAGATAACAGTTCTTCTAAGGAAATAAATCTATTTCTGTTAGAAATCTCAGGCTATTGCTGAGCACTTTGTAAGCCGCCCTGAGTCTTCGGAGAAGGGCGGCATATAAATCAAATTAAAAAAAAAAATTTATTCATCATTTCAAACACCACAGTTGATCAGCCTCCTAGTGCTTCTACCCAGAGCCATTCCAAATCTACAGCTCTGTCTTCAGTCTTTGCTGTCCACATTGTGTGCATCTCCGGGGGCAATTCATTCCAGAGGGCAGGTGCCCCCACAGGGAAGGCTCTCCCCTAGGTATCACCAGTCGACATTGTTTGACCGACGGCACCCTGAGGAGTCCCTCTCTGTGGGAGAGTATTGGCCGGTGGGAGGCTATCATTGGCAGAAGGCGATCTCGTACATACCCAGGTCCTAAGCCATGGAGCGCTTTAAAGGTGGTGACCAACACCTTGAATCGCACCCGGAAGACCACCGGGAGCCGGTGCAGCTCGCGCAGGAGAGGTGTTACATGGGTGCGCCATGTCGCTCCCATAATCACCCGCGCAGCCGCATTCTGGACCAGTTGGAGCTTCCGAGTGCTCTTCAAGGGGAGTCCCATGTAGAGAGCATTACAGTAGTCCAGACGGGATGGGACGAGGGCATGAGTGACCGTGCACAAGGCGTCCCAGTCCAGAAAGGGATGCAACTGGTGAATCAGGTGAACCTGATAAAAAGCTTCCTTGGCCACAGCCGTCATATGCTCTTCTAAAGACAGCCGTGCATCTAGGAGAACACTGATCTCACCCCCAATAGCCAGCTGGCTATACCGGGACGCTGGAAATCACAGCCACTTGGTCTTTGAGGGGTTGAGTCTGAGCTTGTTTCTCCCTTTTTGCAAGACACACATTTTGACCAATCTGCTCCTGTTGTCTCTATGGCATCTTCCATGTTTACCAGATCTGAAATGGGAGCTATCACACTGCACTGTCAACCACAACCTAAGCCGTTTCTCTTTAAATCCCTTTTAGCACTCACACCCGTCCAACCTTTTCTCAATCTTTATTTCATTACAGTTATTTCTCCCTGTCTTCCTAAATTCTAATTCTAACACTACTACTGATGTTTGGGTAATGAATCAAGAAACTACCCAAACTCAAAGAAAACCAAGAACCCCACATTTCAACCCTGAGCTACAAATATTCTCCTGTATAGGTGCCTAAATTTTAATTTACCCGCCTTGTCAATTTTATAGCCTCCTCACTGCTAAAACATCTCAGTCCATCAATCTCTCAGTGTCTGAAAACTGGATGCCATCATAAAATTCTTCATGAGTAATAGCTCCTTGAAAAATAATTGCTTTATGCCCATCATGTTTAAAACTATTTGTTTTATTAGCCTAGGCCTATATATTTTAAAACAAACAATTCTAGGTTTAAATATTGTGAAAGAAGAAAAAATCCGTACTGTCATATTTTTAATGTTAGTCATAATTTTCCACTTATCTTTAAGCTACAACATAAACTGCAGTGTTGTGGATTATTATGAGTGAAGAACTACCCAGATAGATCAGGAAGGAGTCCTTGGGTGGGAAGATCAAAGAGTATGCATTGCTTATGCCCGCACGGTAGGTCTTATCTGTTGGAATTGGGATGACTGAGATATATTCCTCATGCTACCTTTAATCAGTCTTGGATTAGCTAAAATGATTTCTCATTCTGTACCTACATCATACCATATTACAGGCCTATCTAAACTTTTATTTTTATTTTTAATGTAATAATTCACCTATCCCCGTGATGGCGAACCTATGGCACGTGTGCCACAGGTGGAAGGCATATTTGTGAGCACGTGAGCGTTGCCCTAGCTCAGCTCCAGCATGCATGTACACACCGGCCAGCTGATTTTTGGGCCTTCTGGGTCAACCGGAAGTCAGGAAACGGGCTGTTTCCAGCCTCCTTAGGGCCTCTGGGGGAGTGGAGAAGGCTGTTTTCGTCCTCCTCAGGCTCCAGAAAGGTTCTGGAGCCCGAGGAGGGGGAAAAACGGACCTACCGGGCCCATGGTGCCATCACATGCCAAAAGCGGGGGGAGTGCAGGGGGGGGTCACACATGCATGCGCAGGGGGCATTGAATTAGGGGTGTGGGCACGCAGGCATGCGGGACCCCCCTGCACTCCCCCCGCTTTTGGCACACGACGACAAAAAGGTTAGCCATCATTGACCTATCCTAAAGGTCGTAAGAATGCTGGTAAAAATACTGCCCTGAATAGGACAGAATCAACATGCGATTCAGACACTTGGTCAATGACGCAGGGGCACTCTGATAATTTGGATATTTTTCATGTATCTGAACTCAATAGTTCAGCTCTATGCCCTACTCCATTAGGCATAGTGAGATGTTTCTATATTGTACCTTACTCTTTCTCTGTAATGTGAGAATGACATACGGAAATCTTGTAAATGTCACTTTTAACTGATAGAGAAAAAGTATCTAGTTTGGACAAAAGAATTCTAATCCAAAGGTGGGTACAAATGAACTTTCTCAATTCTTCTCAATTCTTCACTGAATCTGTAGGCAGAGAAATTGGATAGATTTCTTCAGACTTTATCCAGGAAAAGAGAGATTTTCAATATTTTTTCTATATCACTGCTAGCAAAGAAATCCGATAGAGAGGACATCTCCTCTCTCAACATGTCTTCTTTGGAATTTGATTGAATGTAGGAACATAAAATATTAGCCAGACAACCTGCTGACTTATTGAAGAATGGAAGGCATGATGAAAGAATGACCTTCACAGATACCTGTTGACTATCCTAGAACTAAAGAAATCAAAGACACAGCATCCTCCTCCATGAGAAATTATCTGTAATTTTGCACATCTTTCTAAAATTTGCTTTAATCAAAATGAATCCAAACTGGTACAAAAAAAGTGAATAATAAAGTATCTGTTTGACATTACTTTAATCCCCTAATGCATGTATGTATGCCATTAGGAATGTGAACGCATCTTCTAATCCAGTTTCCTTAACCTGATAAATACAAGATACATTTCCAAAAGCCACGTTGATTGGGAATTCTAAAAGCAGAATTTAGAGGGGAATCTGCAAAAGGATGGGCAAAAAGTGAAAAACCAGCATTTGCAGGATTGCTGTTCTTTTTATTTGGCTTGGTCCCTGGCCTTAGAAAGCTAAGAGAAGAAAGTCTAAACACAACATTTTATCATCAAGCCTGGTTTTTTTTTTATAGAGATAATATGGTTCAGTGTCAAAATCCATCTTTGTCATTAGAATTACTCATCAGTCCATGTACTGGAGTAATTTCATCTGCACATAGTTTACACTCCAAAACCCTTTTAGAGTTGCATGCGCCTAAGCTTTAAGTCATTGTAATTCTGCCAGGAGCGATTAAGAAAAAAACATTTCAGCTTTTGGATTCATAATGACACCCTTTAGTGTGTGTTCTTTTTCCCTGCAAGCACCTGAGGCAGCAGTTTCTCACTTCAGAGGTCGTTGCCCTCAGAGACTGACATATCAGCTTCATAAATATTCAAGCCTCCATGAAGTTACTTCTGGTATCTATCTAATATGAAGGAAAGTTCATCAGCAGATCTGCACTGTTCATCAACAGAACTATAGCACTAATATCTAGCAACAGAGAAGAAAAAAAAACCTTTTGAACGCATTCAATATGTTGGATGTATGATATTCTGCTTGTAATCTTGGTGTGTTCATGAGAAGAGAACCAATACAAAGTTCCAGAATTTCTATCAAGTTTCTCAAGGTCAACAATCATGCCTGGAGGGAGGTGGGGTTATTAGGATCATTTGGATAAATGACTTTTAATCTACCTATGTTGTGATCCTGGTGCTGTTCCCTTGCTTCTAATAGTGAGCCTACCTGGAATGAATTTGCCACAAGAGTTTGATCTACAGTAAATTCAATTAATACAAAAAATAATTCTTGTAGAAGTTCTGAATCAATATTACATGGAATCAATCACTCAATGAATTGCATGCCCTATTGGCCTCTTAATTTTTGCGGAATGATCAAATAAATGCTAATACCCAAAACTTATAACAAATAAGAGCAGTAAAATACAGCAGTCAGAAGAAAACAAACCAAGCCATACCACAGCAGCCATCCCATCGTTTTGACAGGAGCAGTTCAAAAGTGGTGACTTTAAAACAGTGGTCCCCAACCTTTTTATCGCCGCGGACCAATCAGCCTTTGATAATTTTACCGTGGCCCGCTGAGCGCGCGCAGGGGTGGGGGCTTTGGGCCACACGTGCGTACCTGCGCGGGGCTCTCTTCCCTGGAGCCTTTGCGCACGGCCCAGGAGCTTTTGCGCACGGCCCAGGAGCTTTTGCGCACGGCCCAGGAGCTTTTGCGCACGGCCCAGGAGCCTTTGCGCTGCAGCGTTCATGTCCCCCGGCCGCTGCGCGGCCCGGTGCCAGGTACTCCACGGCCCGGCACCGGTCCGCGGACCGGGGGTTGGGGACCACTGCTTTAAAACATTTTAGAAAATCAAGTAATTTTTCTTTGGTGTCTAAATCATGTTATAAAAATAATGCAGAAGTTTGCTCAAAGGATAATGCTCAAGTTTGCTCATTGTAGACTCACTGATAAGCTCTCTGTAACATATATCTGTCATATCAGTGTTGAGGAAGCATCCATATCTGCAGGTATCTCCTTCTACAAGTGGCATACAGAGTTTATCATGGATTTGTAGTGCTTCCTTCAACTATTTTTATAGGGAATCCACAAAACATTAAAACTTAGTAATTTTCATTATGTTTTTCCCCCTAAGATTCTTCTGGTTGTTGGCCCAACTTTTATCTATGAAGGCTAATGCAATCTCTGCAAGTACATAATGCCTTTACTGCTATTCCCCTGCCTCAAATATTGGCAATGTGAAATGTCATATGCAGGAGTGCAGACATTTGTTATAAACCAGATGATGACATGTGTCTCACTATATAATTTGCACCAGTTGCATCAATTAATGCAATTCCATCATGTAAGTGACATCAATTGTCCCCTCCTTGCCTCTTCCATGGATGCGATCACAAGTTAGATTGATAGTGACTAGAACCCTTGTAGCGAATGATTAGCACTGCTTATTATGTCAGATTTTAAACCTTTCTACCCATCTTTTTAGCAGTATTGCATTATTATGGTTAGCTTGCGAGGACAGACAGATGTTTAAATTCGATTTGGCATTTTTGCCCACCTATCCAGCCCTTCCGAAAGACCACGGATAGGCAGAAGTTATTTAATGGTATTGTTAAATATATAATGGTATTTATTTAAAGATATTGTTGGAGGATATAAACTGTTCTAAGTAAAGCTGCCTTTTGCAATTGACTGATGGTGAATTTGTCAATGCCGATGGAGTTCGTGGTACTCCGGATATTTTGGGATTGCATTCAAGGCACCTATTATTATTGGTACTATCCTTATTTGCTTTTACTACAATCATTCTACTTCTGTGTGCTGGTCTTTGAATTTTGTGGTTTTCCTCCAGTTCTTCTATTCTGCTGCCTTCAGGTACAATGCCACCTTTTACAATGTGCACCAAGCTCCAAATGGCTATTCCCACAATTAAATCCCATCCCACAGAAAACAGATATTGTTCTCAGTAAAGCAATTTTGTGTGCAGCTCTCAACTGAAGAATAATGATTGAATTGGGCTAACAGCTACTTATCTGAATGCAACCAAAGTGTAACAAAGTGTGTCTACCCCACACTCTACCAGGTATGAGTCTATAGCACACAGTTACTATGTGAGCATGCTTACTGGATTCTGTTGCTGTGAAGTGTATGCAATGAGGAAAATATCCAGCCACTGTGATAACATCATTATGGGATGATGTTCACAAAATGTAAAACAGCCCTGAATAAACTCCTGCTTGATGATAATGTATCTAAATGACACCATGGAAAGACCGAATCCATTAACATATTGGAGAAATTATCTGCCGAAAATGGGATGCTCTCTGATTTTGGAGATGGCAAAGTGGGATCACTTGAAATGGTTTATGCTCTGCAGGAGTCTCATGTAGATAGAACTGTTGTTTGCATTTATTTTCAGGTGTGAAAAGTTAACAATGCACACATAGAATGACTCATTCTCAAAACTACGAATAAAAATTCTATTGGAATACATTTTTTTTCGATAATGCCCTTTTTTGTTCTAAAATAAATTGTGGCATCTATACATTTTAGACATTTGCAGGGTGGTTATCTAATGGAACAAACTGAGAACAGAATAGCTATTAAAAGTTTTTTTTAAAAAAAATAGTGCCAGCTTTTAGGGAAGAAATTTTCTTATGACTGTTAAAAATAACAAATGCAAAAAAATGGAATAAGAGCTAAATGGACTGTCTTGAAAATGTTTGTCATAAGAGGAATAAAAATGTAGACATTTTATTTTTTTTTAAAATAACCAACACCCTAGCAAATATTCCCACAGAGATAATAAAATAATTATCTATAAAATATCTTTTATAAAATAATTCTTGTTTAGGAACATGATAATATATTAGAAAATATAGATGACTAAAAGTCATCAATAATCAAAAAAATTATATATATAAATCAGTATCATCAAATATTTATTCCTATTCTTCTGGCCAATAGTAAGCAGAGCTGAGTTTCTGACAGTAGTGTTTGCAGTCCTGTCCTTCATAACTTCCCAAAAATTAGAATAGAATAGAATAACAGAGTTGGAAGGGACTTTGGAGATCTTCTAGTCCAACCCCCCGCTTAGGCAGGAAACCCTATACCATTTCAGAAAAATGGATATCCAATCTCTTCTTAAAAACTTCCAGTGTTGGAGCATTTAATACACAATTGTTGATTCATTGTATCTTGTTATCTCTTGCTGGTTTTTTGAACCAAGTGACAATCAAGAGAAAAGAAATCTTTGAAAAGTGAAGTTATTTGAAAAGTGGAAGATTATTTAAAATATCATGGGTTGGACATTCGAGAAGTTTGACTGAACTTGCGAGAGGTTTTCTTTTACAACGTGTTTCCCTGGACACAATGAACGCCACAGAGCTTGAAAGGTAAGACACGCGTCCCACTTCTCACGTGTCCCACTTCTCACCTGCCCCGCTTGCCACCCCCAAATTGCATACCTAAAGGAGGCGGGTGGCTAAGCAAGGGGAAGGAGCCCTGCCATGTCTAGTGAGGGGGAGGGGAGAAAAGACGGCAAGGGGAGCCATGCCTCGCTCCACGCATCTCGCTTCTCTCCCACCCCACCTGTCAGGAATGAGTCTTTGTGACACTCATCGCGCCACTGCTGCCTTGTGGAGCAGGACTCTGCAAGGCTTGTGCCCTTGCACACACAAATGGCAGCACTGCCGCAAGATTTGACATACCAGCAAAGCCACGAGCGGCAAGACATCAGCTGTCCCGGTATGATGAAGCTCACAGTGGAGCTGCAGTTCATGCATGCAACGGTACAACAAGCCTTGCAGAGTCCTGCTCCACAAGGCAGTGGCGGCAGCAGGACATGTCAGGGCAGCGGTAGCCAGCCGCTCGGTCGGTGCGAAGAACAGGGAGGGAAGGGCATGTTTCCCCCCTTCCCCCCCTCCGGCCTCGCCTCCTCAACTCGTTTTGGTTGTGTGGCAAGCAACCAGAGGAAATGGCGGGACCAGCTGCACAGGCGTGTAAATAGTTGGTGGGGGGCTTATTTGGTGTGTGTGGGGGTATTTTAACGCATGTGCTGAAAAGCCCGATTGGGCTTATTATCCGGAGAGGTCTTAGTTCGGGGAAACACAGTATATGAAATGTGGTGGTTGCGATATAAAAATTATGAGCACCTTCAAGAAAAAGCAATGTGACTATTTTGGACAATGACATGTAAGAATAAATATTAGGTACTTTAATTTAGTGTACAAGAATAGACTCAAGGGAATGCAGTGGTGGCAGATGACTCATGTTTTGGAAAAAAAGATTAATATATGTGCTTTGGCAAAGTACACTATGTTACTTTCAGGCAGTAACATGCAAACAATAAAAAAGTATTGATACTTGCCAACCTCTTTAGGGAATGACATTAAAATAATCATAACTCCTATTCTCATTTTAGAGATGAAAAATTGGCAAAAATAATTGAATATAGCAACAATCTTGCATTCTGATATTTATACATAGTTAGAACAGGGTAGAATAACAGAGTTGGAAGGGACTTGGAGGTCTTATAGTCCAACCTCCAGCTCATGTAGGAAACCCTGTACCATTTCAGACAAATGGTTGTCCAATATCTTCTTAAAAACTTCCAGCGTTAGTGCATTCACAACTTTTGGAGGCAAGTTGTTCCACTGTTTAATTGTTCTAAGTGTCTTGAAATGTCTCCTTAGTTCTAGGTTGCTTCTCTCCTTGATTATTTCCATCCATTGCTTCTTGACCTGCCTTCAGGTGCTTTGAAGAATAGCTTTTTTTTTAGTTCACATAATATATATAGTTGGAATAATACTTTGTATGCCCTTAGTTGCAGGTCCTCAAAACTCAACCCATCTAATAGAAGACAACACTGATGGTTAGAATGGATTTCATAAATAGTTGTAGATTGTGTAAAAGTGTGACTTTCTGAGAATTCCCTGTATAACTGGAATTGTGAATCTTGCACTAACATTCTTGAAGAGGATCTCACTATCAATTTTCTATAAATATGAGTATGGCTACCATAATAAACTCATTTTCTTAGTATATCATTCAACAATTAGGTCTGTTAATGCTTGCATTGAATTTTGCTATAGTTTTATATGTGTTATAATCAATATACTGTAAGCATCCTTCTCTTTGAGCTATAAAGTTTAAGTTCAACTAAACTAGCCTTAATTAAAATAAATGATACCATCGAATGGTGCAATTCTATTTACTGAAAAACAAAATCATGATAAAAACCAATCTAATTTACTGTCTTGTTTTCCCTGGCCAACCAGAAGCTTATAAGCAGCAAAGAAGCAGAAAATGAGTACATTCTGCTGTTCTGAAAGTCTAAAACTGGTCTACTCGATTTTAAACTAGAATTGGGTAATATAAGCCTGTAATATAAGCTATTTCATCGTTTTTGGTAACTCCCACTCTGTTTCCAAATTAAAAGAGCTTTTAAAACCCCAAATAGCTTGGCAGCAGAAAATGAAACATAATAGCTGCTCTGATAGAAAGCTGTTCAGGTAGGCTACTTTATAATACTTTAGCTATTATTTTGTCTAGACTTGGGAAAGACTTTTCTCCACTCTTTGGCACTTAGTTTCTACAGGTAGTCCTTGACTTATGCCCACAATTGAGCCCAACATTTCTGTTGCTAAGGGAGACAGTTGTTAAGTGAGTTTTGTGCCATTTTACAACCATTCTTGCTACAGTTATTAAGTGAATCACTGCAGTTGTTAAGTTAGCAACTGGGTTGTTAAGTGAATCTGGTTTCCCCATTGACTTTGCTTGTCAAAAGGTCACAAAAGGTGATCACGTGACCCCAGGAGATTGCAACTATCATAAATACATGCCTGTTGCCAAACAGTTCAAATTTTGATCATGTGATCATAGGCATGTTGCAATGGTTGTAAGTGTGAAAAATGGTCATAAGTCACTTTTTTCAGTGTGCTGTTATAACTTTGAAATTATAGTAGTTCAGGTTGTTTAGGTTGTATTAGTTTTATGTGAGTAGAGAAGTTATTGAAATGTCAATTTCACACAGGTCCAACACAAAATAGAATAGAATAGAATAGAATAGAATAGAATAGAATAGAATAGAATAGAATAGAATAGAAGAATAGAATAGAATAGAATAGAATAGAATAGAATAGAATAGAATAGAATAGAATAGAATAGAATAGAATAGAATAGAATAACAGAATTGGAAGGGACCTTGGAGGACTTATAGCCCAACCCCCTGCTTAGGCAGGAAACCCTACACCACTTCAGACAAATGGTTATCCAATATCTTCTTTAAAACTTCCAGTGTTGGAGCATTTACAACTTCTGGAAGCAAGTTGTTCCACTGATTAATTGTTCTAACTGTCAGGAAATTTCTCCTTAGTTCTAAGTTGCTTCTCTCCTTGATTAGTTTCCACCCATTGCTTCTTGTCCTACCCTCAGGTGCTTTGGAGAATAGCTTGATTCCCTCTTCTTTGTGGCAACCCCTGAGATATTGGAACACTGCTATCATGTCTCCCCTAGTCATTCTTTTCATTTAACTAGACATACCCAGTTCCTGCAACCGTTCTTCATATCATCTTTGTTGTTCTTCTCTGCACTCTTTCTAGAGTCTCAACATCTTTTTTACATTGTGGCGACCAAAACTGAATGCAGTATTTATTCCAAATGTGGCCTTACCAAGGCATTATAAAGTGATATTAACACTTCACGTGATCTTGATTCTATCCCTCTGTTTATGCAGCCTAGAACTGTGTTGGCTTTTTTGGCAGCTGCTGCACACTGCTGGCTCATATTTAAATGGTTGTCTGCTAGGACTCCAAGATTCATCTCACAATTACTACTATTGAGCAAGGTACCACATATACTGTACCTGTGCATTTTGTTTTTCTTGCCTAAATGTAGAAAGTTACTTTTTTCACCATTGAATTTCATTTTGTTAGATAGCATTGTTCAAGTCTGTCAAGATCCTTCTGTATCTTAAGCCTATCTTCTGAAGTGTTGGCTCTTCCTGCCAGCTTGGTGTCATCTGCAAATTTGATGAGTTCCCTCATCTATTCTCTCGTCCAAGACATTGATGAAGATGTTGAAGAGTATTGGGCCTAAAACAGAGCCCCGGGGTACCCCATTGCATACTTCCCTCCATATAGATGCAGTTCCATTGAAGACTACACTTTGAGTGTGGTTGGTCAGCCAGTTACGAATCCATCTGGTGATGCTGTCTGGTGATGCTGTCTAACCCATATTTTTCTGCTTTATCTAGTAGTAGGTTATGGTCTACTTTATCAAATGCCTTACTGAAGACCAAGTAAATTATATCGACAGTATTCCTCTAGTCCACTAATTTTGTCACTTTGTCAAAGTATGAAATAAGATTAGTCTGGCATGATCTGTTTTTGACAACTAAGGGAAAGGAATTATAAATTAACGATGTCCACCGCATATAAGGAAAACCAATACAAAATGTTTTATAGATGGTAAATGCCATCGGAGAAGTTAGCAAAAATGTTCAAAGATAAATCAGCGAAATGTTGGAAATGTCACCAACTACCAGGATCTTATTATCGTATGTGGTGGACATGCCATGAAGCAAAAAAAAAAAAAAAAAAATTGGAATAAAATTAAAATCTGGCTGGAAGAAATGATGCAAATACATATTGAATTCAAACCAGAGTTGTTTCTATTGGGTATCCTACCTGACAAAATAAAAAGGAATATATTTATTTGATTATACATGTAATAACTGCTGCAAAAATTGTCTATGCTCAAAATTGGAAATTAGAGAAAATACCTTTGGAAGATGAAGTAATCTTCCCTGGTATTGAGGTCAGGTTGATAGGTCTGTAGTTTCCTGGATCTATTTTTTTTTCCTTTTTTGAAGATGGGAACTACATCAGTTCTTTTCCAGTCCTCTGGCAGTTCCCTGGTGCTCCAGGATCTTTGAAAGATATAGTTGAGTGGTTCTGAGATCTCATCCGCCAGTTCCTTTAGAACCTTGGGGTTCTGTTAACCTAATCTTGCATAGTTTTTTCTCCAGTAATATTGAACTGCAAACTAGGGCATACAAAATTTTTGCCAGAACAATTCTTGAATACAGCTCATCTATCTGGAACCCGCACTGCATATCAGATATTAATACAATTGAACGAGTCCAGAGATATTTCACAAGAAGAGTCCTCCACTCCTCTGCTCGCAACAAAATACCTTATGCCACCAGACTTGAAATTTTGGGCTTAGACAATTTAGAATTTCGCCGTCTTCGGTCTGACCTAAGCATAGAACATAAAATCATCTGCTACAATGTCCTACCAGCCAATGAATACTTCAGCTTCAACCAATACAAGAACACACAATAGATACAGACTCATGGTAAACCGATCCAAACTAGACTGCAGAAAATATGACTTCTGTAACAGAGTTGTCAACACCTGGAATGCACTACCTGACTTTGTGGTTTCTTCCCCAAATCCCCAAAACTTTAACCTTAGACTGTCTACTGTAGATCTCATTCCTAAGAGGTCTGTAAGGGGCATTTATAAGCACACCAGCGTGCCTACTGTCCCTGTCCTAATGTTTTCTTTTATTTGCATCCTTTTCATGTATTTATAATTATGTTTATACTTGTATCTGTCATAAAATACATGCTTGACGAAATAAATAAATAAATACAAATAAAATAAAAATAAATAATCCATCCAGTCCTGGTGATTTGAACTCATCTAGGATAGACAAGTGCTCACTTACCATTTTCTTCCCTATTTTAACTTGTGTCCTAATCTGTTTTTTGTGGTGCTCTTTTTGGTGGGTTTTTCCCTTTGTGTAAAGACAGATGCAAAAAATGAGTTAAGTAGTTCTGCTTTCTCCCTGTTGCTTGTCACCTTCTTGCCACTTTCTCCCAGCAATGGACCAATTGTTTCCTTGACTTTTTTCTTGTTTTTAACATGTTGGAAGAAGCTTTTTTTGTTATTTTTTACTTTTGTCGCAAGCCTTGTTTGTTGTGACCCTTAGCTTTCATCATTTCATCTTTCTGGGGTCGGGCTATTTGCTGATATTCTCCTTAGTTATATGCCCCTCTTTCCATTTTTTATACTTGTCCTTTTTGTTATTCAATTTGTCAGAGAGTTCTTTATGCAACCAAGCTGGTTTCTTTTGAGAGCTGTTATTTTTCTTCTTTATTGGTATTGGGCTAGACTGGGCTTTTATAATCTCACTTTTCAAAATTTCCCAAGCTTCTTGAGTTGTTTTCCCCTTGAGGATTCTCATCCATGGAATCCTTCCCAAGCGCTCTTTAAGTTTATTGAAATTAGCTATCTTAAAGTCCAAGACTCTAGTTTAATTGTTCTTGTTGCTTATTTCATATATACTGAGCTTTTATTCTTTTAATTTTGTGTGTTTTCCCAGGGCTGTTTATTTTTACAGGTATTTCTGAGTATAAAAGGATTTCTGCCTAGAAAGGGCAATTATAAACTTTAGATTTTTTTCCAAAATTAAAACACCTGAAGATCAAAACAGGAGAGCAAAAAATAAAGCATGAAATCTGGAGTTAATAAAGCACCTACCATTAAAACAATATAGAATATACTGTATTTTCTCAACATTGACAGTTGAGTTGACAGTTTAATTTTATGGAGTTTCACAGTATACTACTGAGAAGCCTTTATCTTAGATTCTCTTAGGTTTAATCTCTCTTGGCAGAAAGACTTACAGAAAAGCCTCTGAATAAATTGTACTTAGCCTGCTTATCTAAAACTGTAAACTTTTATTTATTTTCCCTATATTTCTAGGCAGTATGCATTCTACAAATGTGGTGGAAGGATAGCAAAGCCTTATTTGATGAAGTATTTAAATGAGATTCAAATAATGCTATTCATAGCAATTGCCATGTGCTAAAGAGTCTTCTACTATGTGGAAAAAAAAAGTCACATTTATGAATGTGGACATGAGAGTAGAATGTAGACTAGAGTCCATTGCTTGAGATAAGACAGGATCTGTACTACAGGACTTTATGCCACATATATTAAAGCTCACCTTTATGAACCTGAATTGTGGATGTCTCAGTTTCCAGAATTCCTAGTCAACATGCTAAATATTCTGAGAAGTCTATCTCACGGCATTTTTTCTCCTTTCCATTTAATATGTCCAATTCTTGGAGTCTGCCTGGATAAAGCCTTCCATGCAAGATTTATTGCCTCCTTCTTAGGACTAAGAATAAGTCATCCAGCTGGCTTTATGTCAAGACTAATGCTCCTGGTTTTCTGATTTGTAGCCTGATGCCTTAACCATTATACAAAGCTGAATCTCAGAGTATATCTACTCTAGCACAGGGAGCCACAATATCTGGTCCATGGACCGCACAGAACTGCAGCATGCCAGAAACCAGGCCACGCAATAAGCAAAGCCCCATCTGCGGGATGCAAGCAGCATGTGAAACCATGCCCCCTCCAGTCCATGGAAAATCTCTCTCCATGGAACTGGTCCCTGGTGCCCAAAATGTTGGTGGCTCTAGCACATATCACAGAGTTCAGCTTAATTTCAGGGAACTGGAAATAGAACCAAAGCCCAAGTCTTTTAGAAATCACAATATTTTATTGACTTAACAAATGCTTTAGTAATATGCTCTATTGTTTACAATGGTTCTTGTATGAATTTATATCAAGATAAACCCATTAGAGACACATCTGGAGTAACCAAGTTTAGGCAATCTCTCTACCACATTTAATAGTTTAATATCAGAGCAAATAATTCAGGATTTTCTTACTGCAGTGAAGTCATGAAGGAAGGAAAAACCATACACTGCGGAACATAGCCTCCTTCCACCTGAAGCAGAATTCTCACCACAGAATTGGCTTTTAACAGTTATTGATATTCACATGAATATCATGGCTTCCTTGTTCCCATTGCTTCCCCCTTTTCCACATTTGCAAAATGCTGAAAGGAAAAAACAAACACCATCACAAGGTACATTAGATTGGAATAAATATAAAGAAAATGATTGGTATTATTGTTAGAGAAGCATCTTAAAGATTATAGCTTAAAAATGATAACATTCACATGAAAAAAGGAATGACACTTCAGTTTCAGATGCAGACAATTTCTGACTTCATGCCAGTGGTGGGTTGCCCCGGGTTCACACCGGTTCTATAGAACTGGTAGTAAAACTAGCGGGAGGCCCCGCCCACTAACCCTGATGTCATGAAAATGCTTCTGTGCATGCGCACGGCCCCGTTGCGAACCGGTAGTAAAGGTAAGTAGAACCCACCCCTGCTTCATGCCTACCTGAGATACAATTATGCTTGCTGCTGATTGTTTCATGGATAATTATGGCCTGCCTGATAATTAAGCTAAAATTTCTTTGGCACCACAAATTCTTCACCTGAATCGTTAATTAAATCAAATGCCACTAGTAACCTGTCATGTTGGAGAAAATCATCTAAAATGTCATTTGCCATGAATTTTCAACCATTATGTTAATGGGCTATCTGATTTATAATTAAAATATGGACTTGCTACAATTATTCAAGCTCGATTTTTAGTTTAGTTTGGAGACATGGAATCACCAAAGTCTGGAATTGCTGCCAATGCAATCTCTTTAATTAACACGGTGTTTATTCTTGTTCCAGTGAATTAAGATTTATTCGATGTCACATATCTATGGCTTGTAACACTCTGTCCTATTATTCAGCTGGACATAAATAATGCATGAACACTGTATTTTGTTTGGTGACCTTTTAAACCTAGAAATTAGTTTTTGCCTGCATAATCTAAATAATAGTCACAATCAACAGGGAAAACCACATGTGGGGACCACAAGCCATCATGAATAAAATCATTTTCAAATTTGTTCTGATATACTGAAACTGGTCCATCACTTGGATGTCACAATATTGCCAATTTACGTATATGAGTACAATATATTCATCTTAATTTAAAACTAGGAGGCATCAAAGAACTAAAGAATCACATAAAGATAGAAAAGATAGGAAAAAATGAATTAAGCACAACCTCCTAATAGGCTTAATTATCTGTAGTTTCTGCAGTCCATGTTTGCATTAAAATCCAAGGGGTGATAGATAAACATTTATCCAGAACAAAGGAGCTTACAATGTAGTATATTGTAAGTTGCTCAGAGGCACTGTATTCATGAGATGGGCAGCCTGGAAATCATTCATTCATTCAGTCAATCAATCACGAAAAAGAAGAAAAAAAAATGGATAACATTTTAAAGTTTGTCCTTAACAATCCGTGGCTTAATCAATACAGTATGTGCAGTCATCACTCTTATAACATCAACATCTGAGATGTGATGCAGGAGGCAGAAGAGTCTGTTACAAATACACCAGACCTTGATCTAACGCAGAAGATTACTCTGAAGAAAGAAAAGACACAAGAAGCCAATGGGAAAATAGGAATAAAGGTGGGTGGCTTTTTTGTTTCCTAAGAATATTCAAGGCCAAAATTTCAATTTACGCTCAACAGCTTTAAGGATTTCTTCAGAAGACCCAACTTCATTTTTGAACTCTTCTGTGAAAATTCTCTCAAATGTCTCACTTGTTTTAGCTCTGCAATGGTAGGCAGGCTCATCCCTGGTAATCACTATTACCCAAACCCATTTTTGCCCCAATCCCAATATTTTCCAGAAGGCTTTGACTGCAGCTCCCACCATCCCTTAGCCAGGATGATCCTTGTTGAGAGTTGAAATCCATTGCATTAACTTGGAAAAGATCAAGCAAGCCTTCTGTGCTTCTAGGTTGAAACAACAACAGATCAAAAGAAATGTGCTTTTCCCAAAAGGCAACTGGACTTTCTTGGTTGCTTTTTTCCTTTGAAGAGGTTTTGCTTTTCATCCAAGAAGCTTCTAGCTGAAAAAGGGGAAAAAAATTAAGAAAGTCCAGTTGCCTTTTGGGAAAAACACCATTGGAACAATTATGACTTGGATCGGGGGTGAAATCCAGCAGGTTCTGATAGGTTCTGGTAGTGGAAATTTTGAGTAGTTCAGAGAACTGGCAAATACCACCTCTGGCTGGTCCCAGAGTGGGGTGGGAATGGAGATTTTGCAGTATCTTTCTCCCAGAGGTGGGGAGGGAATGGGGATTTTGCAGTATCCTTCCCCTGCCATGCCCGCCAAGCCACGCCCACAGAACTGGTAGTAAAAAAATTTGAATTCCACCACTGACCTGGATGTAAATCTCCATTACAATCAACAGAAACAAAAACCTAGCAAGATTGCAGCCTACCCACTGCCATCTAGATAGGAATAGATTTCCTGAAGTTTAGTGCTTAATCAGTGTAAAAGTTGGTAGGCATTAGAATTTAAGAAGGAAAACAGCCAAAAACTCTGGAGTGTATTGCCACCAAAGATGATCACAAGTCATTATGGATGCTAGATGCTATTGTGAGTCAGCATGAATTCACGATAGCTTGAATATTTAACACTTAATGCTGGGCTGAAAACACAGGTAGCATTGTCTTTCCATTTAAACCGCAGCAGATGAAAGAAACAGAAACAGACTCGCATAAACTGTGCTTATAATTAAATGATCCTGCTTAAAATGTTAAGGGAAAGTGTGACAACTCACAAAGGGTTTTGATTACCTCATTCAGATGATATGGTTGATCTGGAAGGAACTGCTTGGCTAAATACAGAAATGGTATGAAACAAATTCTTTAAAATGGTTTCATTTAACACGGGAGTTTTTAAAGGTTTTCACTAGGCATGAGTGAATTATTTCTAATGACACTTGCTTCACTAGATGCAGTTTAAACCAGCGGTTCAGCCGAGCCGGTAGCAGTGATGATGTGACATCACTGAATTGGTTCTCTGTGACTGGGAGCTGGGCCCGCCCCTGCTGTATTCCTACTTTTATTTCTTGGTTTTTAGCCCAGCTGATAGGCGTGGCAGAGTGGATTGGCACACCTCAGCTGGTCAAAAATCTAATGTGCTTGTGCGGAGCAAAGTGCGTGCGCGAAGTGAACTGGTAGTAACACCAGTTGGAACCCACTACTGGTTTAAACGTTTAGAAAAGTCCTAAAATGAGAACCATCATTTTACGTTTCAGCTTCCTGACTGGTTTTGTTGTTGCTTTCAGGAGATGGTGGCAACTTTAAGACTTGTGGACTTCAACTCCCAGAATTCCTCAGCCAGCTTTGCTGAGGAAAGTTGAAGTCCAAAGTCTTAAAGTTGCCAAGGTTGGAGACCCCTGGTTTAGAATACACAATGGTGCTACAAACACTGCAGGGCTACTAGTGTCTTTTTGTTTGATACATTCATGATTTGTTTTTGAAAATATGCAAAGAAAAGTAGCAATTTCTGCAAATAATTCAAGAATTCACACCAGGAAAGTGGTCTGGCATTTGCATGTTTCTTTGGAAGGCCCATGTCAGTTCTAAGGAATTATGCAACATTTGGCGATCTTAGTTGGGAACAAGTCCTGGAGAATTCAATAGCACATATTTCTCATTAGAGATACACAGGCTTTCTCCGTGATCAATTAGTATTCAAAAGCATGGATAAACCCAAAATAAAACCCTCAGTCCCTCATGCACTGACCTTGAATGCATTCACTGAGACTTAATCCAAGAAATTGCAGAGTGCTATCAGCCTTTAGCACACTTTCTGTAATAATCTATATTTCCTCTGAATCCCATGGACTATTGAATTCTTCCTCTTTTTCTCTCTTAGGATATTGATTTCTGCATCTTGTCAAATTGTAAAGTGCACTCAGCCCTGCTTAAGACAGAAGCCCATTGTCCACATTTCCAGGAACTGCTGCTGCTCTACTTGAGATTCCCTCATTTACCCTTTTCTGCTGCATTCATACTATCAGTACAAAGTAATTTCAAGTGGCAAAAGAGTTTTGAGAAGACTCACAAGTGACTGAAAATTTGGGACTTTATAGCTGTGACACATCTGGAGATCAACGTCAGAAACACTGTTGTAATCCTACTGATGTATAATTGCGTTTGATGCCTTGTTTTACATGATGTGTATTCTAACTTTACCTACTGTCGTATTTTAGTCTCAGATATACATGATTTATTTATGATTAGTCTCAGTTTTATATTGTACAGAATTCTAATAGTTTATATTATATTTTACCAAGGGAATTTCCTATGTTGGTATTTTAACTTATTCATTTATATCTGTGTTGTACATGGTCTGTTCTTTAACTGGTCATTGATTAAATAAACTCGGTGCCTGTTATAATCCTAGCCAATTAAGATGAGCTGCATAACTTCATAACTGCATAATATTAGGAAGCTTGCTGACCTGGAATTTAACTCGTGTAATAATAACCAGCAAGGGAAATGGTATTTAGTTTTAATGATATAAAATAAGTATGTACTAAATATTATTTATTATTATTATTATTATTATTATTATTAATTAAACATGAAACTCAGTCAACTGAACATTTAAAAATGTATCATAAATACCATTGACTGATGCTAATGGTTAATACAGGTTGCTGCCAGCATCCTAGATATCAACCAAATTACTATATTATTATTATTATTATTATTATTATTATTATTATTATTATTATTATTATTATTATTATTTAACAAAACTGATATCTGCAAACTTCCAAGGAGTAAGGATTAAGGTGGGGAATACATCCTATCAATCAATCAATCAATCAATCAATCAATCAATCAACCAATCACTCTTTTATGTGGCTTCATGTGGGGAAGTAGGTTTGAATAGGAGATGCAATATATGACACTGGTGTTGCAAGTACATTGCTTTCTCTTGGTTCACAATGTGGAGAAAATTGGCTTTACTTGTAACTAGTATTTTCTGAACAGACAGTAATGTCACAGAATGAAAGGAAAAAACAAGAACAAAAATATATTTAAAAACTACTAACATCTGAAGACATAAAGATATCTCAATAAAGCTTGTGGGAATTTTTTCCTATTCTGGAACGGAGCATCATAGCAAAGTTCTCTTTAATGTGGTAACTCCTTAAAGTATTACTCAAAACAAAAATATATAGTACATCTTAAAAAGAGATGACAATAAAAGACACCATTCTGCAGCAAATAGCATATACAAAAATATTTGTAGGTTAGGAATACTTGATAGAAATAAAAAAGGATGTGATCGGTGGACAGTTAAATTGAAAGATGATGCAATCTGATGCCATCCAGAAACTGGTTGCGGTATAGCTTTCCTGCCTTTTTAAGCAGGACTTTTGAGTATAGTATCCTTTTAAATAGAGGCCACTTTTAGAAAATAAATTACCTATTCTAAAGAAAGACATCTAGTCACTGGCTATATTCTCTTTAAAGTTCTATAAAAGAGATGTAAGGAATTTTCCTTATGATGGTGATTTTTTAAATTGTATTTATTTATTCACTGTATTTCTCTATCACCAGATGATAGTTGTTCTTTGGGGATACAGTGAAATAAAATATGTACTAAAGAAAACAACAATGCATAGCAGGTGAGATAATAATAATGGAAATGCAGTCTAATAGTGTTATTATCAAGCAGCAGCAAAACACTAAAGCTGTAAAATGCTTATAATAGTTATTTTAATGTCTGAACATAAAAAGCACCAAAAACAAGAAATAGATAGCAGAAACAAATAGAGGTACATGGCAAGATTCTCTGTGGAGGGCATTCTTTGTACAATATAAACCATTGAAATGACAATGAAATCCGAATCACTGACTTTTAGGCATTACAATTTAGCAATACTTATTTCCAAGCAAATATAAATTAACCTAATCTAATTTACCAGTATATTTGTGATATAGTGATGGATCTAACCCAATAACTCATGAGACAGAGTAATGTCTTCTAGGAATTCTTTTATTGCAGGCCTGGATTGTTCCTAGGCCCATTCCTCTAACAGTAACTGACCTTTTGTCCTTCTCTTGTAGATACACATCTGGAACTGCTGGATGGCCTCGTGGTGAGACCTCTTATACCCAGGGGAAGAGTTAGAGGTAAGGTGGGATTGTGGGAATGATGGGATATGTGGTTATGCAGGACTGTGAGGCGTTGTGGTACGAATGGGTTAGACATTTAACTTGACAAAACCCCCTCTAAATGTCTAACTGATGGCAGGTACATGGTTTTTTACATATACACATATTAACATACATAAAATTACATGATTTACATATAGACACATATTTTCGACATGAGGTATGCGTGTTGTTTGCGAGGTAAAGGTTTGGTAAGTATATCTGCTGTTTGCTCTTCTGTGTCACAATATATAGCCTTAATAAATCCAATCTCTGCGAATTGTCTGACATGCTTACACTTAATGTCGATATGCCTTGACCGTTGACCAACGGCATCGGCCTTTGATATTTCAATAGCTGCTTTATTGTCCTCATGAATAATTATTGGGTATGATGGTTCAGTCCAAATGTCACTGAGAAAGTCATCAAACCATATCAGGTTATTTGCAGCCTTAGACAAGCAGACGAATTCTGCCTTGGTGGTACAGGTGGCTACTATTTTTTGTTTTCCTGTGTACCAATGTATAGGGCTGTTGTTGAGGAAAAGTGCGTACCCAGAAGTGCTTTTCCTACTTTTGATATCTCCCGCCCAGTCAGCGTCTGCATAACAAGTTAACTTTGGTTTCGTTGATAGATCTGGTTCAAGGCATAAATGGGCATTGATACTGTATTTTAGGTACCTGAGTAACCTTTTGATGGCATCCCAGTGTAGAGTTGTAGGCTTACTCATGTGTCTGGATAGTAAGTTGACAGCTAAAGCAATGCCTGGTCTTGTCCAATTGGCTATGTACAGTAGTGACCCTATGGTAGACCTGTATAGTTTGTTATCAATGAAGGGTTCAGCTTCATTATACATATTTTTTAGAAAATCTGATTGCATGGAAGTCTCTCTGGGTTTTGCCTCTGACATATTACATTTTGATAATAGTTCTATGATTTTTTCCTTTTGTGAGAGTTGGAAACCTTTGTCAGTTTTGGTCACTTGAACCCCTAAGTATTTGTCTATTTTCCCTAGTGATTTTAATGAGAAATGATTCCTTAATTCAGCGGCAAACTTGTCACATTTGGTCTTTTGCTTCCCTATGTATAGTATATCGTCCACGTAGACAAGGATACCTTCAAATGATTCATTTTCTCTCTTTATGAAGAGGCATTTATCTGCTGAGGTGGCGGTGAAGCTCATAGAGTTGAGGGCTTTGGCTAGACAATCGTACCACCTTTTGCCTGACTGCTTGAGTCCATATAAGCTTTTATTCAGGAGCCATGTGTTGTTCTTTCCTTCGTTGTATCCTGGTGAAGCTTTGACATAAATTTCCTTGTCCAATTCTGCATGAAGATATGCAGTTTTCACATCGAATTGAAATACCTCAAGTCCCAGGATGATGGCTATTACTAGGGCACTCTTGACGCTTTCAGCTCTGACCGTGGGCGAGTAGGTGGGTGTGTAGTCCTCTGGGTACTTCTGGGCGAAGCCTTGTGCGACTAGCCTCGCTTTGTACAGTACTTTGTTGTTTTCTAGGGTCTTGATCCTGAACCCCCATTTGGTTCCTATTGGTTTTTTGTTTTCTGGTACTTGAGCTGGTGAGTATACTTGCAGGTCCCTGAGGTTCTCCATTTGTCTTTCCATGGCTTGTTTCCATTTTTCTTTCTCTTCCTGGGGAAGATTGAGTATCTCTTCATAGGAACTGGGTGTGATATTGCTTGTGTGCATAGACATGACATAATCCTCAAGTCTCTTTGGTATTTTGTTCCTACTTGCCCTGACAGATCTGTCAGAAGGTGTGTCTGTTTCATGCAGGTGCTCGGCTTCTTTGTCAGTGAGGCTATCCAAGTTTAAAGTGGGGTGCCCTTCCTTCCATTCCTCGGTCCTTAGTTCGTGGTGTTTGGGCTTGTGTGCTTTGGTTTCCTTTGCTTTTTCAGTGATCGGTTCCTCATCCTTTTGTTTACATGAGTGCGTGTCCCCACCAAGAAAAATGTCGTTGGAATGAAACCTTGACCAATTTGAATGTTCATGAAAGTCCACAGATCTAGACACAATAAACTTGTTATTGTAATCCACGAACCTGAAACCTTTTGTTCCTGGTTCATACCCCATGAATCTTAGTCTTTTGGATATTTTTTCTCCTTTCTTTCTTAATTGTCTGGGGATATGAACGTCCGCCGGGACACCAAATATATGCAGGTGAGCTAGGTTAGGTTTCCTCTTATACATTATCTCATATGGGGTTTTATTAATTGAACTTTACCACAACCTGTTCAATGTATAGTTGGAGTAATGCAATGCTTCTGACCAGAATGATTGGCCCATCCCTGCATCTTCTAGGACACATCTCATCATTGTTTGGAGTACGCCGTTTTTTTCGTTCTATGACTCCATTTTGAAAAGGGGAAAAAGGTGAAGAAGTGAAATGCAATATGCCTCGTTCCCTTAACCATTTTGCAAAGTCTCTGGCCATGAACTCTGAACCTCGGTCAGTCATTATCTGTTTGATTTTGGTGCCATGTTGTAATTCCACTCTTTTATAGAATTCTTTAAATTTTTGGAAAGCTTCATTTTTATGTCTGAGTGAATATACATAACCATATCTACTATAATCGTCCACAATGGTTAGGAAAAATCTTTTTCTATACCTAATGGATGGCTTTAGTGGCCCTACCAGGTCCATGTGTACTAATTGAAAGATAGTCAGTAGTCCGCTCTGATTTCTTAGGCCTCGCTTTGACCTTAATTTTTGAGCACTTACAAACAGAACACTCCAAATAATTCTCACAATCTTTCACTTTTAAATCCTCAGTACATTCCAACATTCTCTTAACAACTGGGAAACTGATATGTCCTAGTCTTCTATGGAAGAAGGTGAGCACCATTATCATGGATGGGCTTTCCCGTAGATACCGTATTTTTACCTGGTGACTTACAATTGGTTGCCCTCTGGTGTATCCCTCCTGTTTCTATGTTTCCCTTTTTCTCATTAATGGTGCTTATGTTTACACTCCCTTCATTACTCTCGTTAGGTGTAAAGTAAGATAGACCATCGTGTATGGTTACCTCCCCAACCTTTTTCCCTTTATTGGATAAGTATACTCTGCCTTTTTTGAACATTACTTCGGTGTCTGTGTCCTTTGTAAGTTTTGTGGTGGCTAGCACATTGTATGGTATCTCTGGCACATATAACACCCCCTCTATTTCTCCTATTCCTGGGATATGCACACTTCCCTTTCCTATTACCTTGGCAATGCTTTGGTTGGCCACTCTGATCTCAAAATCTGTCTCTATGAGGGAAATGAATAAACTTGAGTTATGTGTGTTGTGGTTAGCGGCCCCTGAGTCTAAGAGCCACATGTTATCACTTGCTTCTTGTTTGGTGTTTGGTTCTCCGTATTTAAAACCATACATTGATCCTGGGTTGCTGTCCCGGGAGCTGTCCCTATGTTCACTGTTTCGCCTGGGGTTGGGAGACCACCCACACCCTCATTCCCTAAAAGTCTGCTGTCAGGTGATTGTCTCCCTCTGCGATCATTGTATCCTCTGTCCCTATTGTTTCTGGGGCAATCCCTTTTTAAATGGTTCCTAGAACCGCAAGAAAAACATTCTGGGTTACCCCTTGCCCTATCCTGGAACTCAACCTTCTGACAGGCCTTGGATCTCTCCTGGATATATGGCGGTCCCTCCTTAGGTTATCTTCTGCAATTAAGTGATTGGTGAGTGTGTCTAAAGACAAGTGTTCTATACTGAGGCTGCCTAGTTGTGTCACAAAGTTGTCCCAGCTATTGTCTAATGAATTTATGACTATGCTCATCATACTCTCCTCAGTGATTGCTTCCCCCCTTTGCATTAATTCAGCCCGGGTAGCATTAAGCTTCAACAGATGCTCGCTCATGGGAACCCCTGGCCTGAGCCTGGCAGAATGAAAATCCCTGGATATCCTTGTAGTGTTGGCTCTACTTCTACTGTAAAAGGCTATAAAGTTTTTGCATGACCTCGTGTATTGTCATGTGATTACCTATGCTTGGGTACATAGTGGGTGAGATGCTGGTTAACAATATACAAAAAGCCTTGTGATGGATACAGTCAATTTCAAATATCCAAGGTTCTTTTGGTGGTTTTGAAATTAGGAAAAGTATGTTTTCTTTCATAAATATTATTTGCAGTTGCTGACTCCATTCTAAAAGATTTCTCCCATCTACCTGTAATTTTGGAAAGTTAACAGGTAATGTTCCAGAATTATTTGAGTAATTACTTACTGAGGGCAGCTGTCCATGGTCCTGGATGTGAGTGAACTCACAATATGGTAGTGGGATGCTTGAGCTAATGTTAAAAAAAGTCAGTCACCTTTTTTTTTCCTTCTCTCCCTGTAGGTGAAGACTGAGCATGCGCGAAGCTCATTTTGTGCTGGAAGTTATCGGGTGAGGAGATCGTGGCCGCGGCTCCTAGGTCTAGGCCCAGACCTACCAGGGGAGGGTCGGACTCACCCCTGGAGTACCTGGACTGGGCATTGTGTGTCCGGAGTCATTCCTGGATGGCTGGGACCTCATGGGACATCTGCGAGAAGCTCCAGAACTCTGCGGTTGCTGGCTGAGGCCTCCAGAGGCCCAGCGGCTCGGCGTTGTCAGTGGTCGGATCCAGTCCGTGGGTGCTGGCTATGGATCGGGCCGGGAAGCCTGGTGGAGGTCATGGAGCAGGTAAGTATGCAGCCTGGTCTTCTTCCCTCAGGTCTCGCGTCGGTAGTGAGGGGCGCGGAGCATTCGGGGTTCGCTGTGGGACCGGTGTGGTCTTTGCCGCTGTTTGTTGTCCACTGTCAGCGTGTGTCATTTTCCTCGGACGAGATGTGGTCGGTGCCTCGATATCGATGGTCGCCCTGATGTCCCTTTGGGTCCCAGGGGCTTCCTCGTTGTTCGTGCTTGCCGCGGGAGGTCTGAAAGTGGAGCCGAAGGCTGCTTCGAGGTCTCCATTGCTTTCTCGATCTCGAGCTCAGTAGGTGAGCTCCTGGATTTTTGATTTTCATTTTTATCATTGTTTTTGGATAAGTCTTTATTTATTTTAGGGCTTGGGCAGATTTGCGCCAAGGGATTTGAATCCAGGCTTCCCATTGGTTGCTGGCCATTCCAAGATGGCCACTGGGAAAAAGGCACGAAAACGGATTCTGCCATCTCTAGCTCGTCCGGTTGGGGTGGTGTTTCCCTTACCGGATCTGTGCCCTTGCAGGTCGGTTCCTTCTCCTCGTTCGCTGCTCCATGGTTCTTTAGCAGTCTCTGGAGGTTCGCGACGAGGTCTTCGTCTGTGACGGGTAGCTCCATGATTCTCAATACAGCCGCCTTGAGGTCATTGTTTCTGAGTGGGGTGGTTCTGGGACCATTCTCTTCATTTCCTCAGCATGGCTCAGCCCTGGATGGGGAGCATGGATCGTCCATCTGCTCTCTCCCAGCTGAAGTGGTCTTCAGAATGGCTCCAGAGGGAGACAGTTGCACAGCCATTTGTCTAGTGAGAGCTCTTGTGTTTATTCTGTTCTTCTTTTCAGAATAAACGGTTGATTCAGTCATTATTCAGAGTTATGGGTAACCATCCTTTGCTACCATTTGATATAGTGATGGATCTAACCCAATAACTCACGAGACAGAGTAATGTCTTCTAGGAATTCTTTTATTGCAGGCCTGGATTGTTCCTAGGCCCATTCCTCTAACAGTAACTGACCTTTTGTCCTTCTCTTGCAGATACACATCTGGAACTGCTGGATGGCCTCGTGGTGAGACCTCTTATACCCAGGGGGAGGAGTTAGAGATAAGTGGGATTGTGGGAATGATGGGATATGTGGTTATGCAGGACTGTGAGGGGTTGTGGTACGAATGGGTTAGACATTTAACTTGACAGTTTGCTTGGAAATAAGCATTGCTAAATTGTAATATCTAAAAGTCAGCATGCTGGTTCTGATATTTTAAAAAGATAATGGATACTTTTTTATAATAATGAAGGTCTGTGGTTGACATGCAGAATGACAATTATACCTAAAATTTTGTATCTTTATAATAATAGGAATGTTCCCGAATGAGATCTGAAGTAGGAATAGTTCTGGTTTAGATGGCTTAAAATGGAAGACTTAAAACAGCTTGTACAGCTGAAAGTGAGGACAAATCTTTTTAAAGTCCTTAAATCTGAAACTAAGACCGAGCCATCTCTATGTGACTGCATGCATACTTGTATCACAAAACCTAAGTGAAAAATTGCTGTGATTTGGTAGTCTGGGAAAGGCCTGGAAAGGTCTGAGAGGACAATGATCTCATGATGTAATTTTTTTTTTTTTGTCAATGACTTTGACACAAAAACCACTCAGACTGTTATAGCTGGCTATCTCACAGAACTCAACACTTGAGCAAATGATTTACACTCGATTAAGACAGATCAAAGACAAAAAGGGAACACTTGTATCAAAAGCTACTTTTTAAGGTGCATTGGCTGATGGCCAAACTATAAAATGTAGTACCATTCCAATGGTAAAGCCTCAGAAGAACCTTGTTTGACTGGGCTAAGGCTGCTTCTAGTTGAGAGAAGTGGGAACAACCCTTTTCTAAAGGGTTAGTAAACCCAAGGCACAAGCAGAATGATTTATGGGTAAAGTAGAAAGGTGGAAACTGGTGACACAATGGCAAGAAAATAGGCTGAGGTGGGGAAAACATGAATAAATTAAAAATCCTCCTGCCTGCAACAAATTAAGAAGCAGGATTATTTCATATAAATTACAGAGGAAAAATGCTATCATTTATAAAATGACACTTTTCCGACAAAGCAACAGTAGTGAACTGTGCCAGTGAAGTTTGGTGGTAATATTGGAGAAATTTATCGTTCCCTAGCAACAATATCTGTATTGATTGATTGCAGTTGGATTTTGGCGCTCTGTCTGCCTATTTACTATAGTAGATAGAATTTTGGAAAGTGTTTTGTTTTGTAATATACATTATCCCATTTTATCTTTTCTTAGACACAACTTTTCCCAATCTAATCTTAAATTGAATCATCAAAGCAACCTTCAGTGCATAAGACCTGAGTTGGAAATCCAACCTGATATACAAGACTAGGCATTTCCTTTATTTTTTCTCATACAGTGCTTAATTTTATTAACTCTTTTTATTATTTTACAGTTACCATTGACTGTCATTAAACAATACTGTTTACCTTTAAATTTTAGACTTACAGAAGATTCCCAAACTTCCTAGCACCTGGTCATTTTATTCCAATATAAAGCTTCGTAATGTAAAAGACAAATCAATTCAGTGCAGGGAGAGCCATTTGTAAGTAGAGTGCAGATAGTCCTCAACTTACAACTACAACTGAGATCAGATTTTTGGTTGCTAAGCAGGACAGTTGCTAAGTGAGTTGTGCCCCATTTTTATAACATTTTTTGCAACAGCTAAGTGAATTTGACTTTCCCCCATTGACTTTGCTTGCAGGAAGCCAGCTGGAAAGATTACATATGGTGATCATATGATCCTGGGACACTGCAACTATCATATATATATCCTAGTTGCCAAGCGCCCAAATTTTGATCACATGCCCATGGGGATACTGCAACAGTCATAACTCACTTTTTTCAGTGCTGTTGTAACTTCAAATGGTCACTAAGTGAAGGTAAATTGAGGACGACCTGTAGTAGAAATAATGACATGGTTTGCAACAGTGGTGAAATTCAATTTTTTTTTACTACCGGCTCTGTGGGCGTGGCTTGGTGGGTGTGGCAGGGGAAGGATACTGCAAAATCTCCATTCCCACTCCACTCTGGGGTCAGCCAGAAATGGTATGTGCCGGTTCTCCAAACTACTCAAAATTTCTGCTATTGTTTCTCCAGAACCTGTCAGAACCTGCTGAATTTCAACCCTGGTTTGCAATATGCAGACTGAGCTCACATTTTGTGTAAGATTCCTTAAGGCTTCTTTGATTTTGTTTAGTAAGTTGTATGAATCTACCCTGTTACAGAATGGAACAGTTAAACACAGTCTGCATTCTCACCAAAATAATCTCTCAGACCATTTAAGCTGTATTTATAGCTGATTATCTGAGGTTGGAAAAGAGCTGGAAGAGAAATGGATAAGAAAGAGAAAATTGAATTAAGCTAAGGAGCTGATAAGAGACAACAGAGATGGACAATGGTGTCCACAGGTGTGATCAACAGCATTTGTGACACTGGGGTCCAAATCCTGCTCATCTGTATATAACTGTAACATACACCACTCCCATTGCTGTACCCACTGTCTTGTCTATTTTGATCTCCCCATGAAAGCCACTGGAGATTGATAAATGGCTGACAAGTTGGATTTAGTCACTATTGGTTGCTGAAGAAATATCGGATTCATGAGTGAAAGTTAATCATGGAAGAGGGATCAGCACAGAGGTTGCTTTGCAGAGAGGAGGAGGTGACACATTGAGGAATCATATCTACCTGGCACAGAAATCCAGACAGAGAGAGAAAGAGAGAGAGAGAGAGAAAGAAAAGGATTTAAAGAAACAAGACAATCAACCTTCTGTTAGCCACGCACCGGCTGCTAACTAAGTTTTATCTTAAGCCCTTCATTAACTCTGTGTCTTATTCTTAGTTTTAGCTGCACACATTCTTATATTTTAAAATAGAGGCACACCGTAACAGTAGGAGAAGTTTGACTCTTGCAGACAGAGAGGTAATTTCTCAGGCACAGAGGAAATTAGGCAATAAATCAATTTACTGCATACCAGTCTTTTTGCTAGCAGGGTGATGGTGATGGAGGGATCTGTTTCTCTGTTCAGGTGAATAATGCTGCAAAGCTATCAGACTGAAAGTCAAATGTAGAACATAAAATAACAGAATTGGAAGGGACTTTGGTGGTCTTCTAGTCCAGCACCCTGCTCAAGCAAGAGATCCTATACCATTCTGGACAAATGGCTGTCCCATCTCTTCTTAAAAACTGCAATGATAAGGCAACCACAACTTCTGAAAGCAAGTTGTTCCACTAATTAATTGTTCTTACTATCAGGAAATTTCTCCTTAATTCTAGGTTGGATCTTTCTTTAATAATCAAAAACTAATGCTTTTCTATTCTGAAGTGTTACAAATAAATAAATATCCTGAATGTATGGAAAACACAAGAGTCCTTCTATGTTACCTTTTTCTGTTCCATTCCCAAATTCCCCACCAGTTCCCAATGCTAGACCAATTGTGGTTTGTAAGCCATGGCTTGTAGCATAATGTGCAGATTTTCTTAGACTATGGGCCATGCTTGTCATTTAGATGACCTGTTTGGAGTCACACTCCAAAAAGTATATGTGTCCCTGATCAAGTTGAATTTGATATTAAATAAAGTTAATACAATTATTGCTAATTTGCTTAAGTGTTTTTAACAAGTCTGTTTTGAGGAGGGGGAAAAAAAGTAAAAGCTGTAGAACCAGGCTGATCCAAGGGCACCAGTGTCTAGCGCTGAAACTTTGGAAGAATCATTCTAATTTTCTAATTCTGGACTTTGCTTCCAACATAGAAACATAGTGTTTAAGTCACAACCCACACTGAAAAGAGATAAAAGGAGGACACGTTGCTCTGGAAGAATACCTTGGCAGACAAGGATAACTCATGAATAATTATTACTTCCAAATAGCCTTTATCAGCATCAGTTGTATTCAGATGGTTGATTTATGAGACTAGTAGAGCTTTGCAAAGCATTCAAAAGCTGTGCAAATTTTGCCGAGATGAATTTAAAAGAGATTCTTCATTTACGCATGTCTTCCAAACACTTTGAACTTCCTTATGGACCAGTATAAAAACACCACGGTGGTTCTTTAAAATTATATTTTTTCATATGTAACCTATTGTACATAAAAAGTAAATTGACTTTCAGATTATAAATGCAAAGTAAATGGAATAAGGGGAAAAAATAGATCCAATTACTGACATTGTAAGATGTGATCACCCATGATTTAATTAGAGAAAAGATTTTTCTCAGCACAATTAGGGAAATTTACCTTCTCAGAAAATTGCCTTCACTTATGCAAAACTACCAGCCTGAAATGTTTGAAATACATTGTTTTCCCCTGCAGCCAGTGTTCCCTTGTAATGAAGTTAAATAGTTTTGTTCTTACATGAGAAAGTGAATGCTTCTGACATTTTCTTTTAATTGAAATCAGTTATATTGTTATTTCTGTATGGCTGGGTCTACTTTAAGGACAACGTCTAAACATTAAAAATGTCACATTGATTGAACATGGAATACTGCATTGTGTACTATTGGGTGAGTTGATGAGAACATGGAAAAGAAATGGCTGATAATGATGTAGAGTTTTTTTTTTTGTACTATGAAGAGAACAAAACAAGCTCGACGAATGATTTTTTTTTTTAAAAGATAACCTGCAAATCCCAACTATGAAGGTGTCTGTATTTAAATCGATTTCTCTGTATAGCTTGCATAGAGCAAGTCACAAAGTCTGTAAAGTTCCATTGTGAAAATAAGCTAGTAACTATTGATATAAAATACTACCATAATTAGGCCTGGCAATGGTAATTTGATCAAGATTATTTCATGAAAAATATTTTGATGGAGTACATTAACATTCTTTGGATTGCCTTGAGATACTTGTGTCTATGATATGTTAATAAGCCAAATCACCATCTTTACTAAGGTCATGGACCAGCATAAGAAAAACAAAATGAAAACAATAATTTTAGAAGCTAAAAGGTATAAAATACACCAGATTAAAAACCTTTTAAACACACACAGCCAAGGACACACACATCTAAAAAACCTTTAAAAGACTCAAAAGATTAATTAATTAAATACAAGAAATGGAATGGGAGTATGAATGGATTTCGAGAAAAAAATGCAGACTACAGGAACCATTTGCACTTTGGTTTGAGATGCAGACAACACCGATTCGTCCCCAACAGCCTGCACCTGTCTTCAACAGTGAAGGAACACAGGGCAGAAAACATCCTGCAGCAGGGGTGGGTTCTACTTACCTTTACTACCGGTTTGCAGGAGGGTCGCACGCACACGCTCATTTTGCTCACTCATGCGCTCTTCTGCACATGTGCAGAAACGTTTTGGTGATGTCGGGGTCAGCGGGCGGAGCCTCCCACTGGTTTTACTACCAGTTCTATAGAATCAGTGCGAACCGGGGGCAAGCCACCACTGTCCTGCAGCCAAGAAAGCTCCATATCCATTTGCACTACTCAGGTGATCGTGAGGGCACAGATAAACCTCCAAATGTTTCAATAACCTTCTAAAAGGATGGAAATGACCAGCTGTCTGCAAGGAATATAAATCCTTCCATTTCCCACTACCCTGTCAGAGCTGAAGAAGCTTCTTGGATAAGGAGTGAAATGTCTTCAAAAGAAAAAAACAAGGAAGTCCAGTTGCCTTCTGAAAAAGCATCTTTGGGACAACCATGACCTGGATGACTGAGAATCTCCATAGACTTTTAGATACAAGAAAAAAATAAAAGTTAGTACAGTTAGTCCTCAACCTCCAACTATTCATTTAGTGATCATTGCCATCATTACTATGGCACTCAAAAAAGTGACTTACAGCCTTTCTTTGCACTTACAATCATTACAGTATCCTCACAAATTTGGGTGCTTGGCAATCAACATGTATTTATGTCCATTGCAGCATCCTGTAGTCATGTGATCACCATCTGTGATCTTCCCTGCTGGCTTCTGACAAGCAAAGTTAATGGGAGAAGCCAGATTCACTAAACACCACACAATTCACTTAATTGCAGTGATTTGCTTAACATAAAACGTCATAAAATTGGACATGACTCAATTAACAACTGTTATGCTTAGCAACCAAACTTCTGGTCTCAGTTGTGGTCATAACTTCAGGACTGCCAGTATTTAGGTAACTAATCTATCACAATATAAACAATCTAACCAAATGATATACTCATATTAAAAATTGAAAAATACTGATAATCTTCGTTAAGCTATCACAATTAGGATTGGCAACTTTGCTGTTAAGTGTTCTTTAGTTGCAAAGGTCATAAATGTGAGGATTTGTCATAAAACTACTTTTTCATCACTGTTATAATGATGTATAGTAGCTTGAGAGCACAAAAAATAAATATATATTTTAAACTGTAAGGAATGTCAGAATTATATTGTAGCTTAACTATTTCTCACTTAAATGTTTGGCTATTTTAGTATATAGATTCCTATATATTATAGGCAGAGGTAGTATTTAGCCGGTTTGGACCGGTTCTGGCGAACCAGTAGTGGCGACCTGCGGGTGGGGGCCCACCCCTGCCCACCTGCCCGGATGCAATCCCGTCCTATATCGTTCTTGATGCCGCATGTATGTGTGGACAGCACATGTGAGTGAATTGACTTGTTTCATGTTGCATGTATGTGTGGATGGCACACACACGCAAATTTCCATGTTGTTTGACATTGCATGCATGTTTGGACGCTGCAGGCGAGTGAATTGCCATGTTTTGTGACCCGCAAGCATGTACAGATGCACACGCTGACATTTCCGGTGCTGGGAGAACCGGTTTCTACAGTATATGAAGCCCACCTCTGACTATAAGCCAGCTTTGTGGCCTATGAACATGGTTTTCCTTAAAGGACAGAGATTTAAGTTATCTTTACTTGGTAAAATAATTTCAATTAATGTGATAATTTTGCCTACTTTGTTTGTTTCAATCTCTCATAGTCAATTGCTTGAACTGTGAATTTAAACAGTTTGAAAACTTTATTATTATTTTTTATTTATTTTTTAAATTAGATTTATATGCCGCCCTTCTCCGGAGACTCAGGGCGGCTTACAATGTGTTAAGCAATAGCCTTCATCCTTTTGTATATTTATACAAAGTCAGCTTATTGCCCCCACAACTGGGTCCTCAATTTACCTACCTTAGAAAGGATGGTAGGCTGAGTCAACCTTGAGCCTGGGGAGATTTGAACATGCAGTAATTGCAGACAGCTGAATGTTAATAACAGGCTTTTAGTCTGTTGAGCTATCCAGGCTCAACAGGATTGTCCTAAACAGGACAATCAATTTAGATTTAAAACTGGACAAAATGTAGAAATTTTTTATCTGGTCATGTTTAATATACAGTGTATGATCACATAGGACAATTCTGTTTCAGGGGTTTATATAGAAATTCCAACATCTTTGGATAAATATTGTGTTTGCTCGCTCTCCCTGTTTCTCTCCCCTCTCCTGATTTGATTCCAATGTCTCTTTGCTTCGTCCCAAGGCAGCCAGATATGATTTTTAAAAATTATCATCAATTTTATCAATTCTTTACAGTTACATTTCTAGCATATCTTTGAAACGCCATTATATATTTTCATCAATTTTAAATTAAATACTAGTGATACATCATCTTGCAGAAAATTCTTTGCCTATTGAATCATGCAGTCGTTAACATACTCATTTTCCTAATTCAGTTTCAACAATATTTTATAAATCTTAGCAATAACGCATTTACCATTATCACACAATGCAATTTCAAAATCACTTTTTGCAAATTTGAAACCATGAATTTTCTTATCTATGTTAAATCTTTCTTTTGATTATAAACACAGGAACCAATGATAAACGTGGCCTTCTACCTTCAATTCTTCATTTCCAACTAAGTTCACCTTTAATAAAATATTACATCATAGTTCTACCGGGTTGGACTTACTATTATTGCTTTCTTAAAGAAAGATTCTTGGCATAACAACCAAAAAGCTATCTCAAGTAAAAGCCTTGTTTTATATTTGCTCCATGTTCTTAGGGTGGAACGCCTAACAAAATGATTTTCAAAATCTGCATTGACCTTAGCTTTGTCATGCTACAGAAAGGTATGTAATTCAAATCTCAACTTATGGTCTCCAAATCTAACAACTTTGTATTTTTTACTATCATCCAATCCTTCATCCAAATCAAATAACAAGCATCAAAATATAATTTTAAATCTGGCAGGCCCAATTTTCCTTTCTCTTTCATATCTGCAACAATTTATATTTAATTCTAATATTTTTCCCTGCCATGTCAAGATATGGCAGAGATATCTTTCTCCCATTGCTTCTATAGAACATCAGTCATCAATATTGGCAAGTGTTGGAAAATGCCCAGGCAGGTTGGGAGGACTACAAGTGAGGGATTAATCTTGAATCGTTGTGTAGCTGCAAGAGATCCAGCACTTACCCTCATGGGATCTTATCCATCTTTCCTGAGGGAAGTCAATTAGTATGGGGAGATTCCTGTATTCTAGGCAGAATATAATAAAATAGTTTGACCTCTACACGTGTATATTTGGTTCCTTGTGTCTGACATTAATGTCTGATATAAAATTTCTTAATTACAGAAATTCTGCCCAACGAAGACAGTTGTAATTTATTATGCTTTAATAAGTCCTTTTTAAGGTAATTCCAAAAAGTCACAAAATTATTCTGAAATAATTTATATTATTTCAGAATTTATTTTAGTCAATGTAACCTCAGGGTTCTTAACCTTTTTTCTCCATTTTAAAACCTGATACTATTATCGAAATTTTCTTGACCTTTGTGTAGTCACATTCTCAACCAACATTTCTGTTTTTTGTTTATTTATCTTGAAGCACCAAAGTCATTCATCTTCTTCATTACATCTTCCATTCCATTTCTTGGGCCTTGTAGAATCAAAACTAAATCATCAGAAAAAGGCCTCAACTTTCATGTTTCTTTTTTAATTTTCAAAACTATTATTTTTCTCACTGTATCTAATATCGCTAGTCAAATCTTTCAAAACAAAAACAAAAAAATAAATGAGATAAAGAACATCCTTGTATTGTACCCTTTTCAATATCACATGACTTAGTCAAATATGCATTAACAAGATGTATAGATTGACTTAATCTCTTGAATATATTTCTCCTGTATTTTCCAAAACTTTGAACACAAGTTCCCCTTTAAATTGTCGAAAGCTTTCTCTGCATCCAAAAATATTAATGCTGCTTGTTTCTCATGATACTGGTAGATACTAAATAACATGCAGAACAGTTCTCATATTGTCCCTTAACTGCTTTTATGGCAAAAAAACTAGACTTATTTTCATGGATAAAGGTCTGTATAAACTTCTTCAATTTTTAGGGCAATATTTCAGTGAAAAGTGTATAATAATTATTTAACAATCAAATAATTCTGTAATTATTTGTTAAAGAGAAACCCTCGGCTTCCTTTGGCAATAAGGCTTCTTTCCAAGACTGGAAAGAATCTTTAGAACAGGACCTATTACATCCTTAAGTGGCAGTAAAAGTTGATTTCAAAACATGTATAATATTGACTAAAAAGTCAATCCAGACTGGTGCTTTACCTGTTTTCATCTTTCTAATAGCATCTGATATTTCAAAGTTTGTTGTAGGTTCATCTATTGATTGTCTCTGTGCTTGTGAAAGTTTGGTAATTGTTGTTTTCGTAGTTATTCATCTATATTTTCCAAATCCAGTTATTGTTTTTGATATAAGTTGTAAAGCTGTTACCAGTGGTTACCTCATTCAACACAATCGTTTTATGAAAATCTCAAGAGAAGATGGAAACAATATTGGATGAAATTAAAAGAAAAGAGAATGAGTTACAGAAAAAAAACCCAATTGACTCAAAGATTTTATATCAGATTAAGTTGCTACGCCAGGAAATATCTATGTTGACTGTATGAAAAATAGAAATGAAATTGAATTATGTAAAACAGAGACAATTTGAATTTGAAAATAAGCCAGGGAAAAGTCTGGCATAAAAGTTAAGAAAAGAAAAGGAAAAAGAAAATGAAAAAAAGAAAAAAGAAAACAATAGAGAAAATCCATATTGTTCTCACTGATACCAAGTCTCTTAAGAGGTCCTTCTATAACTATCAATTAAAAATCACTCCTGTATTATGGAGCCATGAACTAATTAAAGCAAGTTTCCCAGCAAGCAATATAAAACCAATGTTCTCATGAGGGTTATAAAAACCCATTTCTGACCCTGTATAGATCACCAAGATCATCTCAGCTATTTCAGTAAGAGAAACTTTTGGGAGTCAGGATTATATGGTATGTGACATATGAGTGCTTTCATCTAAGATTAAATCTTGGGTAATAGGGCTTTAGCAGGAAATGACCTGACATTGAAGAGCAGGATTTTTAAGTGAGACAGTCCAATATTCTGCCATAGTAGTTTCCATCTGAATTATTCGGAGAACACTGGAGGCAGTTTTTTTCAAAAGAGCCTCAGTACAACAATTCAAAAATTAATGTTAAAATACATAAAAAACAAAGTTTATTCTGGAAGAAAAATGTTGAAAGAATTGCTTGGAAAAATTACAAATATGTCCATAAACATAACTGAAATGAATATTAAGTGTTTAGGGGAAAAAAAGACAAATATTTGGTGTGTCAATTTTTCTTTTAGTGCAATAAGTCATTCAGGAAGATATGTTTAACTTATGCTCTTGTTCTTATGTTCCTGGACATTTCCTTCAAATCTGCAATAATCTTACTGCTGATCATTGACTTTCTAACCTTTCGATTGTATGTATGTATGTATGTATGTATGTATGTATGTATGTATGTATGTATGTATGTATATGTATGTATATGTATGTATGTATACTGAAATCCAGGGGCTTTTTTAAAGCTTGAAATTTGAACTGTTATTTCTAATTTTTTTAAAAAAAATTAAGTTAGGCTAGTGAGAAAGAAAGACAAGTTATAGTCAGGCCATCAAGCTTGAATGCTCTGATGTTCAAACAATTGAGCTCAATGCCTTGACAACTTGCATTCTGGCAGGGTGAAATGAGGAAGAACACATATTCCTTTTCAACATTTTTCCTCACATTACTGAGGGGGAAATCCTTGAATTTTTTGGTCCATGGAAAGAGAAATTAATAGGTCAGAGGAGACGAACCTGTGCATTTTCAATAAAATGGATTCCGTTTTTACTTCTTCCTTCAACATTGAAAAACCTGCCTTTGAAAGCTGATGGTAGCAATGGTGGTGGTAGAGATCAGAGCTGGAGTCCTGAAGTAACAGTCTATAAATCTTATGACTACATCTTAACAGTGCAATCCTTCATATGCTTACCTAATAATATCTTGAATTTATGAGGGCTTACTCAAATGCAGCCAAATCAAACAAGTCTTATTATAGCAGCCTTATAAATGCCATCTGTGTCATGCCGTGACAAAGTAATTTTTGTTGTACAGAGTTATTTAACTTTCAGATTTATTTTTTATATATATTCTGCTGCATTTGCCATAAGACGAACAAGATAAGTAAAGGGGCAACATAAAATAAATAGCATGACGTAGGACTACCTGAGACTGTTGCAATATTATGCAGTTGATCTGTGAAGCTCAGTGAATTTAATCCTATTCCTTACCGCTGTTTTGACCAAGGCATAAAATGGGCAATACAATATAATTACAATCAACACAAAACCTTATTAAAGTGTTGCTCTTTTCTTTTTAGCAAACACGTCAAATATTTGTTCCTTCAAATTAATTTTCTTTAAAATAGCAAAGTCTTTTTGCTCAGGTGGCTTGGATTGTTGTTGCCATTATTTCTTTGCAGCTTTGGCAGCTACACTGCAATGGATAGTGACAGCTGTTATCAGTAAGTCAAATGGAAATAATACCTTTCCTTGAATACTTTGCTCAAGGGTTTTATCTGAAATTTGAGACGTGCTTCTCACTATTTCATGGCTTTACCCTTTAGATTTTTCTATAAATTTATTTCTAAGGAAGGGAGTTATAACCTACATAAACTTGATTAGTTAATTAATTTGAAATAAGATTCCTCTTCTACCATTTAGATCCATTTATGAGCATATAAATTCTGAGGCTGAATTATACCATTTAAAATTAGTACTAACTGTTTAAAGCATAAAACATAAAAACACATTAGGCTTCAAGGATTGTAGTAATGAGATGAATTTTCCATCATTTTGTGAGAACAAGAATGCTTCTTTTCCATGGATTTATTCTAGTAACCTTACTGTAAGTAACATGTACTTAAAAGGCTAGCTGCATATACCTTTCTTACACTGTCAGTATATACTGTATGTCTCTCTTGCCAGCCTATCCTCTAACCTTCTTAATACTCTCTACTCTTAACCCTTATCCTTCCACCCAGAACCTCCCAATTCCTTGAGACATATTCTTTAGGATATTGAAACAGGATATTGTAATTCTCCAGCTTCTCTTATACCTAATTACAGAGTAATTATACTTAATTATAGAGTAATTAAAATGGAGTTACTCTGAATCTCTTTGTCAGGTTTTGTCCCTCCCCTGGATCCAGGAATCTTTTTCTTTCACTTTCACCAAAAGTGATTGGGCTTGCTTTTCCATGTTCCTAAAGTCCGCTAACATTTCAGCTCAGCACATCTTAAGCATTATATTTTCACTTGTTATGACTTTCTTTCTCTTCTGTTCTCTATTCTCAACATTCCTTATCTTCCCCACTGCCATATCCTTCTCTCATAATCACTGCATAATTTCCTCTCCTCTCCTCTCCTCTCCTCTCCTCTCCTCTCCTCTCCTCTCTTCATCCTATTCACATTTCAGCTGACTGATTGTAAAACATGTTTGGAAAATGCCACTACAAAGCTGGCAGGACTTCCAGTTAGGTTTATTCCTGGCCCCTTGATATTCACTTTTATTTTTTCAGCTTCTCCAGATTCAGGTCAATTCCATAGGTCCATGGTGGCGAACCTATGGCATGCGTACCATAGGTGGCACACATAGCCATATCAGTGGGCACGCCAGCTCAGCTCTAGTGCGCATGTGCGTGCCGGCCACCTGATTTTCAGGCCTTTTGGGCCCACCAGAAGTAGGGAAACAGGCTGTTTTCTGCCTCCGGAGGGCCTGGGGGTAGGTGGGGAAGGCTGTTTTCGCCCTCCCCAGATGCATAGAGAGGATCTGGAGCCAGGTGACAAAGAAAAACGGGCCAGGAGCAAGGGGGGAGGGGGGTTGGGCATGCATGTGCAGGGCGGGGTGCATAGAATTATGGGTGTGGGCATATGCATGCGCGAACCTCCCCCTCCCTTCCTGGCACACAATGGCAAAAAGGTTAGCCATCACTGCTATAGGTAGAAGAAAACATTTAACAGTTTCACTTTAGTTGTTCTATATAGGTTTGATCTTAAAACAAAACAAGGAATAACTACCTAGGATACTCCAAACCTTTTCTTAACAACTTCAGCAAGTATGGCTTCAAATTCACATAGGAAGAGAAGAGAATCTTCAGTCAAAGCCATTGCTAGATGTTTTCCATTGTGCCAGATTCCAGATTCTTCATATTTTAGGAGCATGGTTTGGGGCAACTATGACTTGGTAGGATGGAAACTGCTCAGTGATGATATGAAATATTTGGTGGAAGCATCTACATAGGAAAAGAAAAAAAAACTATGAAAAATATATTGTGACATTTCAACATAAATCCTACTTTTACTTGCATTGTGATATCACACATGGAGTAAAGCTGGTGAAACAGTGTCACAATGAATGTTTTGTCATTTGGATGAACACTTCAGTTTCTGTGGATACATTTATGTGATTTCCCACATAAATCTAAAATCAAGTCTGACAATGCCCCTTACTGTAATTGGAAGATTTGATAGTAAGGGATAAGAATCTCCTGGGCATAATTAAGCCTCCACTAAGCTTAATTTGGCTTCACACAGTCATAGCAGCTTCAGATCGCAGCAAAACTTCAAATGGACAATAATTGAGCAATTGGCTTTTTTGACAGTGGAAAAGGAATATGTCATTCTTAACTGCAATGCACCAAACCAAATAGAGACCAAAGGAAGTAATCCAGAAACAGACTTTCTCCACATCTAACTTAGCTCTCCTCCAGTCAAGCATACTCTTTTTATATTTGACTTAAAATGGGAAGGAAAGTGAACAAATTAGAAATTGTAGCTCCATATAAGACAGTGTTTTCCTGGAGGCACTTGTTAATCATTGTACTATTTTATTATTGTACAATTTATCACTTTTATTATAACCCAGTTTGCTTCGGTTTGCCTCTCTTACCACATGTGCTCTTATACTGAATCCCTTAGCTCATAAAATAAAGTTAAATTGAACAGCAACCCAGATTAAAAGTTTGATTTGGGCTTGCATAATTTTGTTCTACATTCATGTTGTTTAGATTAAATATGTAGCCTGCTGCTTCAGAAAGAAGCTTGATATAAACCAATATTCTTTAAACAAAAGAAAACAAAGAAGCATTTCTTTATCAGCCACTTTTACTACAGAGTTTCCATTTGCTAAAATTAGGGGTGACATACCAGTGAGGTACTTCCTAGACCATAGTTGAAGCAGCCAAATCACACCAAGACATAAGAGTTCAGCTATGTAGCCCCAAGAGGATTCTGTGAGATGGGCCTGCCAACAGAGTGCTTTTCTACAATTAGAATTACTAATTGATAACTGTCCCCTGTTAGCAGATGTGTAGCTGCGTTATGCACCAGTTTCATTTTTAATGATCAAGGCATGAGTTACTGTTGGCCCTGAACCCTACTAGCCATATTCTTCTCCTGCTTATCTAGCAGGAAATACAAGCCAAACAGAATTTAAAGATTGAAACCTGACCCTGAAAAATAATGCAACCACTTCGACAGTAATAAATCTGGAACCAGCTTCTGTACAAATAGAAACCCTTCTTGGTGTGGGATTCAACTGTAGCCTGTCCCATCCAGTATCTAACAGGAACTGGGTTTGGACTGCTGCATTTCCTGCTTAAACCTGGGTAGAGGTGTCTAACTCCAACCCAAAGGATAATCTCCCCAGCAGTTTTATGGTTATGTTTTTAAAATAATGGAGGAGACTGTGCTCTGAGCACCCCACGACTGAGTGGCCAAGGGCTTGATGTCTCCATTCCTATGGCTCACATTACATTTTCAGAAAGTAAAGCCATTAATTAATTCAATTTATGCTGCCATCCATCCTAATCCATGACTCTGGAACAGTTGCAAAACATTATTCCTGATTTTAGACCTTCCAAGGTGATTCATAAGGATGTCATTATTCATGATACTGTACGTGTCAGAGAAATTCATCTAGACCAGATGGATCATTTGTGCCTTCTAGATTGCACTGCATATTATCCTGAAGAGCACCCAATGTCAGCCTGAAAGTCATCTACAACATTTGCTTCCTCAATGATTCTCTGTAGCTGCCTGCCCAACAACTTCTTCCCAATGGGAAAGTTTGGAGACAGGGTAGAAATAATCCAAATCGACCACACCACAGATATGCATTCAATATATGCAAAATCAAATAGAAGACCAATTTCAAGGAACAAATCTATGTATGCAAAAATTCAGGGGGGCATATGTTGGATGGATGAGAAATTAATAAAGATTTTGTTTTAGTATCTTTTATGAATCCAACCATTGCAGTTTGTTAATCATTATTTATGCAGCATGCTATGCTAATTCAGCTCCCAAGACTTTAGTGCAGTCTCTGAATCTAGCTGTGCTCTTGCTTCCAAATATACCTACACTCAGGAATAATTAAATTACCATCCACTAGCCGATTTTGTTCAAGTGAGTAAACCACTTTTACTTTTATAGAGCAGCACCCATCCAGCAAGTTACTGTATATTCACTGTATATCATTACATTCTCCATTGCTAGTCTTATGCTGCCTTTTAGGAAGTGAGTAAGAATTATAGATCTTCTATAGGCCATTTAAGCCTTTGAATGTTTGAATTCAATTTAAAGCATTCCGAGGAAATGACTATCCAGCCTCAACTGAACACATCCAGTGAAGAGAAGCACATTTCTCCCTCAATAATTGGTTCATTTTTCAAATTACTGTTAAAAAGCTTTTGTTAATGATCCATCAGAATCTGGTTTCCAAATAATTTGACAATAAATTCTGCCCTCTGGAAGGATACAGAACAGAGCTTGGCTTTCTTCTGTGTGACAACTCTTCAATGTTTGAAAAGTGCAATCATATTCCCTCTACTTATCTTTTTTTTAGGCTAAAGGCATTCAATTCTCTCTGTACCAAAGTAATAGAAATAAATCTAGAACTCTTTGTATCTAGGCTGAGTTCGGATGGGTTTTACTATTATCTGAAAACTGATCCACTAAGCCTTTCAATTATTCAGGATTTGTTATTTTACAGCTGAATGTGTCAACTGACTCTACTCTGTAAAATATATTGGTTTTTGATAACTATTATATCAAGAACTAAATAAGAGAATTAATCAAGGAGCATCTATCTCTCATTTGCTCCTGGTGAATGCTTGTATTTGGAAAACAACACAGTTCTTTTCCTTTCTACAGTTTTCTTGTTATATAATTATTTATTTCCCCTTATGGTGATTGATATGAATTAGTTCTGCAATAATCATATAATGGGCCTATGGCAGTCAGGGAGACAGAAAGAAGAATACAGCTACAGGAAATTAGTGTATTTCTCCCTCCATGTTTTTCTGCAGCAACTTTTCACGTGTCTTTTTTAATCTCATTTTTCTCCTGTAGTTTATAAAACAAACACTTGGAAATAAGCATTTGAGTATCTCCTGAATCATAGCAACAAAATATAATCCAACATTAACCAATATTTTTGCACAGAGCTTCTCTTTATACACTGAAAATGCCTTAGAGAATATTGTTTGGGTATGGAAATGCTTTCAAAGATGATTAAAGTATAAATGATTGAAAGAATTTCCACAATATTAAAAACAGGAATCAATTAAGTCTAGCTTCCTTATTAAACTGTCTAGCTTTTTACTAATGGTTTTATAGTAAGTACTAGTCTTATTTAAATTCAAATGAAACAATAAATCTAGCCATGAGATTAACCCAGCCATGGGAAACTGCTTATGAGGCAGACGATCAGCCTATCTAGTTCAGTGCTATCTACATTGATCAGTGGATTCCAGGATTTCCAGCAAAAGACATTCGTAGTGTAGCCTTTATTGTCATTGTACATGTATACAACGAAATTGGTTATAGCAAAATTCCTAGGTCTATATAGAATAGAATAGAATAGAATAGAATAGAATAGAATAGAATAGAATAGAATAGAATAGAATAGAATAGAATAGAATTCTTTATTGGCCAAGTGTGGTTGGACACACAAGGAATTTGTCTTCGGTGCATAAGCTCTCAGTGTACATAACAGCTATAAGTGATAAATCATGATCATAGTCATCATAAAAATACATTCAGCATAAATGATAAGATACAACACTTAGTGATAGTCATAGGATACTAAATAATATGAGGATATTAGTCACTGAACCTAATACATGCATGTAACTTAGAAGTGAATTACAGGTCCCACCAATACTTCATGTGATTTGAAATGCTTCTAATTTTCAATTAATCACATACGTGCTTGTATTGTAAAATATATACTTTTTATTTTCTTGTTCATGTCAGTAGATAATTGTTGGTCTACACTGTGGTATTAAAGACAGCAAAGCCTTGATATCGTTCTCCTTATCACGTTTGTTGTCTTACTGGTAGCACTCTTTAAGATTTGCTGGATATTGGTGAAGAATGATGGGTGTGAAAAACTATACTCAAGCTGCTTTGATCTTTGTACTTAATGGATAAAAGAACTCATATAAACTCAAATCCCCCTGTGAATAGGCCCTGGAATTGATAGCACATCACTCTCTTGCTCTCGAATACAATGAACAGGAAAAACATTGGAAATCATATTATATCAGCCCATTGGTAATCAATGATGATTGCAAGGCCTCATTAGAATAGAAAACAAAATGATTGTATTAAAGCTTTTAGATGTTCTTTCCCAGCCTGGTGTGTGAGTATTAAAGATATCCAAATCAAATCAAGTCTTAGTAATGTGATTACCGAACAAGTTTTGCATCTAGCAAGATTGTTTCAGTCATCTGGGACAATATTTCCTCTAACAGATATAAAACATCAAACTTAATTTTATGATGTGGTTTCATCAACAGTAAAGTTATTCATGGATCCATAATCAATATGAATACCTTAATGAATTCTGACTGTTCTGTGCAACAATCCCTCTCTTTTGCTCATAAGCACCTGCTACTTATTAGTTATTCACATTTTATCTAGGAGTAAAACTATTTAATTGAGCGACATGATTTTATCCATGTTTTGTTTCGTTTATTTACATTTAATAACCTAAAATAATGGAAGACTTATCCTTGAAGTAGAAATAAGTCACATCTTTTTTAATGTATTTTCTTCTTTTCCCCTATATCATTGCTAATGCATTTTTGAACTGATATGTCTAAAAAGGAAAATCACAAGATTTCCTTTGTGTATCGAAAGTCTTACATATATTCTGTAACCAAATACTCTCTTCCTCCAGTAAAAAAAAAATCCAAAAGAGGCAATTGGCTAAATTCCTGTGGAAATACTATTCCTTCCTCTTCCTGAGGTTAAATAGTCAGACGAGCATGAGTTTTGCCAGGAAAAGGGAAGATGAAACCAGATCATACTCCAGAATATTGTGTCCAGAGAATTTTCCAGGATTCAGGAAGGAATAAGTCACACGCAGAATTTTGGAGCAAATACTCAACATGTACTTGAAAATTTATTTTGGACAAAGTCAGTGTCTTCCTAGATTTCTTTTATAGCAGGTTGCCCCGAGTCTCTGTAGCATTGATCCTTTCTTTACATTTACTTTCGAAATATACAATTTTTTTCCCTTTAATCCCAATATCCATTTGTGTTCTCTTTGGTTTGCTATATGTTTTCCAGTAAACAGTGACATTAGCTTGTGTCTTGGTGACTGTATAACATGCTTCAGATACCCCTAGGGCAGTGATGGCGAACCTTTTTGGCACTGAGTGCCCAAACTGTAATGTGCGTGTATGTGCGCATGCTGGAGCGCCGGAAATCTGAAGACCAGCTGGCCGGTGTGCATGCGCACGCCGGGCAACTGGTCTTCAGGTTTTCAGAACGCGCATGTGTGCCGGCCAGCTAGTCTTTGCGTGCGTCAGAGCACCAGAAATCTGAAGATCAGCTGGCCGGCATGCGCGTGCCTGTTTTTTGGCCGGTTTTGGCCAGTTTTTGGGCCATTTCCAGGTTGTTTTTCAGGCCATTTTCGGGCTGTTTTTCGGGCTGTTTTCAGGCCTTTTTGGGCCAAAAACAGCCTGGAAAATGGCCTGAAAAATGACCTGTTTTTTGGGCATTTTTCAGGCCATATTCTGGCGCTCCAGTGCCCATGAAGACCAGCTGGCCAGAGTGCATGTGCATGCCTGAAACTAGAAGAGCAGCTGGCGAAGGTGTGTGTGCCCACAGAGAGGGCTCTGGCACGTATGCCATAGGTTTGCCATCGCCGCCCTAGGGTTTCGCTCAGAAAGAAATACTAAATTTTCCTCTTGATTACGATAGCAGGGAGTATTGGAGAAAGCAATAAGTGTTGCATTCACCTGGGCTGAGGTGTTCTGGTTAATATGAGCAGGCACACAGAGTGAATGAGAACCTTACAATTTTGCTTTTTTAAATCAAGTGGATTATAAAATATACACGCATAGTTGTAACTTAAACCAAAAGATCAGATGAATATTCTATTTCTAACTGTCTGTGTGTCTACCTTGCATGATAATTCAACATTTTTATGAATAAAATAAAAGCTACTGTGGATCAGAAAAGGCAAAAGGAGAATTAATGAATTAACCATCCTGTCAGTTTGTATAGAATGTGTATTTTGATTAGCACTCATTTTTATCTTATTTCTTTTAATAGTTAATTGCAATTCATTTCAATTATTTGATTTGTTACATTATACATTATAATATTTCACATTGCAATATTGCACATTGGTTATGAAATGTTGATGTGGAGGGTTTTCTCCCTTATTAAATGTTACCTCCACCGAGTGCATATTCTGAGAAAATCTGAGTTTGTGGAGCACCAGAAATAAAAGATATTGTGCATTTTCTTTTCCATTCCCATCTCTATGTCCAGCAAGGGCTTAGTATTTACAGACTCTACTTGAATTCATCTAAACATAAAATATATAGTTTTGTATTTTAGTATTCATTGTATGTTTCTACATCCTGTTTTATCTTACACTATTTTGTCTTACTCTCTTATCTTTTATTTCATCTGAACTTACTCTATTTTATCTCACTTTATTTCATTTTAGCTTATGGCTATATCCATGTTACCTGTACCTTTACAGGGAGGATACATGAGATGTGCATGTGGCTTGCTGATGATGGCTGACGAGCCAGAAATAGATCTATATAAGTCTCTCACTAGGCAGCATAGGGCAGCATCGGGCCTGCTGGCTGCCAGAAGGAAAAAAAAAAAAAGCTCAGAATCGAGTGGATGTGACTCCACTGAGCTAGGGCTGTAGAAAAATCTTGGTTACGTAGGAAAAACCTGGCTAAAAGAAAAACACACATAAAACCTACGAAAAAGTAAGTATATATATATATATATATATATATATATATATATATATATATATATATATATATATATATATATATATATATATATATGTTTTCTCAGGTTTTCGCGGGTGTTTGTATGTAGGTCTTTGGTTATTCGGGTCTTCTCCCACGTAGAATTGGAAGTGTCTTGGCGACGTTTCGACGAAGTCTCATTCGTCATCTTCAGGCTGGTGTTCTCGGCTTCGTGCTTCCAGGAGCAATGTGAGATCGCAGCTGTCTCTTCCTTTTAACTGCTAGTGGGGGTGTGAGCTGATTGGGTGGGAACTTGGCTGTGTTCTGATTGGGTGGAGGTGTGTTCTGATTGGTTAGGGGCTTGGCTGTGCTCTGATTGGATGGGGGGTTGGTTGTGCTCTGATTGGCTGGGGGTGTGTTCTGTTTGGGTGGGGGCTTGGTTGTGCTCAGCTTAGTCTGAGTTGCAGGGGGATTTGAGCTGGTGAGCTGCGTTGTTGTTGTTTGGCTTCGTGTTTGTGGCCGTGCGAGCTCTTCATGGTGGGTGTCAGTCTGCTTCATGTATGGATTGGAGGGGTTTAAAGTGGCTAATGATGCAGCTGCGGTCTGGCTTCTAGTCCTTGGTCGTGGCTCATTATCAGTGTGGGTTTGAGTCTGCTTTCTGCGTGGACGTGTGGTGGTGACATCCTGTGTGGCTCTCGTGAGTGTGGGTCTGGTGTCATTCGTCGTGTTAGGGATTCGTTTGTCAATAAGGGCGGGTTTCCAGATGGCTGGTAGGCGGGAGGTATCATCTCGTTTGTTCATGCTGTGTGGGCATTTTCTATCTATGTGGCTTCTCTGATTATTCTGTTGTTAAAGTGTTCAGTTTTGGTGATAGTTCTGGTCTTTTTAAAGTCAATATCATGTCCTGTGGCTTTAAGGTGTTGGACCAGGGAAGAAGTTGGTTCCTCTTTTCTGACTGAGTTCTTGTGTTCTTCTATGTGTGCACTTATTCGTCTGTTGGTTTGTCCAATGTATGTGGTGGGGCAGGCGGTGCATGGGATTTCATATACTCCTTGATTTTGTAACTCAATTTTGTCTTTGGGGTTCCTTAGGATGGTGGATATTTTTCAGTTTGTGCAGAATGCTGTCTTGATGTTATGTTTGTGGAGGATTTTGCTTATTCTGTCTGTGGTGCCTTTTATGTATGGGAGGAGGGCTTTGCCGTTTTCTTGTTCTCTGTCTTGGATTTTAGTGGGGGTTTCTTTTTGGATTAGGTTGGTGATCTTATTTCTTTGGAATCCATTGGATGTTAGTACGTTAGTGAGAGTGTGTAGTTCGGTTTTTAGGTGTTGTTCGTCAGCTAAGCGTTTTCTTCTGGAAATGAGTGTCTTGGCTACAGAGTTGATCTGGGCAGGGTGGTGGTGTGAGAGTACGTGCAGATAGCGGTTTGTGTGTGTTTTCTTCTGATAGATAGTGTGTCCTAGGGAGCCATTGGATTTTCTGTAGACTAAGACGTCCAGGAAGGGAAGTTGGTTGTTCGCTTCTGTTTCCATGGTGAACTGTATTTTGGGGTGTAGGCTGTTGAGGTGTGTGAGGAAGTTGTCCAGTTTTTCTTTCCCATGTGGCCAGATTATGAAGGTGTCGTCCACATATCTGAGCCAGAGTTTGGGTTTGTGATCAGATTTTTCTAGAGCTTGGGTTTCAAAGTATTCCATATAGAGGTTGGCAAGACCTACATACAAACACCCGCGAAAACCTGAGAAAACATATATATATTTTGAAAACATATTTATAAATATATATAAATATATTTATTTATTTATTTATTTATTTATTATGGCTGTTCACCGCCCTGAGTCCTTCGGGAGTAGGGCGGTATACAAATATGAAAAATAAAAAAAATAAAAATAATATATATATTATTATATACACATATATGTGTGTGTGTGTGTGTGTGTGTGTGTGTGTGTGTGTGTGTGTGTGTGAATGTATACCTTATATGTCTTTGTTTCTTTTTTAAGCTTTCTATCCACCCTCCTTATTGTATAATTCTGTGTATTGTTTCTCATATTTAGCTAATAAAAGAACAAGAGAATAAATAAAAGAAAAAGAGAAAAATATGAATTTTGCAATAGTTCAAAGATACAGTTTAATGTTCACAAGTTTCACAAACAAGATTTCCATTTTTAAAAATTAAATGAATCTGAAAAGTATTGGATTGTACTTTCTTTTTTGAAACAAACAAGAAGCTCTGATATGGAATTTGGAAACATAGAAGTGGATACTATTGGATTACGTTTGGCAGTGGAAGAAGGGTAGAATAGTACTATTTTTCCCCTAACCAATTTTATTCATATTGGCTTCTCAACAACTGATGGGCCCAGGATGCTATCAAAGATGTGTTTTAGTCAGCAAGACTGTCACATTCTTATTTATGTTGTACATACAATATCAAATTCATAAGACACAATTTGACTATTGAGGTCAATTTTCAGCTAGAATTGTTGATTATCTTTTGAAGTTGAAAAGTGTTTTTATACGAATGGCTGTTCAAAAAACATTTTGAGACTCAGATTTTGTAAAGTAAACCATAATATGTAGCCTACACATCTCATTGTTTCTTGCCAGAAATATATTATTAAAGACACACAGTTTAATTGATTTATAAAAGAAACTCTGATGATATTTAAGAAAGAGGGAATAGTGGTTCAAAATCACCCCTCTGCAGCCACAAGACTGGAACTTTAGAGAATATTAATTAATTAATTAATATCTGTTCATAAACTGTTCAGGTATTCTGCTCAATAGCATTGTGTTTAGTGACAGATTTTGGGGATGTCTTTTTTATTCATAGCGATAGGCCCCAAAGAACATGTTTAACTTTCCATATGAGACTGGTGATAAAATAGTATGCTCAATAAATTTTGTGCTAGGGTTGTTTGATAAAGCAACATTAATTATTCTTTAAGAAAAACCAAACTCTTCACTGATAGCCAAATGTAAATATCCCCCCAAAGCCTCAGCTGTTGACCAATTTGGGAACAGCATTGATGAAATGGAAGTCATTATGTTTCCTCCTATTGTCAGGGATCAATGAGGGTGAAGCATGTCCCCAGCTGTTTCTGTATGCATAATTTCTATCAGGCAATATAACAGTTCATTAAGTATGTTGGTGCCAGATAGCGATGAGAAGACACTTTTTACAAGAGCTCTGAGGATATTTTCAGAACCACGGAAAGCACCCATAGCTTCATCTAATGAAATTACTAAAAAAAAACCAGGGCAAGTCCTTCTTTACAAGCCTCCCGTTGCAGTACGATCATCCATTATGCTTCAATTATTTTTTTTCTATATATTTTGCTAGGAATTTTAAAAAATGAAAGTAATTTAATCAGGCATGCTGCTTATTACCTTCTAGGCATGCTAAATGTTTTAAAGATGCTAAGTAAGTATTTCTGAACATTTGCAGGTCTCTCAATAGACCAATTGAAGAATTTTGAGGAAAAGAGCATGGGGAAGAATGTGTCTTGAGCATCAATTAATAATGGATATTTTTTTGCCTTTACTTCCTTTTTTCCTTTTTAAAGCAAACATTAAACTCAAATGAATAAAGTGAGTTTCAGTAAGCTTTGCCTTTGGGACAAGGAACATCGGTTCAGTCTAGTTTTAATATGTTAATTAGAAGAGGAAAAGGGGGAGGGGAGTCATTGCGGACCATGCCACACCAGCAAAATTGATCTCTGTCCCTTTAAACTCTTCTTCAAACAGTTTGGTTGGTTTTGCAAGCCAGGCACAGCATATTGATTCAGGAAGACAATGATGCCAGCTCTAGGACTCTCCTCCCTTCGCTACGAATAGGACAGCTTACCTTAGTAACGGTAGGGGAGAAATGAGATGTTTTGAATCCTATTTCTGATGTTCAGTAAGGTTTTTGTTATTATATATTTCTATATCAGCTGCATGCTTATTATGACTAAGTATATTGCAGTTCATTATGACCTCTGGAGTGCCCCTAAATATTTCTTGAGAATATTTGATTGATAAATTATATATTGCCTTGGTTCATGTCCCTCTCTAAGCACACATTTATATGCTTTGTTGTAACCTGCATTTTTCCTAGCATTCTGTTGTCTGTGGTAACTTAAAAAACCAAAAACTTATCTGAAAGCATTAATTATAAATTTGACCCCAACCTCTACCAGGTGCAGTTAGATTTTCAAAAATAATTTCATATGATTTTATTGTGCAATTTGATTTTAAGCAAATTGTTCCCAGAAGTGCAATTCATAAAAGATCCAGAAATAGAAATGGATCTACGGGGCTATCTATTTACATATTTACTTAACTATTTCACTCTGTAGGATGTGGGAACATGGATATGGTAATTTGAAGTGGATATCAGTATGTAGGTTGAGAAAAGATCAGTTTAAAAAGGAAAATTATGGTGGAAGAGAATCGTAATTAACAGTTATACTGTTTGAAGAGATATGACATGGTGATTTTTAATTTCTACTAGATTCCAGCAAGTAGACTTTAAGATACTTTTCCATTCTATTTAATAAGTACAATAAAAACCTCTCCATGCACATTCCATTGGATGGAATACTATCTCTAAATCTTCAATCTATGCTCTCTTACTAGATGATAGGAACAAATAAACGAGCTTTTTCCACTAGGGAAAATGAAACAATAATCAGACAGTTACAGGTAGCCTTGAAAAACTATAGGCTGGTAACAATTTATTTCAGTTTTTAGATCATCATTATTATTATCACTGTCTATTATTTGCATGATGATGGATTGTATATTGTTGGAATTGTATTATTATTGTGAATAATTTTTCAAGACTAGTATGTGTGTGGGGGGGAAGAGGAGATGTTAGAATGCCATACTTTTTTTCCGGTCAATTTGCTAAAAGACCAACCCAAGACAACTGTGTCAATTTGCAAGAATGAGCTCCATCTTAAGAAAATCAAATACTTTAATGTTTATGATTTTCCAACATGTAGGTCTACTCTAATTTTCCTCTAAAATTTTGTCATCTTTCATCAAGTACATGGCAAAAGGAAATCAAAAGTAACTGATAAGGACATCTTTGAGGCATGAATATTTCTGAAAATATCACACACACACATACACACACACACACACACACACACACACACACACACACACACACTTCTAAAAGGTGTTCCATTGGTCCCTCCTGAACTGTTTCTATCTGCCATGCCTTCAATGTTTTGAAAACTGCTTCTTCTTAACAATTGGTTTTAAAACATTCATCTGTTGGGGGCCATAAGGAATGGGTGGGGGCGTGGGGATGAATTAAGTCATAGATATGGTCAAAGTCAAAATTTACCAGTCATCCATGTTTCTCTGACACTTCCTTTTTGATTCTGAAACTCATTTCACTCTTCCAAACAGCAGGCTGCATGGAAGGACAACAGCTTAATTCAGATTGATTGGTAGAGGAGGAAGGTCTGGAATTAAATCTCATAGGTAACATTAAATAGCATAAGGGCTGAAACTTGTTTTAAAATACAGTATGTGTCCATTTACTTGTTTAGAAGTCAGAAATCATGGCATGTTAATTTGTGTGTATATTAATTTTATATTGTGTTTGGAAAGCTAGCAATCTGAATATATATTTCCTTTATCATTTTTTCACACTTCTTTGTGGCCCTTCTTCTTTTGTTCTCTGACAAACAAAAGTAAAACAGTAAAACGAGTAACCAAATCATACAAATAAAATATATGTGCATGTATGTGGGTGAGTGTATTTGTGTGCACACATATTTCCTGATGCTAAAAATGAATATCTTATAATATGAAGAAGCAGATTTGGAAAATGTAAATGTAAATGAGATACAAATTAGAAACACGAATCCTCAATCAGAATAAGTGGATTATGCCTGAAGAACATACTTACAACTATGTTTTGTTATCTTACAGGCCAAAATGTATGGATCACTTGAAGGTTCTAGCACCCTTCCTACAAACACCAGTGCAGCAGCCCTCAACTCTGCTACAAATGGGACTAATATATTTTTCCAGGGTTTGCAGCTGGTGCAGCGACTCAAATTGTTGATCATCCTGTTGTACACAGGTGTGGTCATTATCGGGATGGTAGGTAACTGTCTCCTGGTCCATGTCATTCTGCATGTCAAGAAGATGCACAATGTCACCAACTTCCTCATTGGGAACCTAGCCCTTTCAGATGTGGCGATGTGCACCACATGCGTCCCACTTACTCTTGCCTATGTGTTTGAGCCACGGGGCTGGATTTTTGGCAGCACAATGTGCTATTTTGTCTACTTCATGCAGCCGGTGACTGTTTATGTGTCTATCTTCACCTTGGTCACCATTGCAATTGACCGGTACATTGTCATTATACACCCTCTGCGACGCCGTGTCTCCCTTCAGCTTAGTGCTTATATGATCCTATTTATCTGGATTTTGTCCTGCTGCTTAGCATTGCCAGCTATGGCACATACCTATTATGTGGAGCTGGATAAGCAAGGCATCATCCTATGTGAGGAGTTCTGGGGGCAGCAAGAGCACCAAAGACAAACCTATGCTTTGTGCCTGCTGCTCATTACTTATTTTTTTCCTTTGCTGGCCATCCTCATTTCCTACATCAAGATCTCCCTCAAACTAAAAAACAGGGTGATGCCAGGAAGTGTCACTAAAAACCAGGCAGACTGGGACAGAGCCAGGAGGAAGAGGACCTTCTGCTTGTTGGTCATGGTAGTTGTAGTCTTTGGAGTTTGCTGGCTTCCCCTTCACGCCTTCAACTTTATCCGAGACATTAACATCAATGCAATTGATGCTTATTATTTCAGCCTTATCCAACTGGTTTGCCATTGGTTTGCTATGAGTTCTGTCTGTTATAATCCCTTTATATATGCCTGGCTTCACGATAGCTTTAGGGAAGAGCTTAAAAAATTACTTGTCTGGCCCAGGAGAGTAGTTCCCTCTGGGCAAAGTGCAACTGTAAGTGTGGTTATCTGATCAATAAGTGCACCTGGTCTCATGACAGACAAGAGTTTAATGTTGAATGTTAATGTTGAAACCAGCAGTATTTTTGTGTTGAAAATAACAGCCAAACTGTGCTACAAAAAGCAAAGCAAAGCAAACAAATGGAGACTCTGTAAAACAAACACACAAACAAAAGGCAACCTGTCAAGCACAAAGAATCAGGACTATTCACGAAGGTTGCAGCACAAATAATTTATTGAACCCTCTGCACAAGAATCTGGTTAACTAATGGTCAGCAAACATCTATAGAGATTCTCAGTTCTCGAGGTCATGGTTGCCCAAAGGTGCTTTTCAGAAGGCAATTGGACTTTTTTAGTTTTCTTTTTTTTTTTATCTCCCCGAAGAAGCTTCTTGGTTGAAAAACAAAACATTTTCAAGAAAAAAAAAACGAAGGAAGTCCAGTTGCCTTTTGAAAAGCATTTTTGGGATAATGGTCAGCCCTATGTTTGTTTTAAATAAAGGTCAGGGGGATTCAAGGAAAATTGGACTTGGATCTCTTGTGAACTCTAAACTGATGACATGTTTCACTCTCCACCCCAGATCTGTCTTGTTCTTTTCCAGCACAACCAAGAAAATATTCATATGCAAACCTGGCAGTGGGGAGCAAATGAGATTAAAATGTATTTTTAACAAATTCATTTTGGTATCCGTGAAAGTCTCTGGCAGTAGGATTTGTTCTTTCCTTGATGTATGAAAATATTTTGCTGCATTACAAGAGTGGTTAATGTTTTACTGAAAACATTGCAGATATTATGTACAGCACATTATATAAGTAGCACTGTGCATCTGTTAAAATTGTATTTCATGGCACATATTATAGCTCCTTCCTTTTCTATAAGTCATTGAAATCTTTCCTGCTAAATTTTTGTAATATTTATAGTTGCTTGGAAACGCTGAATTCATCTCCCACTTTATCAGATCCATACATCAAGATATGCTAGTTATGGAAGCTATACAAACATGGTTAACTGAATATTAAAATGCATTCAACTAAGGTAAAATATTATGTGAGTGGTTCGGGAATACAACATTAAAACATCTTCAAACTGTTAAGAAAGATAATACGTGTCAGCTCTATGAATTGTCACTATTTATTTTACATAATTTATACTTAAATATATTTGTCACAATCCATAAGTTTGGCATTCTATTTCTTTGACATTACAATTTCATTCCCCCGTCCATATCTATGTGCAAATACATTTCCCCAAATCATGAGCATGCTTAAGGGATACGATGAAGTCGAACTTGACCACATCAAATAAAACTTAAGTCACAATAAATATATTAGTCTTTGAGGTGTCACGTTCTTTTTGTGTGAACAAACTTACACAATTTTATCCTTCCTGAAAGAAGGTGTTGACTTAATATTGAACAGAAACATGGGAAGCATCCATTCCAATGCTCTGGGAGTGATGATGAATTGCTATATCTTAATCAAACTGTTTGCTGCCATCTATTGACCAACTGACTTTTTACTATACAGATTCAGCAGCTACAGGTTTTATAAAGACATTGCATGATGGTTGCAACAATGTCTGAATAATTTTAAAGAAATAGATCCTCCTAGACCTGTACTGTTGACCATATTTATAAAAGACCTGGATGTGAGGTTAGAAAATATGATTACTAAATTTGCAGATGACACAAAGATAGATGATAGTACCAAGACTTAGAAGATTTTAAGAAGCTGAATTATTTTGCCAAAACTCCAGCAAAATAAATTTCAGAAGAGGCAAATGTCATCTGTATTTGGCAGAAAAAATCAATGGCATAAATATAGGATGAAGTGTCCATATTGGGCAAGTGGAAACAAACCTAGATGTCTTGGTGGATCACAAATGGAAAATGAAACAACAGGATGATGTAGCTGCAAGGAGGAGAGAGGAGAGGAGGAAAGGAAAGGAAAGGAAAGGAAAGGAAAGGAAAGGAAAGGAAAGGAAAGGAAAGGAAAGGAGGAAAGGAAAGGGGAGTAGAGAAGAGTAGAGTAAAGTAGACTAGAAGAAAGGAAAAGGAAAAAGAAAAGGAAAAGGAAAAGGAAAAGGAAAAGGAAAAGGAAAAGGAAAGGAAATCCTAGACTGCATCAACAGAAAAATAATATTAACATCTCCATTCCAGACTAGTCAAATTGCATGTAGAATAGTGTGTTCATTTCTGGATACCACATTTATGAAAGATATTGACCAACTGGACTTTTTCTAGAAGACAATAGGAACGGTTGGAGGCACCATATCTGTTTAACCAGGAGAAAAGAGGACTGCAGGGAGACATTACAGCTGTCTGTCAGTATCTGAAGATATTCAGAATTGTTCCATAAGGCAGAACAATAAACAATGAGTTTAAGTCACAGAGAAGTAGACTTTGGTTGGACATCAGGAAAATGTTCTTAAAGATTAAAGCTATTCAGACATCCTTGGAATAGGCTGACTTGGAGGTGATGGGTTTTCATTAGCTGGAAGAGGATAGATATTCAATGATGGGGAATGCTGTAATGCAGTGGGCCTCAACCTTTTGGGCACCAGGGACTGGTTCCATGGAGAAAGGTTATTCTGTGGACCGGATGGGGAGTAGTTTTGCATGCTGCCTGCATCCTGCGGATGAAGCTTTCCATGTTGCTGGCATGCCATGGATCGGTTCCGGTCTATGGACCGGGGGAAGGGGATCCCTGCTGTAGTAGATTCCTGCAATGGATTGTGAGTTTGACTAGGGGTTCTCCAAGGCAGGTTGGGGAATTCTGGGAGTTGAAGTCTGCCAGGCTTAAAGTTGAAGAGGTTCGGGACCTCTTCTCCAAGGTATCTTTTTACATTTACATTCTATGATTTTATGGTTAATCACCTTGAACAGATACAACAAATTATGTATACATATTTACAAATCACAGTTTTAAATTTTGGATTGATACCTTCCTCCCTGAAAACAGAACTCCATCTCAAGTTTTCAGAATTAGTTTTACTATTCACTCAATTACTCAAGCATTAGGTGAGAATTTATTATTTATATTTACCCTGCAGCTGGTAAATCCACCAATTCAATTCTGATGAAAACACTATTTAACGTTGAATTGGAACAGAAAAAAACACGTTATGCTGTTCTGTTTTATAAGAACTTTTGATTTATAATGAATCAAAATTTTAATTCTTTCAAACATTGTGCATTTCTAGCAGGGGTGGGTTCTACTTACCTTTACTACTGGTTTGCAATGGGAGCACGCGTGCGCAGAAGCTTCTGCGCATGCACAGATCATCCAATATGACTTTGGGTGGGTGGGCGGAGCCTCCCGCCACTTTTACTACCAGTTCTAAAGAAGCGGACAGAACCGGGAGCAACCCACCACTGATTGCCAGGTCTGGGAAAAACATGCACATGTCTTTGCGTGTTTCTCAAAAAATTAGCAGAATTTTAATTTCATGGTTATAACAACAACAACAACAAATTAATGCCTTGGTCAGGAGTTATTAAAACCAGAGCCATGCACATTCCACTGATTAGTTTGAAAAAAATATGCCAAGCTTTCCAATCTCAGTTGTTTTTTGTTGGTTATTTATCTTATTTATGTAAACCATGAGTTTATATTTATGACACTACAAAGGATGAGTTAATCTCTGAACAATGATAAAACAAACTGATGGTATTTATTGATGCAAATCAAGGAATTTAAATTCAAAACAAGTTATCTTGGAATAATTAGCAAAGCTCTGAATATGATTATACTTAAGGGCTATACAATTATTTCCTCTGGTGGTCAACATTTGGTGATAACTAAATAGATTTTGGTGCAGCTGTTCTCCGAGAAGATAATTTAAGTGCTTTCACTGGAAGCTGGAAAGAGAAAATACAGAATTAGCTATTAGAATAACAAAGCCTACTTTGAATATTTATTTTACTGGAATCATTTTCCAGCAAAGAAAGTTAGAAACAGCAAAAGAAGAGAGCAGAGAATAAATAAAATACCAAACTATCTGGCATCATGTAACTAAATCTCTGTGCTCATGTGATTATTTGAAATGAAATTTTCAGTCTGACTACTATTATATTCATATGCTATTCTATTATATTCATAGTCTATTATATTCATAACATAACTCATAATATTGCTCATTCCTTGGCAGTATAAATACAGATAACATACAAGTTAAGCAGATGAGGGACTTCATTTTCCAAACTTAATGCAACATACTAAACTCTGGCAGAACCAACAAACACCCATGGCACACCTATAGGTAAATAAGATTCAATATAACTCACAACTGCAAGGAAGATTTTTCAATCTCTATGTAGCTGAGTCCCTCTAGTGGTGATAATATTTTTTACTACTTCATCCTTTTAGCAACATTCCTGTTCTAAAAAGTCAGCAGCATCAAAGCTCCTCACTCTGTTTCAGGACTGCAAGCAGGAAACTCAGCTCCGGGTTGAGCTCAGATGTTCTCATTGATAAAGTATCTCAGAGAGGGCTTGCAAACCAAGAGAGAAAAGAGAGATTCACAGACTTTCCTGAAGGCACGCAACAAATGGAGAGAGATCCCTCCTCCCAAATTCATTTTGAGTATATAGGGAAGCCTGCAAACAACCTTCAGTCTGTGTATTTTAATTCACCAAGTGCAGCTTGCTTACTTTCTCCCTCCCTCTTGCTGTTAACCAGCAGCTCTAACTGGTTATGGATTTGAAAATCAAATGGGATTAAGAAGAAGAAGAAGAAGATGCAGAATGACATCAAACTGCTGGAGAGAACAGCTGTAAGTATAGTTCTTAGTGCAATAATGATTTTCTCAGCTGCATGCTTTTAAAGGGACAGAGTTAGATTTATGTGGAAGAAAAGAGAGGGTCCTGGCAGATTGATTGTATTTTATTATTCCTACGTGTAAGGAAGCGTCTACTGAGGCTCACTTCTGCTTCTTCTGCTTCTTCTGCTTCTTCTGCTTCTTTTTTTTTTTTTTGCAGATGAATACATGCAAATGTCAGGTGGCCAAACTCAAGGTAAAATCTGTCCATCATCCCAAGATGATTTAGACAAAAATTAATGCATATATGCTCAGATTAATTTTATTGGCAAGGAAATTCTAACAGTGGAAAAAGGCAATGGAACCAGCAAATCTGACCTCTCAGAGCCTTCTTTCTGCAATTCAGAGCAACACCAGCAACCTCTTCCTGGGGCTCCAGCTTGTCCAGTTCTTCAAGCCTCTCATTATTCCTTGCTACTCTCTGGTGGTCTTTGTTGGCGTCATTGGGAATTATCTCCTTATTTATGTTATCTGCAAGACTAAAAAAATGCACAATGTCACCAATTTCCTTGTGGGCAACTTGGCATTCTCAGACATGCTAATGTGTGCCACATGTGTACCCCTGACATTGGCATATGCCTTTGAACCCAGAGGGTGGATCTACGGACGCTTCATGTGTTACTTTGTGTTCCTGATGCAGCCGGTCACTGTATTTGTGTCTGTTTTCACCCTGACTGTCATTGCTGTAGACAGGTACTTCGCCATGGTTTATCCCCTTCAGAGAAGACTGACAATATCCATCTGTGTGTATATCCTGGCTGCTATTTGGCTGTTGAGTTGCATACTAGCTGCCCCAGCCTTGGTCTGTACTTACCATGCAGAATTTCCAGAGCTGGACTTCTCCATCTGTGAAGAATTTTGGTTCCACAGGAAGAGGGATCGCTTAGCTTATGCTTACAGCACCCTCATCTTCACCTATGTTCTGCCCTTAACGGTCATCTCTGTCTCCTACCTGAGGATCTCTGTCAAGCTGAAAAACCGAATCGTTCCTGGTAATGTTACCCAGAGCCAAGCTGAGTGCGACCGAGCTAAGCGGAGGAAGACTTTTCGTCTGCTCGTCTTGGTGGTCACAGCCTTTGGAGTTTGCTGGCTGCCGCTGCATCTCTTCAATGTCATCAAAGATGTTGACATCAGACTGATAGACAAGCAATACTTCAACCTTATTCAGCTGATTTGCCATTGGTTTGCAATGATGTCTGCTTGCACAAATGCTTTCCTTTATGCCTGGCTACACGATCGGTTTAGGGGGGAGCTCAAGAAAATGTTTGCTTGGAGGCAGAAAAAGATAGCACCTGCCACAAACTGCATTGCGGCTAGCATGGCTTTGTAAGTGTGGGGTTCCTTCTCGTTTCTCTACCTTTTGCTATGCTCTTTACCTGATGCGAAAGTTTAGGAAAACCCAGATGATACGGCACAAAACAGTTCTTCTCTTAAACACGAATCAATTGTACCAATATAGCGCTAGGTTATAGGCTTTCTTACTTAGCACAATATACTCATCATAACTGCTACTTCAACATTGTGGCTTATTGCGGTAAAATATCACATTTGTGTGTACAGGGGAAAACATAGGAGAAACAGAATATGAATTTTGTGAGGGCTGGGGAAAAAAAGAGAGGAATTGCAATGAGTAAGAAGGAAACCTGAAAAAATACCCCAACTGCTGACTCCATATAAGCCATGCCATGTTACAGGATGACTTAACTGGACTGCGATGTGGGGGAGATGGTGGTCTTATGGGTACATATTTTGCATGTATATATCTAAGGAGAGGGTGGGTACATTTCCATAAATGTGAAAAAAAAACAATTATAAAACATTTAAGTGAATGTTTTCACTTAAATATGTTTGATGGGAGAAATATTTCTCCCATCATGAATTTTAAAGAACCATAGATATTGTTCTTAAAGCACAAAAACTCATGTGTGTTTAGCTTCGTCAAGGTAGTTTTTCAATCAGCTGCTCTAAGACAAATTTATTCTAATGCATAAGTAAGTGGACTCTTTTTTACCAGGTGCCTTATTTTTAAAATATTCCTAATTTTATCTACTAAAGGCTGGGCTGGGATGAGTGGGATAGGAATGAGCTGTGCCTGGATGGAAACTAGGAGATTTGAGGGAAATTCCTTGGCTTGGATTCATTTAATTGCAAGAGCTGTTGTCCTGACTTTGCTGTGTAACATGTAGTCTTGTTGGGCCTGTGACAAAACCCTTCTGTAAAATTCTTTGAAGCTTCCTATAAAAAAAAGTCTCTTGTACCACCAGAACCTGATCACTTCTTTGCTTCCGACTTTCTGTTTTTGTCTGTTTACTTTTGATTCTGATTAGAGGATTTATATTGCCCATCTCAACTTCAGCAACAACTCAGCTAACTGTTTTTCTTCATGGACAACTCCTGAATCACAATATAGTGGTTTCTCTGCCACAATTCTGTTGTTCTACCACTTATCTCTGGGCTATTTCTAAAGAATATCATTTTAGCATGCTTTCATTCCCCAAATTACATGCAGTGGAGAGACAGGTATTAGGCAGTGGTGGGTTTCATTTTTTTTTTACTACCAGTTCTGTGGGCGTGGTTTGGTGGGCATGGCATGGCTTGGTGGATGTGGCTTGGTGGGTGTGGCTTGGTGGGTGTGGCAGGGGAAGAATACTGTAAAATCTCCACTCCCTCCACACTCCAGGGGAAGGTTACTGCAACATCCCTATTTCCTCCCGATCAGCTGGGACTTGGAAGGCAGAAAATAGATGGGGGTGGAGCCAGTCAGAATTTTTACTACCGGTTCTCCAAATTACTCAAAATTTCCACTACCGGTTCTCTAGGACTGGTCAGTACCTGCTGAAACCCACTTCTGGTATTAGGTTTATTACTGTCATGTTATTGTCTTTAAAGCATTTGCTCTTACGATGACTCCTTCAACAAAAAAGTGAGTGGAAGAGAATTTGAAAACTGCATAAAATGCTGGACATGTTCTGTGTTAAGTTGAGCACCCAATAAATTTAATAAACAGTAAAAATAGTTTGCCATATCGTCACCTTCTCCTGCCCATCCTTGTTTGCTTTGTCTTACTTTGAACTTCTTCAATCAATCATGTTCTTGACTTTCCAATTAGCAACCAAATTCTGGATTTCCCTGATTTTTGGACACATTTTCAAACACTAAAATTCAATGTTTTGTTAGAGTGGCTCTCAGTAGTTCCATGCAAGACGCAAGCAAAACTCAGCAAACACAGTTCAGCTCTTTGCAAAATGCTGGTTTATTCACGTCGGCTTCCAGACACATGCTGTGATTCGCAAAAACGAACGAAATCAGCGCTATGGATCCCTGACGGTGAGCGTTTAAATAGCCCTCCCGTTCATTACCTAAATTTCCTCCTTAATACCACGCCCTTGTTATTAGTACCAGACCCTCCCTCATCAGCGTATCGAGCTTCAGTGTGATCTGCAGCAGATCATCAGAGCGTTCTTCTGCAGCAATGTTCATGAACCGCCCTAACCCGTCGCACACGACACCTCCACCCCACACCCCGCACACGACTGCCTGCACCCAGTGCCACCATCACCCTGTGTGTATGTATATCGTATGTATGTTCCTTGCTGCTGTCATCGCGTGGTAGCGTTGTCGAACGTGCTGTGAGGCTCGACAGTGGCATGCTTTTATTTTGTTTTAGTTGGCAGTTTCCCACAATCTGGACCTGTTATTTTTCTTGTTTTCTATCAATCATATAAAAAAATTATTATATAAATACAGATTACTTCAGTTTCTCGAACTCCCTTCCTGAAAACCTTTATTTTGAAATGGATATCACATACATCATGTGTATGTACTGCTATTAGCTTATTGTTCCCAAGAAACACTATTTATTGACTCAGTTCCATTTAAAGAAACATTAATCTTTTTTTTCAGGATGAAAAGTATACTGATTTCCATACAGTTTCGGCTTCCTTCAAAATGCAATAGTTAGAAAGAATTACAAGAAAGAAAAGAAATCATTTAAAGCCACATGGAATACTAAGTATCACATATGGCAAAATTGCTAAGTTTCCAAATGAATTCAATATGATATATGATAACTGCAAACACCCTTTTTGACATTCCTTCATCTGGACGATTAATAGAAACATTAGCGTTTGCTTTGAAAATCCTCATTAAAATAAAATTTTGTATGTACAATGCTGTTGTTACTTGGAAGTTAATACTCATTCTACAGTCATTGGCAAACATGGGTGGAATCCAAACTAATTGGTATATATACCATCTGGAAAAAAAACTGAATTCATTGGGGAAAATCCAGTGTTTATTGTTAGATCAGGCGCAGGAACAGAAGACGTGACCAGCTCGATACATGTAACAACTTTATTTACATAGTAACCAGTAAAAGAAGACTGCTGGCGCGCTGCCGGAGCTCTCCTTATATTCGCTCCCGGCAGACGCACCGCCCCTAGACAGGGATTCAAATCTCCCGCCCGATGGCTGGCAGCCAATCAGGGCGGATGTCCTTATAAGGACATAACACTCCTCCCCCCTTAGTCTGAACTGTCAATCTCGTTCACAAAAGTCACGTAGTCGCGCAGGTACGTAGGACGCCTCGGCACCCTAGCTGACCTGCGCAGTCTCACTTGTTCTCCGTCTCCGACCTGGATGGACGGGGCTCTGTCGTCTCCCGGCTCCCTCTCCGGAACCGGGCTTGGTTCGGCTGTCGAGTGAGCGGGGTCACCCCCAGCGCCTCCGGCCGGACCGCAGACCTTGGATGGCTGGTTCTGATGGTCTTCTTCCTGGCCTGTGGATCTGTTGCCTCGTCTCGGTGGCTCGGTTCCGACCCGGGAAGAGCGTCTGAGTCTCGGTAAGTCCATCGTTTGCTCCTCCCTGGTCTCCCGGGCGCTGCGGTTCGGTTGCGGTTCGGCCTGGTGCCGGGTGGGTGGTGGTTCTGTTTGGTGCCCTCTGGACCGGCCCGCCGGCTGCGGGTGGTGCTGGCCCGTGTTGCGTTGTCCGACCTCGCAGGGGTGGCGTTGGTCTGCTCGGTCGGGCTGGCGTTGGTCTACCCCGTCTGGTCGGTGGTGGTCGACCTGGTCGGGCTGTTGTTGCGGCACTACCTCTGCGGGGCGGCGGAGGTCTCCCGTGCCGGGGTGGTGCAGGTCTACCTGGCCGGGTTGTTGTCGGCTCTCCCTTCCCCCTAGTCCCTGGTCTACCGTCGGGTGGTGCCTGGGGTCATCCGGGTCGGGGTGTCGTTTGTTGGCTGTCTTCTGTGATGGGCGGGGGTCCCCCACGTCGGTGATTCGTGTGCCACCCTCGCCCGTGGGTCGTGGGGTGCCCCTCTTGGCTTGGTCCCGGTCTACTCGCCTGGAACTGCAGTCTCCCTTGCTGGGCTGGCATAGGCTGCTGTAACTGGTGGGGTGCGCTGCTCCTCCTCTGGGCAGGTCCCGGTCTACCTGCGGGCTGGGTTGGTGGTCCCTGGCCTTGCCGTGCCCGGTGCCCACCTGGCTGGGTTGGTGTTGCCATCCCCCGTGCGGTTGGCCCCGGTCTACCTCGCTGGGCTGCCGGTGTGACAGCATTTGGTAGTGGGCTGGGCCGACCTTGTCGGGGTGGTGCTGCTCTGCCTCACAGGGGTGTGGTAGGCCTACCTCGTCAGGGTGTTGTAGGCCTACCTCGTCGGGGTGTTGTAGGCCTACCTGGTCTGGGTGTGGTAGGCCAACCTCGCCGGGGTGTTGGAGGCCTACCTCGTCGGGGTGTTGTAGGCCTCCCTCGTCAGGCTGGTTTTCATGTGCCCCCCCCACCTTTTTCGGAGTTGGTCGATGTGGCGTCTCGTGAACTGTCCATCTTCCAACTCAACGATGTAGGATTTTGGCCCGGTTGTGCTGGCAACTTTCCCCTTCAGCCACTTAGGGGAGCCGCTGAAATTCAGCGCGAAGATTGAATCTCCTTTGCTGAAGGCGCGGAGCGGGCGGCTGGCGGTTGCGGTCACTTCCGGGCTGTATTGGGGGTGCAGCCGGTCCAAGGGTGACCTCAACCTTCTGCCCATCAACAGTTCGGCCGGGCTCTTGTGGGTGGTGGCGTGTGGCGTGATGTGCTGTGTGAGGAGGAAATTGTCTATGCGCTCTTGCCAGTCCCCCGGGCCCATCTTGGTGAGGGCCTCTTTGGTCAGTCGGACCATGCGTTCGGCTTGTCCATTTCCGGCCGGCCTGTAGGGGGCGGACAGGGCGTGGCGGATGCCCAGTCCTGCCAGGAAGGACTCCATGGCCAGGGATGTGAGCTGGGGGCCGTTGTCTGAGACCAGCACATCCGGTAGACCATGTGTGGCAAACAGGCGGCGCAGGGCTCGGATCGTCGCGTCTGTTGTGGTAGATGCCATGGGCACCACCTCGAGCCATTTGGAGAAGGCATCTACCACGATGAGGAGGTGTCGCCCTTGCATCGGACCCGCGAAGTCAATGTGGATCCTCGACCAGGGGTTGCTGGGGGTCTCCCACTTCGCGACTTCGGATTGCGGCGGCGCTGGGCGAACTTCTTGGCACGGGTCACATCTGGAGACCCATTGTTCAATGTCTCTGTCCATGGAGGGCCACCAGACATAACTCCGTGCCAGGGCCTTCATGCGGACGATGCCCGGATGCCCCTTGTGTAGGGTTTCTAGCGTCCGCCGTTGCAGAGTGCTTGGAATCAGCACCCTGTCTCCCCATAGCAGACAGCCTTTGATGGTGGACAGCTCCTCCTGTTTCCTGGCGAACGGGCTGAACCTTTCCTCTGGCTTTTCCGCTGGCCACCCTCTGAGGATCCAGGACTTCACTTGGCGGAGTGTGGGGTCCTTTTGGGTGTGGACGGCCACATCTGCGGATGACACCGGGCAGCTGGCGTCGTCATCAATGTGAAGTAGGTGGAGCGTGGGGGCTGGGTCCTCGACCGGCTTCTTCGACGGGCATCTGCTGAGGGCGTCAGCGTTCCCTATGGCTGTGCCTGGCTGGTGCACGAGCCTATAGGAGTAGCCAGCTAGGAAGATGGCCCATCTCGTCATTCTTGGGGACATGAAGGTCGGGGTTGGTTGGTCGCCTGCGAGGAGTCCCAGAAGAGGCTTGTGGTCTGTGACTATGGTGAAACGTCTTCCGTAGAGGTATTCGTGGAAGCGCTTCACTCCAGCCACGATGGCCAGGGCTTCTTTGTCCAGCTGGCTATAGTTCCGTTCTGCGCCGGACATTGTCTTTGAGAAGTACGCGATTGGGGCTTCCGAGCCATTGGGCAGGTCGTGGCTGAGGACTGCCCCCACCCCGTAGGGCGACGCGTCGCAGGTCAGTCTGATGGGGAGCGTCTCGCTGTATTGGATGAGGACGCTTTTGGACGTCAATAGTCCCTTGATGGCCCGGAATGCTGCTTCCTCTTCCTGGCCCCACTTCCAGGAAGCCGATTTCCCCAGCAGGCGGTGGAGTGGCTCAGCAACTGTGGCTTTCTGTTTTAAGAAAATGGCGTAGAAGTTGAGCAACCCAAGGAAAGCCTGAAGCTCCGTTTTGTTTTTTGGGCTTGGAGCTTCATGGATTGCTTCCACTTTTGATTTGGTGGGGTGTATGCCTGTGCTATCAATGAGGAAGCCCAGGAACTCGACTTCCTGTACTCCTATGATGCACTTGTCCCGCCTGACCCTCAAACCCTTGTCCTTGAACCGCTGCAGGACAAGCCTGAGCCTTTCAAGGAGTTGGGGTCTCGAGTCACCGGAGATGAGCACATCATCGAAGTAAGGCACCACCCCTGGAACGCCTTGGAGAAGGCGTTCCATCATGGATTGGAAGATGCCAGGGGCAGCGCTGACTCCAAATTGGAGGCGGTTACATTTAAATGCCCCTCTGTGCGTGACAATCGTTTGGGCCTCCGCCGTTTTGTCATCCACTGGCAGTTGCTGGTAAGCCTGGGCCAGGTCCAGTTTCGCGAAAATTGATCCAGATCCCAGGGAATGCAGCAGGTGTTGCACCACTGGGACTGGGTATGCGCTCTGTGCCAACGCCTTGTTGATGGTACAACGGTAGTCAGCACAGATGCGCACAGACCCATCATGCTTCAGTGGGGTCACAATGGGGGTCTCCCATGAGGCATGATCGATCGGTTCCAGTACGCCCTGGGCGATCAGCTTATCCAGCTGTTCATCTACTTTAGGCCGCAGGGCAAATGGAACTCGGCGGGGCTTGAGCCTGATTGGGGTGATTCCCTTGTCCAGATTAAAGGAGATTGGCCTCCCCACAAATTTCCCCAGCTTACCATCGAAGACTTCTTTGAACTCTTCGATGATGGAGTCGAGTTCGTCCCTGCGGATCTCGTGGATGCCCTGAAGTGAAAGTCCTAGAGGCTTGAACCACTCCACGCCCAACAGGTTCGGTCGGCTGTGCTGCACAATGGTGATGGGTAGCTTTCCATCGAAGTCGTTGTACTTCACATGGATGGTTGCTCTGCCTAGGATTTCAATGGGGTTTCCGTTAAAGTCCACAAGTTTGTCTTTCGGGGCTTTCAGCTGGGTTCTTTTGTATGCCGGTTTCAGCTGTTGTAGGTGCTGCCAGTCCATGATGGAGAAGGCGGATCCGGAGTCTACCTCCATCTTGCACGGAGACCCCTCTGCTAGCAGCGTCACGTGGAACTTGGTGGTCCCCTCGTCGCTTGTGTGAGCAATGGTGGTGGTCTGGTGCACCGTTCTGTTTCGGGGATATTCCTCCTCCCCGCGCCGGGACTGGTTTGAGGACCGTTTGGATGTCCTCTGGTTATCTTTGCGATTTTCCCGGAATCGCGGTCTGGGCGGCTCCGGGGCTGGGTCTGTGGCTCTGCAGGCCTCGGCGATGTGGCCCCTCTTCAGGCATCGGCGGCAGGTCGCGTCCCTCCATCTGCAGGTGGCTCTGGGGTGGTCGCCTCTGCAGCTGCCGCATCGCTCTCCACGGTCGCCATGCTGTGGTGTTTCCCGCCTGGGAGGGCGGGACACCTTGTGGACGGCCATTTCCTCATCAGACTCGGATTGAGTGGTTGCTTCGTCTGATGAGGTTGGGCCCGACTTGTGGATCTTATGGATCCCTCTTGCTTTTACCATTGCAGCGGCTGCTTGTTCGGACGTCTCCGCCGCTGTTGCCTCGTCGAGGACATCTTTAAGCGGAATCCTCTTCCTGCTGAGGAATTTCTTTTGCAGCCCCACATCTCGCATTCCAAAAACAATGCGGTCCCGGATGGCATTGTCCACATTGTCGAACTCACAGTTGGCAGCGAGTTGGCGGAGCGCTGCCACGAATTCTTTGATGGATTCACCTTCCCGCTGGTTTCTTTGCTGGAAGGTGAACCTGTTTGCGATGGGGGTGCCTGTAGGTGCATAGTGCTCCTGTAAGACGTCCTGCAGGTCGTTCCAGGACATCTCCTCGATGTCCCTAGGTGCCACGAGGTCCATCGCCATCTCTAGGACGTCCGATCCGCAATGAGCCAGGAAGAGGGCTCTTTTCCTCTCATCATCGAGGTTCTGGTATCCATTGCCTCGCAGGAACTGCCGGAATCGGACCATGTATGACCTCCACTTCTCCCGGGATGGGTCGAACGGGTTCAGCGCGGTCATCGGGGCTTGCGGGGTAGCCATTCTGGAAGTCGCTGTGGTGAAGTGACTTCAGCTCTTTGGGCGATCGTGCCGTGAGTCTTTCTCAGGTTCTCTTCTCTAGTCCTTCGTCGCCAGTGTTAGATCAGGCGCAGGAACAGAAGACGTGACCAGCTCGATACATGTAACAACTTTATTTATATAGTAACCAGTAAAAGAAGACTGCTGGCGCGCTGCCGGAGCTCTCCTTATATTCGCTCCCGGCAGACGCACCGCCCCTAGACAGGGATTCAAATCTCCCGCCCGATGGCTGGCAGCCAATCAGGGCGGATGTCCTTATAAGGACATAACATTTATAAAGGAAGCAATTTCTTGCAAACCATATACTGTTTCCTGATTAACTCTATTAATCCAGAACGATGCTCTACTTAGAGGCAATATAAACAATATTACTATCGATAACATGGCACAGAAGCGGCATATTTGAGGGATGATCTCTCTTCAGCTGTTTTTGTCTGTCCTTTATGATCTAACGCCAAGTCCAATCCATTAAGCACTGCTGTACTTAATGGATCAATTAGTTTTTCCTGTTGTGACATTTGTTTTGGAACAGCATTCTTCCAAGGTCTGGACAGCCCTAATCCTGATGTCCTTCAAGATAGCCCTGAAAATTGGAAGTTTTCTTAGGCCAGGGTTTCTTAACTTTGGTAACTTTAAGATGCCAGGACTCTAACACCCAGGATTCCCTCACCAGATTGCTCATCGGAATTCTGGGAGATGAAACCTGGACATTTGCTGGGGTCAAGAAACACCACCCTAATCTCTGGCCTAGAATAAATAGATAGATTTTCTGTGGAAGAGGTATATGCTGCTGTAGGAAGTCCTCTCCTAGGAAAATGAGATATTTTAGGAAATATTAAAAGGGCAGAATATTTCCCCTAAAGAGAGGCAGAAACTCAGCCCCCCCCACCTTTGTCAATGGGCCATTAAGGCCTAGGCCAGTCTATTCTACTTAACAAAGATCTACCTCCTTCAGTTAGAGCCATAGTAGGAATTGCCCAAAGCCCTTTCATTACATCATCACCCAGCAAGAGTCAACCAAGCCTGGGACTCAAAAGATGACCTACAAAGTTACCCCTGTATGGCCCCACGGGAGTCTGACAACCAATCAGAATGCAAGCTCAAATTCAAAGTCCAACAGAGGGCATAAAACCCAGGCACTCTCAGCATCTCTGCCCTTTTTGCCCAGGATCTCAAGCCATGTGATCCTGTTCATCAATAAATCTTCTTTCCAAGCAACTTCCATGAATCCAGTGTATTTTTCCCCACTTGAAACTGAACCCAGAAGGATATTTCTTCCAACACTGCTTTGATGGCTGAGACTTTCTTTTTTTTGCAAAAAAAAAAAATGACTTTGAAATGACTTTAAAAAAATATTGAAAAACCTGTCTTAGTTTTGCTTTAAATCCTTGTAAACTGGCCAGCATACTCATGAGTGACCAGCCTTAGAAAACAAACAAAAATGCAAAGAAGAATATGACTCTACCAAACTTGGATGCCCAGTCAGGGAAATTGACAAAAAGTTGCCTTTTCACTTGGCGATGTCAAATCATGGGAATGTGGCAGAAGAATGCCAAGTTCTTAAAGCCTTTTGTGTGTGTGTGTGGGGGTTGTGTTTAGCTCTTAAGCAAAAACAAAAAGTATGGAGAGAATTAAAAATGGGAGAGAAGAGAAGCTGGCAAATGTTGTGAAAGAGCAAAAAGAGTAACTCTAAGGTTGATAGTCTATTGCAGGGTTTCTCAACCTTAGCAGCTTTACGATCTACTGACTTCAACTAGAAGGCAAGTAAAAAATAGATTATTAAAACAAGCTGAGCCCATTGAGAAAATATATAATACAGAAAAAGAGCTGAGGGTTGTGGGGTGGGATCAATTCCTACCACCTAAGCTGGGAAAGAAAGCCTGTCTTAGAACCTGTGAACTATGGCAACCACAATAGAGCTGATTAGACATAAATGGTTCAGCAGTCTGACAACTTACGTCTATGGAGATTCTCAGTCATCCAGGTCATGGTTGTCCCAAAGGTGCTTTTTCAAGAGCCAACTGGACTTTCTGTTTTTTTCTTTGAAGGCATTTTGCTTCTCATGTAAGAAGAAGCTGAAGAAGCTTCTTGGATGAGAAGCAAAACGTCTTGAAAAAGCACCTTTGGATCTGACAACTTATGTAAGGGGGCTTCCTAAGACAGAACTCATTATTTTTGTTATTTAATTTTCAAAGCACAACCAGCATTTAAAATACGCGCGCGCGCGCACACACACACACACACACACACACACACACACACACACACCCCAGATTCTTGGGCAGGTTTACTCTGCAAGCATCTCAATTTTGGTTTTTAATTTGTTAATATTTCTTTGTCCTTAGTTTTGCCTGTCTGAAAGCTGTAAAAAGTTTTGTTCTGGGATTTCAGAATAGATAATCTAAATCAGACTAAAACCAATCTGTCTACTCTATCCAGATTAAGATTTGTTACCAAATCAAACTAAGCCAAACCCCCTCAAGTATAATTGTATGACTTCTTTCTCTGGTAGTAATTAAATGCTGGTGATTTCAGCACTACGCATGGTTTCACTGCCATCTTGTGGCAATGAGAAATTATTTAGGTCAGAAACTGGTTTGCCAGGTGCAAAATCAAATTAAAGACGTGAATCATTCTACATGGCTGGTGATTTTGGGGAGGTAGAGGACAAAGAGCTGATGGTCTTATACTGGCCATCATCATTAATCATTCTGAGAATCTGGACACCTTCTCTCTTTTATCATGACCACAATATATGAAGTCAATTATGGTAAACTATTATTATACTTCAACCCCCAAATTCATCAGTGCTTTTTCTTGATTATATAACATGCATCAACTATGGTTCTTGTTGCTTGACCTCTTCTAAAACCATGTTGAATATCTAACATCTCCCTTTCCATGTAGGGCAAACAGATGTAATCACTGAAATTATTTGGGTGACCTTGATATGGAAGATAAAGTCAGAGAAATATTCACCAGAGAGAGAGAGAGAGAGAAATTATAATAATAGTTTACATTAATTGTCTTCACATACACTAGATGAATATATTGTGGTCAAGAGAAAAAAAAAGATAAAGTATCCAGATTCTCAGAATGAAGATTTATAGAAAAGAACATAGGAACCAGGATTCTGGGCTTAATTCTAATCATAAACTATTGCAAAGTTGCATTATATCTATAAAAATATGACATTGTTGTTAAATTTAATTATGTTCAAGGCCCAGAAGTACTAATTAAGCCAACACAATCACAGTTATTTTCCTATGAAGAAGATTCTAAGAATGAATGATCTAGTTAAGTGGGAAAATGAAGAAGGTCAAAGCTCTCCAGAACATTTTATTGTTACACAAACTACAATAATAGGAGCCCAGATAGAATGTGTACCATTAATCAAGAAAGGAATTAGTTTAAGAGAAGAAGGATCTTTCAGAAAACAAGGCTTGCTTCAGAAAGTTAAAGGATTATCTGAACGAGACATACATGACTGGATTAATAGTTCTTGAGACTCCCATCCTGGAAACCAAATAGCATTTGCAGGATATAAAATAGTAGGTTTGGGAAATCCATGACTTAGACAGCTCTACGGACTATGCTTCAATAATTTGCAAAGAGCAGTTGCACAATTTCTCACAATTTCCCAGAAGGAAGTAAGAGGAACAAGATCCATTAACTTCTGAATAGGTTTAGTGCACCTTGGGAATTTGCACACAATGTTTTTGCTCTCCAATGTCTCCAAAGTACACATGCAATTGTGTTCAGTGCTGCTGTTTCATAACAGTGAGATCACCATGAGTTAGTCCAGTTAAAAGCAGAAGAATGCAAACACTGCCATTAAATTTGGGCCCTGCTCTCAGAATTTCTGTGAATTGTGGACAAGCAATCAACTACCCTTCCAAACTCTGAATACCAAAAACAAAGTAAAAACAAACAAATAAATGAAACATCCATTTTGCAATGAGCTGATATCCTAACAATAACGATTTATTTAATATGTTTAAAGGAGACACCCCTCCCTTATTTAATTGAAGGCGCAAAAAAAAACCACCTGAAGAGGCGACACCACCATGCCAACCAATTTGCAATCAACTAACTTCTTCAATATTCCTGTTTTGCATAAAGTTTATTTGGATTAAAATGGTGGCAATAAATGCTTGTGTTTGAAATTGGCTTCAGTGATAGATAGCAACAGAGCTTTTGCAAAACAGAAACATCAACATAGCATACTTTGCAAAAGTAAATGCTTTTTCACTAAAGTTACAGTCATCTACAAGGGTCAACAAGCACATAAGTAGGAGGAATCCAGCAGATGATCTCCTCTGCCTCCTCCTCCTCCTCCCTAACAAAAGCTCATATTTGGTTTCAGGGCCCTGCATTCTACAGTCATTTTGGCTGGTTTTCAATTGACAGCTGGCTCACTTTGACTAGTATAGAGGCAGCTACCCATTTATTGCCACACTTAATTTTCGGTAACTGAGTAGGCATTACATGAATCCTTATTTCTGTGGGTTTATCAGGCTGGAAGAGTGATGTTCCTCTTTGTAAAAAATGAAAGTTCATGAGAATTAGTGATATATCTGCCTTCTAAAAAAGAAAATGCCAATGTTCCAGTCAATTTAGCCTAAAAACGATCATCAAATCTTCCAGTAGTTTCTTGATGCTTTTGTCTAAAGTGAGTACATTTCAGCTGCTAACAAGTGTTGATGACTATATTTTCTACTGTTTTTACTACTCCAACACCATTTTGTGTACTGCATGGGATGTTTCTGCTTGCGGCCGTTTGCAGCATTATGACCCCCATAGAGCATAGAGTAGTCTGGAATATATAGAATAGTGCCAAATTCACAAAACTTCTGACTGTTTATGAACACAGGTCTACCAATTGTTTTTGAAGACCTGCATTCCTATGTAATCAATCAATCAATCAATCAATCAATCAATCAATCAATATTTTAGCTGACAGCTTGGTCCCTCTCCAGATTGCAGAATGCCAGCTGGGATATTTGTGTGTGTCCTGTGTCAGTTCTCCCAAAAAAAGCATGTTCACTTGGGCAATTTGAAAGATAACTCAATTCTCCATCTCAAGCACAAATCAGGATTCCTCCATCTTTGTTCCATAACACATATATATTTTATATTACAAACAACATGTTGCAGCATAGTGTCATCTGCTTTGAATCAAATTATATATAATAGTCAATTGATTAACATGCTACTCCTGTTCAGTTCGTTATCTTTACCAATGAATAGGTGAGGGAGGAAGTAATATCCCTAGACTCTGATTCAGATCAGGAGCACCTGATAATGTTACTGCATATTACTGATAATCTTCTGTTTTAATGTACACAGTTTATTGAGCCAGTTTGGTGGTTGAAGTAGAAGGCTAGAAACTTTTGAGACTTGTGAATTTTAGTCTCATCTTAGATATGAAAGCTACCTGGGTGACTTTGGGCCACATAGACTCTCTCAGCTGGAAGAAGCAGGCAGTGACAAAGCACTTCCCAAAAATCATGCCAAGAAAGCTGCATTCAAGAACTTGCCCAAGCAGATATCAGTAAATTAGCACAGACTCAAAGACACATATTCTCTCTTCCTCTTCCTCTTCCTCTTCCTCTTCCTCTTCCTCTTCCTCTTCCTCTTCCTCTCACTCACACACACAGACACACCAGTCTATTAAAACCACATGAACTAAAACTACTAATTCTGTGAAAAGTGGCAGTTTTTCAGTAGGTGTGGTTATTTCCTGGCTAATTTGCATGGATGTCTTTTTCAGAAAGTGATGAGAAAATGCTGAACTAGTCCCACAGTCATTCTACACCTGAAGTTGATTTCTAATCTAATCAATTTCTAATCTAAAAAGAAAAGACTTCTCTGCTTACTCGATCTAAGTGATCATTTAGTAATGCCTTTAGCAAACTGAAAGATCTTATCTTAAGGCCTTTTCAAAGCTCCATCCTCAAAGAGATCTCTGAAATATTAGGAATTAAGCTGAGACTAAAGCAAGATTCAGGCACAAACATTCTCACAGCAGCCTTTCATATAGCTTAGTTTAAAAGGTATATTTCAGTGTTGACGAACCTTTTCATCATCAAGTGCCAAAATGAGAGCGTGCACGCATGAGCACACACGTGTGCTGGAAACTGGAAGAGCTGGTCTTTATGTACACATGCACACCAGAAACCTGAAGACCAGGTGGCCGGTGTGCATGAGTTCTCCGGAAACCAGAAGATCATCTTTCCAGTGTGCAGATCAGTGGTGGGTTGCCCCCAGTTTGGACTGGTTCGCAAGAACCGGTAGTAAAATCGGCAAGAGGCCCCACCCACTGCCCCAGATGTCATCATCGGCAATCTGCGCATGCAAAGAAAGCGCGTACGCAGAAGCAAGGAGCATGTGCTTGCTTCATTTGCGCATGCGCGCAATCCCGTTGCGAACCAGTAGTAAAGGTAAGTAGAACCCACCCCTGGTGCACATGTGTACCGGGGATCTGCTCTTCTGGTTTCCAGCACTCCCGCATGCATGAAGACCAGCTGGCCGGTGCACTGGAACCCTGAAGAGCAATGGGCGACAGCTCATGTGCCCGGAGAGATAGCTCTGTGTGCCACTTCCGGCACTTGTGCCATAAGTTCACCATCACGGGTATATTTTTTCCTTCCAGTGTTTTCTCATCATTTTCTGCAAAAAACCATCCATACAAATCAGTTCAGAAATAACTATACCTAATTGAAAAAGCTGCCACTTTCCAGATAGAACATTGTCCTGTTGTTGCTTACAAGAAGTTGCTTGCAAAAATCTACTTCAGGTTCGGTGGTATGTAAATATTAGCCTGCCAACAAATGCCTGAAAAATTGGAATAGGACAATTCACAGCAGCAACTTGCCGTGGACAACTTGCAATGGTCAACTCACCACAGCCAATATGCCATGGCCAGCTTACTGTGGGACAACTCACCAATTCAATTTAATTATTTTAAATAATTTTAAAAATATTTTAATTTTTGTCATTCACATTTCATTTTATCCCTCCTTTGGCATCCTTTAATTATTTCTTCAATATTAGTGAAACTTTTGTCCTGCACCATGTTGGCCATGGTGAGTTGTCCTGTGGTGAATTGACCACAATGAGTTGGCACAAGAAGTTGGCTGCGGTGAGTTGTCATGGACCAGAGTTGTCAAACTCGTGTCGTCGTGGTGGAGTCATGTGACACATTGGGACTTTTTCCCCCTTCGCTAAACTGGGTGTGGGCGTGGGCAGCGCATGATGCATCTGGCCTGTGGGCCAGGAGTTTGACAGTCCTGTCATAGACCCTCTGAGAAATGCCTAGAATTACTAAAAATACTCATTCTGGTCTTTATTTAGTGTTGCTTCCCAATGTGCATTGCTCTTAGAGATTGGCTATCAGATGACTTTCTTGGATTAGAGTGCTTAGGTTGATTACAATCCAGTTCCTCCATGGCAGTAACGCCATGCCAGGCTGAACATGCTTCCCAGTTTTTTCTTTTTCCTCCTACCTGTGAGTCTTATTAACTATCAATCCCTTGAGAGTGTGTGATTTTAATCAGTGATTTGTTCATCCCCCGACTTTTGTTTTATTGATTTAGAAGCTCTTTAGAGCTGTATCATTATTACCAGCATTTTTTTCTCCACAGGGGAAAAACAGTAGTTTGTTAATTGTGTGCTATACACTATTTGAAGTTAACAGTGTGTTTTAGAGCTACAGTAGGTAAGAGAAATGACATATTCATGCAAGGCTGACATAAATAGTTGTGAAATATAATTATTGTGGAGATGGGATATATAGGTAACAGAGGATGCTTTCTGCTGCTCTCCAACATCATTGAAAATATTACTGCTCTGTTTTGGTTTGGTCACAAAACTTAATGGCCAATTCCAGTACAGGTAGTTCTCAACCTATGACCACCTTTGGGACAGGAATCTTGGTCGTTCAGCAAAGCGGTAGTTACGCGAGGTATCATATGATTGTTTCATTCAACGACCATAATCCTAGCACTCCTTCCAGTCTTGGTGCCGTACCAAAAAGCCTTGGATGAGACTTACAAAATCTGCATGTTGACAATATTTCCATCTGACAACCACAAATGTTGCACTGCTTGGATTTGCACATGATTATGAGCTATCAAGTCAGTGTAAATTCTTAGCTTGATCAGTTCCCAATCTGCCCCTTCAGGTCTACAAACAGCGTATTCATCACCACTGCAATTGAATCAATTCACCTTGCTGTCTTCCTTTTCTCTTTTCCTCCACCTTTCCTGGTATTATAGATTTCTCTAGAAAGCTAGGTCTTGACATCATGTGTTCAAAAATATGATAATTTGAGCCTGGTCAGTTATGGCACAAGTGAATTGCTTTGTTTTATGATCCGTTTGTTTAATTTTTTTTTGGCTCTGCAGTGCTCTTAGGAGTCTTACGAATATTATGAGCCTAATATAATTTGACATATGTGTGTCATATATTATGGTTCCTGTTTTTAATATGCTAATATGCTATAACTTTCACTGAAATAAACACATCATTCTTTGGACTGTGATGGAAATCGTCAGGCATGAAAAACCATGGCCACACATTAAGTGATTGCTTAAATCCCATGCATAGGAATCTTGTCCGCTAATGGTCAGCATCTGGTTAGAGTTAGATAAGTGGCAACAGCTATCAAGAGAGGTTCTACTTTGTTTATGGCTATGTAACAATGTTCACACATATACACATATAATTGCTTTCAAAAGAAATAAAAAAAAACCCAACAACTCTGTAGGCCTAAGGAATTTTACAGTCTAGCTGTGATCTTCTGATTTGTTTGTTTGAAATAGAGGGATCAATGAGATTTATAAAAGAAGTTGTCACTATATGTAATGGAAGACAGAAAAGGCCTTAGGAGGCAGGGTAAAAAGATGCTATCTAGGGAACAGTCAGATGAGAGACATCACAGCCCACAGTTGCACAATGGGTGAAAAGGGGGCTCAAAAGGGATCCTCCTAAATTCTTGAGCTGAAAAGGTGAAGGATGCAGAATATTATTTTCAGACTTGTGAAATTCTGTTAATGTCGCTTTACATTAAATTAGAATTACTGTACTTTTCGGAGTATAAGATGCACTTCCAACCCCCCCCCAAAGAGGGTGGAAATGTTGGTGCGTCTTATACAGGAGCCTGAGTGGCGTAGGAGGCTAATGCCTCCTACTAAGGCAGCATTTAACATCCAGCTGCCTGCAATTACTGCGAGTTCAATTCTCACCAGGCTCAAGGTCGACTCAGCCTTCCATCCTTTCTAAGGTGGGTAAAATGATGACTCGGTTTGTGGGGGCAATAAGCTGACTTTGTATAAAATATACAAAAGTATGAAGGCTATTGCTTAATGCCTTGTAAGCAGCCCTGAGTCTCCGGAGAAGGGCGGTATATAAAAATAAAATAAAATAAATAAATAAATAAATAAATAAATAAATACATACATACATACATACATACATACATACATACATACATACATACATACATCAAATACAGCCATTTTTGGCCTCCCGAAGCCCCGCCCCACCCATCCTGTTTTTGTGAATAATGGGCGCGCAGAGGCTTTGGGAGGCCTGCAGATTGCTCCTGGGGGCCGGGGAAGGCAAAAACTTTTTTTTCTTGCTTATCTCTTCAAAATCTTGGTGCGTCTTATACACCGGTGCATCTTATAGTCAGAAAAATACGGTACCTTGTCTGACTATGTTTTCTGCCTGGTATACCCGTTAAGGCTGACACTCTTTTTTTCCAGATCTATGTGTTGGATTTGCTATAGGAGAAGTTTAAAATATACAAAAGTTCTACCATTTTCAATAAAGTACATGTGGGATTGGGGAAATATGTCAGAAGCACATATTTTTCACGATACATCATGTGATAATTAAGAGATAGCGCTCCTGCTTTATTTACATGAAATTTGTCTTGCTTCCAGGAAATCATAATTTTATAAATTTAGCTATGAATATCTAAATTTTATTAGCACATATAAAGTTAATTGATGATGAGGATTGATAATTGAGCAGTGCAATTATAAATACATCATTTAGAAGTATGTTCAACTGGGATCAGTGAAACTTAGTTCTAGGAAAATGTGCATAAGATTTTAGCGACAGGTATTTATGATTTTATTTATGCACTTGTGGGGTTTCAGGACTCCACAAAATTTTGTGCCTGAGTTTGTAGCACTGGAATAATGATAAGCATTTCTATTGATTGTTATTTCATTATTCTTGGCTTTTATGTGTTTTTATTTCATATGATGCATTTTCTTTTTATCTGTTTTATGGTAAGCCATCCAGAGTCTTATATTTGAACTGGACAGAAATAACAAACATATAAAATAAAAAAATAAGATGGGAAATGGACCAGAATTCAGCAACAGAGCACTTGCCCTTTAGACTGATATTCACAAATACATACTTGGATAATTTTTTGGAATGTCAGATAACAGGTAATGGAAAAGTTCACTTCCTGCTCTCTTGAGAACAGTTGCCCGTTAAAACAGTGCAAAGCCTTAAAAAAGGTGCTGCAAATAATATGTTAGTATAGTAAACACAGATTTAAAGCAGCTGTGTGTTTTGGGTTATCTTCTGGGTTTAGCTAACCAGATTAGCTGAGTTATCAGTTTCTGGCCATTAGCATTATTGGTTTGGAATGATTGTAACTCAACATTTCTGGAAGGCTATAATTTGACCAGTTCTGGAACAGTAAGTCTTGATTTGGATGGATCAATAACCAGTCCTGTAGAAAGTTTTATCCCTTATCCATAAATGATCAGTGTGAACGATATATAGGTACACAATAAGTGGATAAATAATTGTAATTCTTAAAAAAAGAAGTAGTGTGTCCAAATCAACAAGAAGAGACTGGGCTCTTGACTCTTTCCCTGGTACAGAAAGAAAAGGAAGAGGAGGTCAATTTATACTTTTAGAGCAACCAGCAAGGAGGGAGTCAGTACTTCCTTCTCCTGGGAGTGCTGTAAAGTTGGTGAGTTAGAATGTTTGTGGGTTGAAGATGGAAAAACTGCTCAATCAGATTTTGTGCGGAGAATATTTGTGAGTTTTCCGTTTTCATGATACATCAGAGACATATAAAATAGAAGCAGTCAATACAAGACTGAGAAATTCTGGCAGCCTCTGGGCAAATCTCTCTCTCATCAACAAAACAGGTATCACGGAGAGAATACTTGTGGGAAGTGAACTGTCCTAGTACCTGACTTGATATTAATATAGGTCGTAACTTAAATATATGAACAAACTTTTTCCCTTGTAAACATTTCCCTTGTCCGGTTGCGTCTGGCTCTAGGCAGCAGGCTCATCTCCATTTCTTAGCTGAGGAAGCTAGCATTGTCAGAGGATTTTTCCATGGTCATGTGGCTAGAATGACTATAAGGCAAGGTGCATGGAAAGCTGTCACTTTCCCACTGAAGTGGTATCTATTTATCTACTTCCTTTCAAACTGCTAGGTGGGCAGGAGCTCACCCCTTTGCATGGCACTGGGATCTTGAACCTGGGCTGTCCAGCTGACAAGCTCAGAGTCTTTAACTACTGAGCCATCACGTCCCCACTTTTTTTTTCATTGTAAGGAATTCTTTATATGATTCTCTCAACATGGAGGCTCATTAGGTACATACAGTGATACCACCAGATAAAATTTATGAAGTGGTGCACAGATTCATCTAAAGCCTTTATCATTCATCTAGATTTACATATGAGTTCTCTCTCAATTTACACATGCTTTTTTTTTTTTTTTGGCCTTCAAATTAGTTTTGACTCCTGATGACTGCTGGACAAATCCCTGCAGTTTTCTTGGCAAGGTTTTTTTGTAAATGGATATCCACTAACTGTTTCCTTGGTTTTTGCCTAAGGTGGGACTAGAACTCACAATCGCTCATGCTCTAGCCTAATGCCTTTAACTACTACACAAAATTAGTTCTCTTCCACAGTGTAAAGCAGGGGATTCTCAAACTTTTTCTTTCAGTATCCCAAACTGCTTACCAGAAAGTACTTTTTAACCTAATGTAGATAAAATACTTTAAGTCAGTTTAAATGTCCTTGTTGTGATTGGTAATGGTTTTGTCAAAATCATTTTTACCCAGTTATGGGTTATTTACCCAGATGGGAAGCTCTGGTGTTAAGGAATAATTATTGAAACATTATGTTCAATAATTATACTAAATCAGGTCTGGTTACAGGACTTATTCAGCATCATGCCTATTCAGCATAGTTACTGAAATTTCAGCATCATGGCAGGGCCTTCTTGAACTGATATTTCAAAGCCCTAACCCTTTCAAACTTCTTACAGTATGATAGCACAATATGGCATCAAAGCAGATGCATTGTGAAATGGCAATTCTTCATCATCCCTTACTATCAAGACATCAGCTGGCCTTGGTTGGAGTGCAGTAGTGGGGGCGCTATTTGTAAACCTGTTCCAGAAGGCATCCATAGGTCCTTTAGCAGATCTAGAATCCACCGCTACTCAAATCAAGCAACTTATCAGGATTTGAGAAGCAGCAGTAGGATCTACCTTTGAAATTTGAGATTTTGGAGGAAGAAGGAATACAGGTTGTGAAACTTTCAGGTAAAGACTTCCAGACATCCTGAAAAAGCAGCCATCTAAAGACTGAGAAGCATACTTCTCTCTCACTCTGCATGGAACTCATTTCCATCTCAGGGAATCAATGCTTTGGTAAATGGAGCCCCAGTCTTTATTCTTCTGTAGATACATGAGCCTAGAAGCTCTTTCTGCTTCATAACAAGATGGATGCATTATAACTCATTTATAATTGTTTCTTATGTTGATTGCTTGTTAGACTATAGTTTTTCAGAGTAATTTAGCTGTAAAGTTTATCTCTGCTACTTAAGAGATTCTGAGGGTATATAGTTTATTATACATTGGAAGGAACAAGAATTAATTGGCTCATTTCCAACTGTACAATCAGAACTAACTACATTTTCATTAGGAAATTCTAATTAAATTCTAGCAAAGTCTCAACATTTTATTTTTTAAATTCATGAAGTCAATAATCCATTCAAATGACGTGTAAGTCAAACCACCTTAATTGTAAAGGAAGGACTGAGCATAGCAGCAGCAAGAGAACCTTTTCTATTTTCACAATAATCAATGAAGAAGCTGAGCATCCTTTATCGAATTAAACCTCAAATAGTAGTAACTGTGAGAGGGATCTTGGAGTCCTAGTGGACAACCATTTAGATATGAGGCAACAGTGTACTGCAGCTGCCAAAAAGCCAACACAGTTCTGGTCTGAATAAAAAGAGGGATACAATCAAGATCACATGAAGTGTTAATACCACTTTATAATGCCTTGGTAAGACCACACTTGGAATACTGCATTCAGTTTTGGTCACCATGATGTAAAAAAGATGTGGAGACTCTAGAAAGAGTGCAGAGAAGAGCAACAAAAATGATTAGGGAACTGGAGGCTAAAACATATGAAGAACAGTTGTAGGAACTGAGTATGTCTAGTTTAATGAAGAGAAGGATTAGGGGAGACATAATAGCAGTGTTCCTGTTATGTATATAGGTTTTGGCGGGAAGTTTGAATTAACTAGCCATCAGCTGATTGGCTGACCACCACAGCTGCAAGGTATATAAGGGGAGCTGTTTCCCTAGGTCAGTTGCTGGGTTCTCACCCTACAATAAAGAGCTGTTGTCACTCACTGCCTGGCTTGCTGTGTCCTCATTCACCCAACATAACATTGGTGATAAGGGTGGGATTTTGAGGCCAGAAGCTACAGAAAGAGCTGAAGCCACGAGCTGACAAGAGAGCTGCAAACCCGAATCCAGCCAGGCAAGCAAGTAGAGTACCTGGAGAATCTACCGACGATGTCTGCCTATGTACCGCCAGTGCCTTTCAACCCAACGGAAGAGAAGTGGGGATCCTACATGTCCTGCTTTGAATGCTTCCTGGTGGCCAGTGACCTACAGGGGCTACCCGACATGCGGAAGAAAGCCCTGTTCCTGAGCCATTGTGGACCCAAGGTGTTCGACATGGCCGAAGCCATGTCGGAACCGAACTCAGCCCACACCATCTCATGGCAAACGCTCCAGACGCTGCTGAAGGACCACTACACCCCGACGCCATCGAAGTACGTCCAGCGGTACGAGTTCCGGCAACGCATTCAGCAGGAGGGGGAATCGATCAGCGAGTATATCGCTGCCCTATGCAAGGCTGCAAACCGGTGCGAGTACAGAGACTTAGATGAGATGCTCTTAGAACAACTAATCTGCGGAGTGAGAGATATTTGCTTGCAGAGGAGGTTGCTCGCAAAGACGAATCTCACGTTACATATCGCACTAGATGAGGCAAAGGCTCAAGAATCCTCTACCAAAACAGCCGAGAGACTACAGAGCACAGAGTTCAGCACTGGTTCATCAAGAGACCGTAGGCACTGAGAGCGAGGCAGAGTCAGATGAAGAGATCTGCAGAACCAAACAGTACCAGCAGGACCGGCGAGGTCACTGAGATGCCTGTGCCAGCTGTGGGGGACCCCATCCGTGCCAGACCTGTAAGTTCCGAGATGCCATTTGCCGGCAATGCGATTGGAAGGGTCATATCGCTAGAGTCTGTAGATCCAAGCAGGCTCCCAACTACAAGCCGCGGAGCAGCACGAGCCAATGAGAGACGGTGCAGCAGAAGAAGACCAATCAGAGGGGTGGCCACAGGAATGGCGTGAAATGCAAGGACCTCGAAGCCTGCACCATTCGAATCAGCCGGACCTGCACATCCCCCGGGGAGAAGACCTACACGACAGTCGAAATCGAGGGGCATAAGTGCGTATGGAGATCGACACTGGATCCCCAATAACCATCATGTCCTGGGACAAGCTACGGAAGGCTGTCCCCAGCGTCCAGAAACGGCACCTACGGAACCAGCGGCTCGGACTGCGTGATTACCAGCGGAACCGCATCCCCGTGGAAGGAATCGGTGAGTTCCAGGTGGAGTATGGGGAATTCTGGGAGAAGCTTCCCCTCACCGTAGTCAGCGGAAAGCTCCCAAGCCTCCTGGGCATGGACTGGTTCAGGGCCCTGGGCATGGGATTCATCGGAGTCCGCAATGTGCGAAGCACTCTGAAGGATGACCTGATGCAGGAGTTCCAGGATGTGTTCGATGAGCGGCTTGGCAAGTATGTGGGGACCCCTATTTCGTTCAACCTCGACCCCGGTATGAAAGCCACTACCACCGACGCAGTCATTAGGGAGCTAAGGCAGTTGTTTGCCACTCACGACCTACCAGACACCTTAGTTTCAGACAACGGGCCCCAGTTCACAGCCATGCAGTTTGAGTGGTACTTGGCGGAGTTGGGGATCAGACACCTACTCTCCACCCTGTTTCATCTGGCTAGCAATGGATTGGCGGAGAGATTTGTGAGAACGGCTAAGGAAGCCATCTCATGCCTAGGCCCCGGGGTCTGGCAGGAAAGAATAGACAAATTCTTAATGGCCCAACATGCCACACCATGCATCGCCACAGGCCGGAGCCTGGCGGAACTTCTAATGGAGAGAAAGCTCCAAGGAGTCCTAGACAGGCTACACCCCAGCTATTCCCCTGACAACTTCAGAGGAGCAGAGAGGAAGCTTAGGGAGTTCACAATAGGGATGCCAGTCTTCGCAAGAAATTACAGGAACGGGCCCCTCTGGGAAACTGGGAGAATTACGGAAGTAGCCAGTCCCAAGTCTTATCGGATAGACATGGGAGCTGGAAGGATTTGGCGCCGGCACATTGATCAGTTACGGAGGTGTTTAGCCGCTGACACAGAAGACATCTTTGACAAACCGCTCCCTAGCTACCAACAGAACTCCAGAACTAACTCAAGCCCGAGTCAAGCGGAGGACTTAGCTGTCAGCCTGAGATCCAGCGCCGCCTCATTGTGGAAGATCAACCAGCCGAAGAAGTCGCCGCCCACAACGAATTCTCGGAGGTTTCATTGTGGAGCAGGGAGAAACAGGGAGTTCCTCCGACCCGCTCGACGACACACCTCCGACTGAACTGCGCAGGTCAACTAGGGTGCGGACACGCCCTAGTCACCTGAGGGACTATGTATGCTAATGTCCACCCCAAGTGACTTCTGGGAGGGGAGGAGTTTTATGTATATAGGTTTTGGTGGGAAGTTTGAATTAACTAGCCATCAGCTGATTGGCTGACCACCACAGCTGCAAGGTATATAAGGGGAACTGTTTCCCCAGGTCAGTTGCTGGGTTCTCACCCTACAATAAAGAGCTGTTGTCACTCACTGCCTGGCTTGCTGTGTCCTCATTCACCCAACCTAACAGTTCCAATATCTCAGGAGCTACCATCAAGAAGGGAAGTCAAGCTATTCTCCAAAGCACCTGAGGGTAGGACACAAGGAGAGAAGCAACTTAGAACTAAGGAGAAATTTCCTGAAAGTTAGAAGAATTAATCAGTGGAACAACTTGCCTCCAGAAGTTGTGGATGGTCCAACACTGGAAGTTTTTAAGAGGATAACCATTTGTCCGAAGTGGTGTAGGGGATGCCTAAGCAGGGGGTTGGACTAGAAGACCTCCAAGGTCCCTTCCGACTCTGTCATTCTATTCTATTCTATTCTATTCTATTCTATTCTATTCTATTCTATTCTATTCTATTCTATTCTATTCTATTCTATTCTATTCTATTCTATTCCTATTGGCTTGCTTTAAGGCGAAACATGTTTTAAAACAGGATTTCAAAACATTTTGTCCTCATACTGTTTCTGAGTCCCTCCCCCCCTTTTTTTTGCCTGAAAGAAATAAAAATGAATTACAGGAGGCCAACCATCTGGCATTTATATATATAAAAGTGAGAACACCTTGTTTGACTTATTAACACAGGCCTCAAAGCATATCTCCAGATGACACCAACTGAATATCCCCACTTTCCCCCAGCTGTGAAGAGGCAGTATTCCTCTACCACTGACATCTATTATTGAGTGTCTTGACAGATATTAACTCTAAACTTAAAATAAGGTGGGGGGGGGGAAGCAGAGAAACTTTTGTTTAAAAAATACAAGTTCTTTTAAGACAAGACCTTCATTGTCTCTTGACTATCTATTTCAGTTTTGGAATTCAAGTGAATTCAGTTTTTTCAAAATTTATCCTGTTCTTAGTATCAGATGATAAAAAGGGTAAAATAAGCTTCTCCAAATATACAAAGCTTCAGAGGCAGCGACATAATTCTGGTGCATTCTCTACACCAGTAGTTCTCAACCTGTGATCTGAATACCCTTGGGCGGCGGGGGGCACGATGTTGTCACAGAGAGTCCATGAAGGCTTGAAGAAATGTTATGATTTAAATCTAGAGTTAAATCTTAGGGGTCCGTGCCCATGATCTGTAGCTACAAAAGGTATTTAAACGGGGTCCGTGGTGAAGAAAAGATTGAGTTCCACTGCTCTAAGCATTAACTATAAATGTGCTTAATAATATTTTTTTTTACAGCAAGTAATTCTTCAGAGATGTGATTTTGGGAGGAATATATCAGAGAACTAAGTCATAGCCATTAAGAAAAAACTGTCAAGCGTTCTAGAAGAGTACATCCATTAAGATAGACATTTTCTTCTTTCATTCCAGACAAGTAGTTTGCTGGAGTGGTTAAGGCATCAGTATCGGGCTAGAAACCAGGAAATGGTGAGTTCTAGTCTTGCCTTAGTCACAAAGTCAGCTGAGTGACCCTAGACCTGTCACACAGGGAAGAAGGCAATGACAAATCATTTCTGAAATCTTGACAAGAAAACTCATCCAGCCAGTTGCCGGGAATCAAGACTGACTTGAAAGCACCTAAAGAAAAGAAATACTCCATTTTTGTGAAAAGGATTGTTCATGCATTAAGTCCAGGATGCCAAGTGTAAGCACATTTTGTAGAATTCAGAATTGTCTATGATTTAGGATTTAGGATTCTGGATTTCTAATTGTAATTAGATTACAATTCTAATCTAATTAGTTTCTAATTGCTGTCTTCTAAAAAATAAGCAATGGCTGCCAGGGATGTATCCTGATAAAATGGTTATAGATTGTTTGTGAATTCTAGTGACAAGGTTTAGCACACTGTACAGATATTGGACATTCATATGCTGCTTTTCCCCAGGAGGAGCAGAGAAAAAGATAATAAAACAATGTATGCCTGAGTTAAATCTGGAGATATAGACTGAATTTCCCAGAAGACATGACTTCTGAACTTTTACACATGAAAACTCAGGCAATCTGCCTCTTGCTATTTCTGAAGCTGTACTCAAACCTCAGTCTGTTTGCTTTTTTCCACAACTTATTGACTCTGAAAAGATAGAGGAAACTTGCCTCTTTCAAATGTTCTGTTTTCTGAATGTTCAGGGCAATGGAATATTTACCCATTTTCCCCAAACAATGGTCCTTTGAGAGATAAAAAATATTGATTTGCTTGTGAGCAAGCATCAAATATTAACTGGAACAATAATGCACTAATGAATGTTATTTTTGCAAAAAGCCATTGTATGTTGCTTGGTTAGCCACAGGGTGGCAGCCATTCTACCTATTTGAGTAGAAACCTTTCTTTTAGGGTCTCCAACAAAAATGGCTAGATCCCATCCAAGCTTTTTTGCTGAAAAATTAATTAAAGAAAGCTTTAGAAAGACAATAACAGGATGTATCTGTACCAAAGGTTCAGGAAAGAGAAGTGAGGGTGGAACAGTTTATTTCTAAATGATCCTTTGCATAAACAAATGGTAACATATGCTATCTGTATAGTATTTTGTCCACATTATTTATTGTGAGGGATTTGTATAGTCAATCTGTAATTTCATCGGGAAACATATTTTCTGCATATACAAACATACATGCACATCAATACTGTTGTGCAAGATATAACATCACTTACTGCATGCCTAGACACGTTTATGATGTGCATTTCATCCCCCAATTCTTATTGCATATGCAATTCTGCAAAAGTATACAGCTAAGACTAAAAAAAGTTGGAAAGATATGTAGAGTAGGGCTTCTGGCAATCGTTTAAACCCCTTTACCTATACACTGATAATGGAAAGTATCTTATTTTATTCCATGTAATGAAGTAACATGTTGCCTCTGTGTGTTTCTGTTTAACCTTCATGTATGTGTACATATGTGTGCACTTGAAACGCAGGGTAGACATATTTCACTTGGGGTCAGATAATCAGAGGGGAGTAGACAGGAAGGCTTAGAATTGAGTGGAGACCAGTATTCTGAGTTAATATCCAATTGCAAAACTCACCCCAAAGCATCTAGTTCATTCAGTTCAATTTTCTGGCACTTATTCAGATAACACCGAGACTTCTGAATTTCATATATAATTAATATTTCCTCATTCCATTTTTTGGGACACACACAGGCACACACAATACCTACATACACACACACAGACTTAAAATATTCCCTACAGCATTTGGGATGGCATGTTAAAGGAGCTGTTTTGGTCAGTTGCTCTTATTGTTGCTTTTTTGTGGTATACCAGGAATTATGGATTTGTTTGTTTGTTGGCCCTGGACTTTTGTTAGGTTTAATTTTATTGTCGAATAACTTGGAGTTGGCAGGATGCAATCAACAGTATGTAGATTTGCAATGTAGCCTATAGCCTAACAATTCTAAAATCCTAGTTAACATGCAATAGTGCTAGTGAGAGTATGCCTGAGATAAAACAAGGCTTGGTTGAACTTCTGGTCAAAATTGATTGTCATTGTCCTTACACTAAGCACAGAACTCTACACAGGACATAACTAAGGTTGGTTATCGAGCATACACCTTTGTTGCTTACTAAGCATTGTTTTGTGAAGGCTTAATTGATATATAAGAGGTGAAAATGAGAGGAAATGGCTAAGTACAATTCACTTAACAACTGGATTATTAATTTATCAACTGCAGTGATTCACTTAACAACTGAGGCAAGAAAGGTCGTAAAATGGGAGAAAACTCACTTAACAAATGTATCACTTAACAACAGAAATTTTGGGCTCAATTGTGGATACAGGACTACCTGTATTTGTTCGTCTATAGCACTCTTCTGCTCACAATGGGTTAAATAATGGTGATACATTCTGATTTCAGCATGTAGTCTATGCCGGGCTTTCATTGTGGTGTAGGTGGCAGTCAATATTACTTTGGGAAACTAAAAGAGAGAGAGAAAAGCTTCATTAAAATTGCCGTTTTGCTATATACAAGACCAGCTTCACTAATTGAATTAGATGGTTTACCTGTAGGAAATGGTAATTTCAGTCAGAAACTTGTGACAGCATGAGTAAATCTATCTGGATAGGTTAACCCTTTAAAAATAGATTCTGCCAAATCCCTTCTTCACCAAGCTCTGGTGCCTAAGGGCAGGCTTAATTAAAAGTTACCTCAAAATATATTCCCCACTGTTTTCAGGTGCTGTGTTTTAAACATCTGGTGTTCTGCCAAAGCAGGATCTCAGCATATATTAAAGCGACAGGTATAAAAGATAACAGGCTTTTTCCATTTCCACCATTTCTTATGCTTTGTAAAGTTTAAAGAAAATATGTGTGAGAGTGAAAGTTGCCTAGTTAAACACATGTTATAAATACTACCCACATTATTCTGTGTGACTTCTCTGAAAGTTCTCATGCCACCTTCCCAATTTTGCCACTTACAATACACAGTTTGTACTTGTCATACTAAAAAAAAAAGGCTGCCTTTAATGTTTATGATTGAAATTGAAAAATCTGTGACTTATTATAACTCATGCTGCTTAAGAGCATAGCTACTGAAATTTCACTTCTTTCACACACACACACTTATCCATATAACATCTCACAGGATTGTTATGGTGGGGAAAATGGAGGAGTCAGGAATATTAAGTATGTTCACCTTATAAAAGTTGTTTATAAAAATAATAAAGGAGCTATATAAATAAATAAAACCACATACAGGTATGGGAGCCTTTAGAATGGATCATCATGGTGGACTATTGCTTTGTATGTAAAAAAAATTACCACCTTCAAATTTGGTGGAGGAACCTTCTATTTTGTTAGTGTACTTTACTGAAATGTTCAACAACATCAATATCCGTGAATTATGAAATCTAACATATCAGAGCTGGTTTCACTGGGTAGAGGAACTCTCTAAGGAAGGATAATGACTTGTTCAAAGATACCACTTAGCTTTCCGCAAAGGAATTTGAACAGAAAGACCAAGTATTGAGAGCTAGTCTTGTAGCAAAGCAGGTGTTACTTTTGTGAACCTGTAGACAGCTCATTTTTTTCAGAAGGCTCCATAAAGTCCACAAACAAATGAAGCCGCCTTAAAAGATGGAGCCCTCTCCAGACTGGTTCTGTAAGAAATCCTGTATCATCCGGGTGCTTCTTTAAGAACCTGAAAAATCTAGAAAGCTAAGTTGGCTGTTCCTGGGCCTTGGAGCAGGCTAAGTCCTACAAGTCCTTGAGTGGGGAGGCAACTGGAGGTTGCAAGCTTTGGATGGCCTGATCTGCCTTTGCTTGCTGGAGGTTGAAACTCTGGATGACCTTATTTCTCCTTGCTTGTTGGGTGCTGCAGCATCCTTGTGGTCAGTGACAAGGGCAAATGACTCGGGATGTAGAGCTGCTGTAACTTTGAAACTGGATTGTAAGAAGCTTTTGGGGATCCTCTTGTAACTTTGAATCGTTGCTAAGCAACCGATCATAATTTGAGAGCTACCTATATGTCTCTTGTTTCAATCTAATCCATACCAAACTGAGGATGTACTTTCTATACATTCATTTGCCCATGTCTCTACAAGTGACACTGGAAGTCAAATATCCTTAAAACTAATGTCTAGGAATGGAAAGAGACTCTAACTACATACAATGCTGATACTGTATGCAGAGTAACAGACATGATTAGGGGACTGGAGGCTAAAACATATGAAGAATGGTTGCAGGAACTTGATTTGTCTATTCTAGTGAAAGAAGGACTAGGGGTGACATGACAGCAGTGTTCCAATATTTGAGGGGCTGCCACAAAGAAAAGGGGGTCAACCTATTTTCCAAATCACCAGGAGCCTTTGAAACAATGGAATGGAATAAGGAGAGAAGCAACTTATAACTAAGGAGAAATTTCCTAACAATGAGAACAGTGGAATGGCTTGCCTTCAGAAATTGTGGATGCCCCATCACTGGAGGATTTTAAGAAGAGACTGGACAGCCACTTGTTCTGATACACCATAAGAAGCCGAGGATATATTTAGGGTAAGAAAACAATACCGCTTTACAATTTAAAAAGGCTTAAGGCATAGTTAAACCAGCATCAAAGCTGCAAAATACTGTCAACTTTCCAGTGGTTAAGTTCCTGTTTTCAATTTGTTTTAATACTTTTCTGTTTGACTTTAGGCACAAATCCCAACAAGAAATGAGCAAAAAGATAGTGTAGCTTCCCTTGTATTATTCTGATACAATTTAAAATTTATTAAAGGTTAACTTTTATTTTAATAGAGTCGAGTAGAAGAGCAATTGCATATCACAGTAATTCTCTTCCTTTATTTTTCAGTCTTTATTGTTCTTCTGGACCAATGGAACTAAAGAGATACAGCCTGGTTTAGATAATTTCCCACTGATCTGCCTCTTAAGACAACAGATGTCAATTGTTCTCTCTACCCAGTTACTTAATGCTCATGAATGGTCTGATTAAGGTTTCCTGCTGGTAGATAAATGCCAAGGAAAAGCCTTGGCATTTGCGGAAAATAAATGAGGAAGAAAAGCTGAGACATCTATTATCAGAGTGGTAATAATGGAGAAGTCTATGAACATCACTCATGTAATTATACAAAATGATGCATGTGAAGGACTAAATTAAAAAAGAAGCCAAGCTAACAATGATCCCTCTGTTTGTGTAAAAGCATCCTGAGATCTGAATTCCAGTGACCTAAATAATTATTATCAGCATTCAGATAATGGAACAGGATATTTAACTCAGCTTCAAGAGGTATCTCCTAACTGCATGTTGAGCTAGAAAAACACACAAATACATCTGCTTAAATGGAAACTAAAAATGATCCTATATGTGAAGTAATTTGGGTTCTGTGCTTAAGTAATATTTCATTCATGAATCAGGAAGTTTTAAAAATTCTATAGGATTGCTCATTTGAAAATCTTTTAGAATTCACAAAGCTGGGGTAATACAAGCACCATCTATTCTCTAAAACAAGATTGGAGTAAAACTGAACAATCTAATCATTTCTTTATTTCCCAATAAAAATGTGCTGATAAGTCAAAGTAGACACCAGGTCAGTATGACATGAATTTAGGTATTGGGCCATTTCATCACAATTTTGCTGATTTCTGTTAATGCCAAAATTATGCATTGGTTGCCAATTACAGCAGTTCATAATCTGTATATTTGGGAATATGCTTCTCTTATAAACACTTAAAACAGTGAGGGTGAAGGTTATTCTCTGAGCTTGTGGTTTGGTTTCCAAATGTTTCATTACCAGACTAGGTAATATCTTCAGCGGAGTTTAAGGGATGTCAGTGTTCCTTGTGTGGTCAGTAAATCTTCTGATGGGTAAGGTGTCTGTGTGTTAAGGGAGGGTCTTGTGATGGGTAAGGTGTGAGTCATCAGTGAGAGTCCTGTCTGGGTCTTGTGATGGGGAGATCACATCAGGTGTGGGTCATTGGGAGGTGAAGTGCTGGTTGGGTGGGCTTGCATGGGTTGGTTAAGGGTCAGTGCTGTCTCTGGTTGGCTATGCAGTTGATTTATCTTGACACATCCACACCTGACCCATCACAAGACCTACTGACCACACGAAGACATTGTAAACAGAAGAACACTGACACTGACATGCCCTAAATTGTGCTGAAGATGTTACCTAGCCTGGTAACGAAATGTTCAGAAACCAACCCACTGTCAGGCTTCAAGGTCGTCTCAAATAAATTGCATTTCAAACAAAGTCTTTGAAGGAAAATTCCTATTTATTAAGCACAACATTCTAGACCCGACTCCATCGAAGCCAACACTGACTTCCAGACCCCAAACCCTCCCTTTCCGTTCCCCACTCCCCTGCACTCATTGGCCATCTTCCAAGTCATTCTACCCCTAATCTACCGCTCCAGCTCAAAGAAATTTCCCCCTTCCCATCCCATCTCCTAGGGGATATTATCTCCAGGGAAAATAAGTAGGTGAAAAGTCAAACGTCCCTTTCCAGACGCCTCTGCCTCTCCTTCTTATGTCAGCACTAGAGTAAATGCAGTTTGAAGTGCTGACACCCACAAGCTCAGAGAACAAGCTTTCATCCTCACCCTACACCTGAGCTACAGATAATCGCCACTATTACAAACTTAAAACAGTCCCAGGTTTTTGTGGACTATTTCCCCAGTTAGAAACATTTTTGTCTACAAGTGTCTCAAGAATGTTATTACCACTTATGTTAAAGTGTGATTTGAAGCATATATATTGGAACGGGCAGAAAAATTTCATAATTCCATGGAAAAATGATGGTTTTGATATGGATATGTCATTGAACTGGGGGAAAAAGACAGAAAAACAGGTATGTAATAAAGGAAGCATTTAGTAATACAATTCAAAGTTTATTGAGGTTAATAAAATAGGCATTGCTTGCGAATGAACTCTTTTCTATACTATCACTATCTCTTCAAGTGTCCTTTAGCAAACTATATTAGATATAGAAGGAAGAGCCCTCTACTCCCCAACAGCTGATAGCACTCGCAATGACCCTTGTAGAAAAAGGAATTCATCACCATCCAATGTGGTGCTGAAGCTGTCAACCTTTTTTTACTATCTTCTGCTTTTGTTCTCTAGCATTTTGTACCATCCTGGTAAAAGAAATAATGAACTGAAAATTTAGTTTGAATTTAGAATATCTTTATTTCTCCTTGAGCCTCTAGCGGGGAGGAGGAGTCCTGGTGGCATAGTGGTTAAAGTGCAGTATTGCAGGCAAACTCTGTTCACAGCATGGACAAAGCTCAGACTTCCAGCCTTCTGAGGTTGGTAAAATTAGATCAGATTGTTGGGGGCAATATACAAATAATGCTTACATTGTAAATGCCCAGAGAGTGCTATAAAGTCCTATGGAGTGATATATAAGTCTAAATGCTATTGCTATGAGTGCAGTTGAACCACATGGCTGGTGCCTTCTGACGAATCAAAGCAGCTGCCATTCTGAAAAAGTCAACCTGCTAACATTTCTTAAATGCATAGATTAATAAAACAAACCCAACAATTACAACATTATTAAATCAGTTCTACTTTTATTCTATTTGCAAACAGATATCATCTAGTATAACTCTGTGCACAAAGAAAAATTCTCTGAATAGTTAGGAGAATTCAGAATTAATTTATATGGCTGGCTAATCATTTTCGACTTCATTAAATAGTCCAAGTCCTCCTAATACATTATCCTAATCTTGATGCTAAATTTTAATTGCATGAAGTCTGCTCCCTTAGTAATTAACACATTGTACGTCCCATCCTAATTCACAAACTAATTGTCATTTCCCAGAACTTAATATTATTTGCTAATTCTGCAAATAACAGGTAAAGAATTTTACTGTCAAAACTCTAGAGAAAGTGACATTCTACAGGCACAGCAATGACAAAACAAGTTAATTTATTGTAAAGTCCTGAAAGATGAGGCTTTATAATTGCATATTTGTTACCTTCATTAAAAAAGGTAAATGGCTCTTCAGTTACATATTTGCCAATTTCTTACACATTAAAAAAGTGTTAACAAGCCAGTTTAAAATTAATTGAATAGGTCTAAGATCTTCAAAGAGATCCTAACATCATCAAACTCTTAATTGAAGATGAGAGTGAAAGAGACATAAATAGGTTATTTAAGGAAAGGGAAATTGAGACAGTCATGTTAACTACAGCAGCAGACTACATTATAAATGTTTTACAATACACAAAATGGTAAGTTTTTCTATGTTTTCTTCTTTTGGTTTTCCTGCTATAAATAAGATAGTAGAAATTTGTACTGTAATGTATGCTACATGTAAAACTCTATGAGTATATCCTCCCCTACTGTCTTATTTAAGAGCCAGTGCTGCTTAAGAAGCCATTTGCTCTGCCCCTACTAGAAAGAATATTAGCTTTATTTACATTAAAAAATATTTATTGAGTCAAAAGTGCTTCCCCACCACCCCTCAAGGCAACTGGGCTTCCTTTGTTTTTCCTTGAAGATATTTTGGTTCTCATTCAAGAAGCTTCTTCAGTTCTGATTGAATGGTGGAGAATGGAAGGATTATATTCCTTGCAGTCATCTGGTCAGCAGTTCCAAAAAGATTCCACTCCCATTTGCACTATTCAGGTGACCCTGAGGGCACACAGATAAACCTCCAAGTGGCCTCAATGATTCTCAGAAAGAGTGCTAACGATCATAAATCTTCATTTCACCTTTTTCTTCTTTTAGCAAAAAATCCTTAAAAGGACTTTTTTCTTCTTAAAAAAACTCCCACTTCATCTTCATTTACAATTGTGGTGAGGGTCTCATAATAAAGCATAATGTGGAGCACATGGAACAGTTGAGACTACTCAATACTGTCTGGGGTTACCATTTGGAGTCTTGTATTCATCAACCCAGTGGTGTCCTTAGGCCTTTGAGTCCACCTAATACCTGGAAGCTTTTTAGGAGATACTGGAAAAGGCAGCTGGTTTGGAGGTGGGGTTCATTCTATGGTCAAACAATTTTCTTATTGGTTTTATATTGCTGGTATCATCCCACCTTGCGGAGAGAGAGAACTTGTTTTATTTCTCCATCCTTATTACATCTGTCCAGCTGTCCAGTGACCTATTCAAATTGATCCAATTCCTGGAAGGGGGAAAAATGGATCACAAGACTATGTGTAGGATTCCTATGGGGAATATTCTTGCTATTTGAGTTGCTCTGTGTTGCTCTGATTCACATAGAGTTGAACTCCACCTAGGTAGGTTCAGATGACGTTCTTGAGGTACAGCCTTGTAGGATTAGCTGAAGTAGTTTTTCTCTGTGAAGGAAGTAAACAGAGTCTTTCAGTTTGTGATCTCGGTCACATGTTTGTTAGATTCAGGTCTGTCTTAATTACAAATTACAAATGGAAATGTAATTAGAAAAGATTGGAATTTTTAGGAACAGTAATGTCCTGTGAGGGAATGAGAATATATAGCTTCATGTCCAGAATTTTATGTTGGAGATTCACAACTTCTGGAGCCAAGTTGTTGCACTGTTTAATTGTTCTAACTATCAGGAACTTTCTCCTTAGTTCTAGGTTGCTTCCGTCCTTGATTAGTTTCCACCCATTGCTTCTTGTCTGACCCTCAGGTGCTTTGCAGAATAGCTTGACTCCCTCTTCTTTGTGGCAGCCCCTGAGATATTGGAACATTGCTATCATGTCACCCCTAGTTCTTTTTTTCATTAAATTAGACATATCCAATTCAACAGAACTCATTTTTAAGACAGAATGAAATGAATGGCTTATCAAGAAGATTTATTTTATGTAATGCTGTATTTTATGTAGATCAAAGAGAATATGATTGTCCTATTCTTTCTAGTTTTGTTTTTCACTAAATTTAGTAAGATTTACACTGTTTTAAAATAATTTAATCTCATTAGTCCTACTGATCGCACTTTTGCTAATGACATACACTAGTTACCATGATACCACTCAGTACCTTTAAAAGAAAAGATAGACATGTCAACTATTCAGTGTTTTTGTTGTTTCTATTCAATTTAAATTGCCAAATGAGAAAAATACGGCTTTTAAAATTGTAATTCAGCTGTAGCTAACTCATTTTGATATTGGTCCTATTAGACTTCTAATAGCATAAAAGCTAAAAGAAATCAAATCGTTCCACTTTCACATTCATAATTATGTGCAATTAAAATCTTTACATACCCAAAAGTCTAATAGGAAAGTCTTGCACCCTTCAACTGTCATTCCTCATTATCTACAAGCCCAACAATTTTACAGTGACACACTGTACTCTATGCGATGTGTTAAAAAGAAATATATTTTACTGATGTATGTGTTATTTAATTTCTCTGAATTAGCTTTTTGATATGGATGCTAATTGTTTTCTTTGAAAGGAGTCACCGTAGATATATGATTTCTTTAGGCCTGTTGCTCTTCAAAAATAGAGTTAATTGCAGCGTGTGTGAATGTATACACATGCATATCCAAAATCAAAGAAGTGAATCTTAATATAACTGTCTGATAGTGCATTAAAAAGAAATGCTTTTCTAATTGTGATCTTATAGATGTCTTGTTGACTCTTGAAATTTTCCCTTCTTAGTTTATTCATGACATGAAGCAAGATGCAGAAGTTTAGCAAAATTAGCTTTTTTTAAAAAAAAAAGAAAAGAAAAGAAGAAGCATCATGTCACTTCAGCTCACAATATACATAAATTCTGCTTGTAAACTATAATCCCCAATGTATGGCATATTTATTTGGTATTCTGGAATGAATTTATACCAACCAATGCTACGTTTCAGAGCACAGCCTGGGTGAACTACACGTACCACATATATAGAAGGCTTAGGTGACTATCTACATTTTGCACAATTAAGAAAAAAGTCCCATATTTATGACCGTTGCTGTGTCTCAAGGTCATGTGATCACCTTTTGCAACCTTCTCGCAAGCAAAGCCAACGGGAAAGCCAGATACACTGAAGAACCAGGTTACTCACTTATCAACTGCAGTGATTCACTTAACAACTGAGGCAAGTAAGTTGTAAAATGGAGCAAAACTCACTTAACTTATTCACTTTACAACCAAAATTTTGGGCTTGATTGTGGTTGTAAGTATGTCATAACTTGCAGCATTCAAGAAATTTGTTTTTTTTTTTAATTTAAAGACAATTTGATAAAACTTTTCACATACAATCCATCAGTCTTCACCTAGAACCATGCCTGTTGGTTCTCATTACAAGACCTGACACTTCAAGGCTGTCTGTCCGCTACTTGAGCATTCTGTCTTCTCCTTGCAGACATGGCCTTCTTCCTTCCTATCTTCTGACTCTCCTGAAATCACACTGGTCTCCTGGTAGCCTGATGTCTAATTCACAGTCATAGTCAATGAGAGGTAGGGTCAGAGTAATGCCATTCAAAGTAATCATTTCTCTGGTGCTAAGTCCTTTGTCCTCTATATTGACTCTGCTAGAAGGAGCAGAGTTTGCTGCGTCCATTTGGCAAGAAACATATCCCTTCATCTAAGGAAGAATCATTAGTCCTTTGAGGTAAAGCAGGGGTGTCAAACTTGATTTCATTGAGGGCCGCATTAGGGTTGTGTTTGACCTTGGGGTGTGTGTGTGTGGGGTGTTGGCTTGGGGGCAGGGCCAGCTTGACGTTACTCGTGTTGGGAGTGCCTGTGGCGGCCTGAACGCTCTGCCAGTGAAAACGGGTTTCCGACCCCCGTTTTCAGCTGCAACGGCTTCATGCAACACCTTGCCAGTGAAAACAGCGCTCAGGAGGGTCACCTCCTGCGTTAGGCTGCAACGGTTTCCTTCAAGCCTCCTCCAGTGAAATGGAGCTTGAGAGGGCTATGGACGGCCTTTCCGAGCTCCGTTTTTACTGGCAGAGGCACCACGGGCAGGTACTTCGCTGTTTCTAGGGCAGCCCTTTCGGCCAAATCTAAGCAGGCCAGATCCGGCCCTCAGCCTTTGAGTTTGACACAACTGATGTAAAGGGAGCACATTTATTACTAACTGCTGCTGCACGACTTCTCTACAACAGAGGGGATTTTAAAAAGGAAGAGAAGTCTGATGTATAGATTTTTTCAAGATGTTACAGAAGCTTATTTGTAGAAGTTTTAGCTCAAAGATGATCATTTTTTTCCCATTCACCATTTTTATCATGTAAAAAAGATGCCAATTTCCATCTTAATAGAGACTGTAATGTAAATAGCTGGTTTTAACTGGTTTCTAATGATTACTCTTACTATAGTAAGAGTAAAATGTTTTCTTGGAAAGAGAAGTGCTTTCGCCATTTTTAAAGAAGTGTTATCCTAAGCAGAGCGATAATGAGATAGAAACAGTAGGGAATCAAGAACAGAAGAAACACTACATGTGAGAAGGAAACGGATTCTCTCTCTCTCTCTCTCTCTCTTTTAATAGTACAAAGTGACGGTAGTATAATAAAATCGAAATATAACAAAATGGAAATATAATTTCTCTGTTCTTTTATCTGCATCATTTATAGGCCCTTTTTTCAATTCTAAGATTAGTTGAATTTTAGATCAGCTTCAGCTGGTCATAAAGGCAAATTATTGTCTTGTTCTTGGCCCTGTGGAAGTACTTCATGTTTGATGTGTAATAAGCTGCTGAACCCAATTGATGAACTGCAGTAGAATATTAAAGTAATTCTCAACACTGTCAATAGGAGGAGATAGCATAATATTGACTTCTGGTACAGTGACTAAAGTGTAGTATTGCAGGCAAACTTTGCCCACAGTCTGGAGTTCAGTCCTAATGGGGCTCAAAGTTGACTCAGCCTTCCATCCTTCTGAAGCTGGTAAAATGAGGGCCTAAATTGTTGGGGGGAAATATTCAAATAATGCTTACATTGTAAACTACCCAGAAAGTGCTGTGAAAATAGCCTAAATGCTATTTTTGAGAAGCATCTTAAACAATGGACTGGAGAATTGGCAGATAAATAAGCATTATTGTGGACTTGTTGATTTTGGAATGTTAAAGTACTGTACTAGATGAATTTGGGGAAAAAAATTCATTTTATAACATTTTATAAAAGAATATATGAATATCTTGAAATTAACAGTAAGAATTCCCCTGTTAGGAAAGTTTTACTGGTTGGAAACTAAATATATAATAAGAGGGGACTTTGAAGGTTGACTAGGCAGAACGCAGAGAACTAAGGTTTGCAATGAAAGGTGAAGAGTTCCGTTATTACAATGAAGCAATACTATTTGACTAGCTATAGAAGAAATTAAGGCTTTGGAAACAATGTACTCAGAAATTACTTACAAGACCATCAATAGATAAAGGTAAAGGTTGCCCTCACACATATGTGCTAGTCATTCCTGACTGTAGGGGACTTCTGCTCCATTTCAAAGCCGAAGAGCTAGCGCTATCTAAAGACGTCTCCGTGGTCATGTGACCGGCGTGACTAAACGTCAAAGGCACATGGAACACTGTTACCTTCCCACCAAAGGTGATCCCTATTTTTCTACTTGCATTTTTTATATGCTTTTGAACTTCTAGGTTGGCAGAAGCTGGGACAAGTAATGGGAGGTCACTCTGTTACGTGGCACTAGGGATTCGAACGCTGAACTGCCGACCTTTCGATCAACAAGCTCAGCATCTTAGCCACTGAGCCACCACATCCCATAAGACCATCTATAGTACACTATAAAAATGGATACTTCTTCTTATAGAAGAAGAGCAAATTTTATTGGATAAAACAGAGGCTGATGCTGATATGAATATGGATTTGAAAATGGATTGTTAAAAAAAAATCCCAGGTTACAAGAGTGATACAGAAAATGATGCTGTGGATTTGACAATGGTTTTAAACATGCCAAACCACAAGAGTGATATGGAAAAAGATGCCACAATGGATTTACATTTGAGACTAGCTGATGTCTTAATAATTAATACAAATAATAAATAAGAAGAATTATTTGGAAAGTCTCCTTATCTTGGATTTAAACTCCTGTAGTTGTTCCTGAAAGGAGACAAAAGAAAAAAATTATAAGAAATCGACTAGTAGGATATTATTTGATGGAATTAAAGATCAAGATTTATAAAAGTAAGCAGATGGAATATACAATGAACTTATCTGATCAGGTTTAAATTTTATGGGTTGTAGTTTCTGGTAGCTATTAATGGATTTTCTGTTTCAATGGCACTGAATGACAAGTTTTGAAGATCTATTTATAAATGAGGAGAGATTTCTTTTGCTTAATTCTTACAGAAAGGAATAAGTTTGAATAAAACAGATTTATTTGAGTATGGTTAAAATATATACAATATGTTGCTATTTATAGTAGCTATTAGTAGACTGAGATTTTTATAATTTGTTATTGATAAGGGATGAAATATGGAAGTTTTTAAATTCAAATAGAGAATGTGTTAAATAATTGTTTATTAATAATTGGAAGTTGTTTATATTTGTTTATATTTGTCTGGAGGAAGTGGTGAAGACAATTTTATATCTCTTTTCTTTTTATTTCTTTATTTCCTTTCTATCTCTTTTCATTCTTCTTTTATTTTCTTCTTATTTTTTTTCTGATTGGTATTAGTTTTTTTATCTCTGCATATGTAAATTTTAATAAACTATTATACAAAGAAGATAAGTATATTATGGCTTCTGGTGGTCCCTAATTTATTAAATACACTTTCATGTATTCTACAAGGGTTCAAAATGATGATAATTGTCTTTTAAAACATATATATTGATACCTTAGTACCTCTGCTATACCTGAATGTATAAATTATAAAAAGTTCTTGATTTCCTTTTTTTATTTTTATATAAATATAATGTACAAAATAGTCATGGATAAATCCAAAGACATTTGCAGAGCTTTAAATAGAGTTGATTTTTTTAAAAAAATTCTGTTTGTTTGTAGAATACAGAAGATCCAAATTAAGTAATTGGAGTTGAAGTGTAATCATCTTGATAGCTCCTTGGAAGATTTTCATTATCACTTCATTTTTGTTTACGATGGTGAGCAGATGGTGTGTGAGCATGATAGTTCAGCTGCATGTATCATTTCCCAAAAATATGACTGGAAGCAGCATGCAAAGAAAGTGATAGGAATATATTTTTCTATTGACGAACCAGTGAAACTTGTATCACAGAGCTGCATAAATAAATATCAGTTGACATATGTTAACATATTCTGTCGTGTCTCCATTTTTCCTCATAGCTTAGACATAAACACAAGATTTATATAATTTACAGGTTTGTCAGGGTATGTTTTATATATGGTAAATAACCAAATGTGGCATGTGTAATGTAAGCTACAAAAAGAAGAAGGAGCAAGAAGCGACAGCATAAGGAGCACAATATGGATGGGGTTTTTGATATAGAAAATTGTGATACTGAACCATGTCCCGGGGAATAGGGCTAGAAAATTAAGGCTCTCCTATCTTCCACACAGATTCTTGTCCTGAATCTTGACTTACATTGTGTCTTTTTAAAAAATGGAAAGAAGTGGAACTGTATGTCACATAATCTACCCTGGGCACCTAATTTAACCTGTGCTACAGTACTAGCATGCAATGAAGAATATTAACTCATTGCCAATACTGAAGTAAGATGTTGAATCTTTGCATTGCAGAGGGAAAGAATAATATTCACTGTGAGCAATGGAATGACATGCTTTCCAGAATCATTTAGTCTAAAGGTATTTGGCTGAGAATTCTGGGAATGGTAATCCCAAGATTCCTGGAGAGCATTAGATCCAATAAAGGGAGGCTACAGCCCATGAAAAGAAAACTATGTTGGTGAACTAGTGCTTTGTTTTAATTGACCTTGACAGTCATCACGTTGAGTCTTAAGCCACATCCTGACACAGTGTACAATACACATAGTCCTCGACTTAAAACAGCTCATTTAGTGAACATTCAAAGTTACAACGGCATTGAAAAAAGTTACTTATGACTATTTTTCATACCTATAACCTTTGCAGCATCCCTATGGTCACATGATCAAAATTCAGATGCTTGCAACTGGTTCATATTTATGACGGTCATGTATCACCTTTTGCGCCCTTCTCGCAAGCAAAGTCAATGAGGAAGCCAGATTCACTTAACAACCGTGTCACTAACTTAACAAATGCAATGATTCACTTAACAACTGTGGCAAGAAAAGTTGTAAAATGGGGCAAACTCAATCAACAAATATTTCTCTTAGCGACATAAATTTTGGGCTCAGTTGTAGTCATAACTTGAGGACTACCTGTACAGGCAATCCTTTGAAAGACCCAAGTGCCTGACTGACATTCAGCTAGCTATAGTTACAGAAAAGGATGACCCACTGCGTCCTCATCGGTCTTATGCTGCAATGATTAACAAAACAACCAAGCTGTTCCAAACAAGGACACCATGATTTTACTCAGAATCTGAACAAACACAAACCACATCCAGGCTCCAAATCCTAGGAACGTAAACTGTGTCACAGCTATTAAGAGTGTAAGACAAAAAGCATATTAAAAATGAATGCAAGGTGAGCGAAGCTGAAGTTTCAGTGTTCATTTTTGAGGTATATGATTCCACATATGCTATACAGAAGCTATATCAGGTAAGGTTCCAAACTGTATCTCTAATAATAATTTCAGAATAAATACAAGATTTGTAGTTCATTCTTTGGGGTCTGTTTGGGACATTATTATTGTGTGGAAAGTATAAAGTGAGACGTCAAAATCCTACTTCATCACACATTTTTCCACAATCTTATCCCTCGTGGAGTATCTCTGGGATCTGTGAGGAAGCCAATGTTTTTAAACTTGTTCATGTATGATTTTGTGCACAATATATGTTTATATGGGGTAGTAGAATCTAAAAATGCTGTGAGGATCTTCAGAAAGATCCCTTGAAATTGGATGATTGCTCAACCAAAGGGGAAATGCAATTATACTTCAAGTATGGGTTAAGTTATACATATTGGGACCAGGGGTGGGTTCTACCTACCTTTACTACTGGTTCGCAACGGGGCCGCACACACGCTCTTCTGTGCATGCGCAGAAGCATTTTGATGACATTGGGGTCGGTGGGTAGAGCCTCCCGCCAGTTTTACTACTGGTTCTATAGAACCGGTGCGAACCGGGGGCAACCCACCACTGATTGGGGCAAACTTCCTATCTTCACAATTGTGCGTGAAGATTAATTATGAAAGGAATAGAATTGAGCCCACACTACAACATCCTTATAGAATGGGATCTGGAATACTGTGTAATACTGTGATCTGGAATACAGGTAATCTTCATCTTATGACTGGTTGCTTAGTGACCACTCAAAGGTATGAACTATCTGAAACATGGGATTTATGACCCAAATCCAAAGTTCTGATAGTTGCTCCATCCCACAGCCACCATATTTCAGGTGCTTGGCAATATGGCTTCATTTATGGCTGCTTGCAGTGTCTCGTAGTCACATAACTGTGTTTTACAATGGTTTTGCCAAAATGTGGCACTTCTGGGTTTTGGCAAAACTGCACCCATAGTAAATAAATAGGTTTGCACTTATGACAGCTACATTTGTTTAACAGCGACCACAAAAACTTCATAAGATTGAGTCAGTCACATGACTGACCCATTTTAGGACTGTTATGTCTTATAACAGGTGGGTTCAATTATGGTCTTAACTCGAGAACCACCTGCACGATTCTGACCATATCAGGATACCTATATGTTTCTGGGATAAACATTAGGGAGTTTCATTCAAAAAGAGAATTGCAATAGGAAAAATATTAGCTATAGGCTATAATATAAGTCCAGTATCATTTGTCCTTCTCTCGTGCCAAAAAACCCCATACGCCACCTTTGGATGAGCTGGGGAATTGCACTAAAATTTGCAAAATGTGTAACAAAAGTATATTCATGAGCCGGAACATAATCATGAGTAGAGCCGCTTTAGGCATCTAATAAAATAAGCAATAGCTTATGAAAGCTTATGCCTTTTAAAAACATTTGTTAGCTAGAAAAGATGCTACCAGACTCCTGGGTGGGTTGTTTTTTTGGTTAACAGAGTAAGACAGCTTTTCTCCTAAGCATCCATAGTAGCAAAAGGTTCATTTCTCCATAGTTTACTTAAATGTAGGTGTGCCTTCCTGTATATGCATATCTGGAGTAGCTTTTTTAAATGATTACAATTCATTCAAAAATATTTTTATTGTATGAGCTTTTAATTTTTTAGAAGATTTGCAGACTTTCTATTAAGTTGCTTTGTTAGGAAGTATATTAATGTTCTGTTCCCATACCACACACGCACCCCCACAGACGGCCTGGAGTTAATAAGCCACACGACAAAATGCTTTGAAGATAAAGCTGGCAGCAACCCAGTGGCTAGCTGCCAATTCAGACTTTACTCACACAAAACAAAGATTAGATTGCAAGCATTCCGATAAAACAGGTAGAGTTTCAACAATACAAGGATTAATCCAAATGCAGTCCGATAAAGGAGGCAAAGTCCAGTAACGCAGAGATCATGGATTATTTCCAGTTTTTGCTCGTCACAAACTGAACCAGCCACCACACCCACATTTATACCCTGTGGGGTGTGGTCCAGTGACTCAGCTAATCTCTGGCACGCCTTCCCCTCTGCTGCGCACGCTTCTCCCTGCGCCTCTGCCGAGGGTCCAGCCAGCACTTATCTTCTTCGTCGCTGTCCACCTGTGGCTGTGGGGACGTGCTTGGCTCTGAGCCTATCGTTTGGCCTTCAGTATCCTACAGAGGCATTGCCAGAGAGGAAAGTCCTGGAGAGGGAAGGGCTTGCCAACTCCTCTCCCTCACTCTCAGAGTCTGCATCTGTCGATAGCCCAGGCTCAGGCAACGGAGCCACAAGAATTAAAAACTCTGGCATCTGACCCTCTTTCTACTTTTATATTTTGTGACCATAATTTAATATTGAAAAGGAAAAAAGACCATGAATCAACATTAATAATAACTTTTCCTTCTCATAACATTCCTAAAACAGACGGTGTTTCGTAACATAAACAAAATTGAATTTGCATTGAGCTGGTTGTGACCTGTTCTATACATAAAAAGCATAAAATTATAGACCCAACAGAAGCATATCTTAATTCAAACGTCACAACAGTGTGGAGTAAGCCAAGGATAGGTCACTCTTTTGGGTGATGGAGGAGCTTCAAAGCTGTAGTTAAGATACCTCTGGTATATTCAGCATAGATTCCAAGCAAGCAAAATGTGCTCTGTCTCGCTTTTTCAACATTAACTTGGCATCTCTCACAAAATTCCACACTTTGAAGGCCACAGAACAACAGTAGTATAATTAGAGGAAATTTTTTAACATATCTGATGCCAGCAGGATATAATCCTATATTTTTCACTGAGGGGACAGAGCAGACAACTGCACACATGGAAACAAGTATTTAGTAAGCATTATGCTATAGTGAAAAGAATTAACAGGCTGGATACCTTTTAATTTTTTTATTACCGAAGATTCTTCTGTGGCACATTGACCACATAAAACCTAATTATCCTATCGCTGATTCCGTCTCGAGTCTTGGACCCAGTTCCCCAAGAAGAGGAAACGAACACTCCAATCCCAACGTATTCTGTATTTGGCCTGGATGTAGAACAAATTGCCTATCCTTGTGAGGTCTCTCTTGATGGAAGTCACTAGTCCGGATAAAGCCAGAAGCCTAAGATCACATTTCTGTGCTGTAAACTGTTAGTGCCCACCCAATGAGAAGAGCACACATCTTTACTTTATTAATTGATTCTTTTTCAGTTTTGAAAATAAAGTTTCAAATTTATACAGCTGCCTATTTAGGCTAAGTGGCAGTTCTTCATAAGCAAAAGTGTAGTATTTCTTGCTTGGGTTGATGAAGTATCCCATCCTTGGAGTCAGGAAGGAATTATCTAATTTATTGGACTGAAGTTGCTTCCATTCTTGATCATTATGAGCATAACTGGCCACCTTCTGAAACACTCGGTGCACTCATCTTTTCTGGTTTAAAATAAATTCGTTTTGACAGCAGTACTGAGATATTTGCTATGGCTATGTGAGTTGCTCTCTTGAGAATAAGCATAGCAATTTTTTTTCCAGTCTCAGAAAGTAATTTTGAATGACAACTTTTTGTCCAAGCCCCTCGTATTCCATTATGATGGAAGGAGTATATGCTATTTGATACCAGGTAATGCACAGTAATTACTTGTCCATTGCTCTCCATGACACTAGTGTAATTGGCAGCCGGTCAACGTTTGAATTACTTCTGCTTGGAAAATTGAGCTGACATTGATACTATGATAAGGATGATAGCAAAAAGAGAGAAAGCCTCCTCATGCAAATACAGGAGTTGGAGTTACCATTGGCTCCATATATTTTGAAATGCTATATGCCACTCAGATCAAGACACCTGCCTTTTGGATAACATTTTTTCTCTTTTAGATACAATAGGACGAACGTGGAATAAATTAGCTGTTGCGCCTTCTAAAAGGTCACTGAAATGCCAGAGGATTTTAAATTATCATTGGATTCTATTCAAAGATGCCTCTGTGAAGATTGACTGCTGATTTATTTAGATCAATCCAGCTGCAAGATGATGATGATGGTGATGGTGATTGATGATGATGATGGTGATGGTGATGATAGGGATGCTTAATGTCAGTTCCCTGTTAACAAGTACAGGGCCACAAACATCAGACCAAGAAAGTTATAAATATTGAGGACTTCCGCTTGGCTCCACAAGCTTTGAAGATGCTCTTTTACGAGCGCCCGATCCCTGGTTCTGTAAAAGCCCCAGAACAGCCGAAAAACAACTGTCTGGAGGCTTGGAACCCTCTCCCCAGGCAAAGGGGAGAGAGAAGAGTCGACAGGCGGAGGTAGAGCTTCCCAAGTGCGCTAGGAGAAATCCTGGGGCGCAAAGGGTGTGGGCTCCCTATAGAAGCCTGTCAAGCTACTCTGGACCAGAGACGACTCCGCTAAAGCGGAGCTAGAAGCTGCGACCAAAATCTGCTGAAAATCAATGGGGGGGGGACTTTTAATATCTTTACTTTGATAGCAGACAGAGCAAATCAGGAGAAAACAAAAGGAAAATTTGCAAGTAACACTTTAACTCCGCTTTTAAATGCAGAAAATGGCGCCTGAGGGTGGGAGGAGGAAACTACCAGGGAAAGTGCTTATTAAGGCTTGTTAAAGTTTGCAACAGTGATACAGCTACTGGATTACACCCTAAGAAAAAGTTTTAAAGGGTAAGCAGCCAGGAAAAGAATTTGGTATTGAGGAAAAGAATTTGGTACTGACTTTAACTAAAATCTGGTTTTTATATTGTGTGGAAAAGAGTTGAATTGTTGTCCTGATAGCTGGATAAATACAAAGTGGCTGAAATATGGCTGACAACAGGGCTGGTGAATCAGCAAATTCCCAAGCCGTGACTATCCAGGCTTTTCAAGAACTTCTAGACTTTTTTACTTCAGCCTTGTTGGATACAATCGAAACGGCTTTTTCAAAAAACAGCTCGGGGAAATATAAGCAGTTGTTAGAGGGACAGCAGGAAATTATTCAGAGAAATTTGTTTTTGGAAGATCAGGAGATGGACAGGATTAAGACACTAGCTGGTACAGTTGAAACAAAGGTTTTGGTGGACGTTTCCATTCAAATGACAGAAAAGCAACAAATAGTTTCTTTATTGCAAGCTGGCAATCTTTATGGCAACAAATTTTGGCTATATGGACAAAGAAATGGACTGAATGATTATACAAGCAAGAAGAGACGAAATGGGGATTTCAAGTTAGAAAACGTGCATCAACCTCAAATCACCATTTTAAAAGTTTCAAAAATAAAACTGGGGGGACTGTTGACAGAATTTATAAAAAAAAAGGATTGGAAAAAATATAGAAAGAAGAGAAGAACAGAAGATTAAGGAAGATACCTACCTGTGGATTTTGAAATTGGCATCGGGCAAATATGTGTTTTAATGGCATTAAGAGATTTTTAAAATGTTTAACATAAGGTTATATTATTTTACAAGATATATGAGATAAATTGTATAAGCTTTTAAGATGTCTAACCCTTTGAAGCGAAGAGGATTAATGTTAAATTCCGAATTTTATTGCAAAATGATAATTAGTTTTGGATAGTTAAGGGTTGCTCTCTAAAAAGTTAGAGGTATTAAGACGGTTAATTGAAAAATTGAAAGACACCCTCCTGTAGATTTTGAAATTTATATTTGGTAAATAAGTGCTTTAAAGGTATTAAGAGATTTTTGAAATGCTTAACATAAGACTATATTATTTTAAAAGATATATGAGATAAAATGTGTAAGATTTTAAGATGAATTTTTTTTCTTTTTTTCTGGAATAGAAATGGAATTTATTCATGATTTCTACTGTTTGTAAGACTGCTAAAGTATCAGATTATACATCAAGAAAAAGTTTTTTCTTTTTCTTTTTTATAAGTAGGAAGAATGAATTTAATTTAATTGGTTTTGAGAATTTATAAAAGGGAGGTTGATGAATTGGAGCAAGGGAGTTAAAGAACATGCGGGAGTTTTGAACTTTATAATTTGTTAGCTTATTTTAGTATATGTTTGTTAGATGCTATACCCTGTTTTTGCTCTGGGAAGTCAGGGGGGTGGGTGGGGAGGGGGGATAAGGGATGGGGGGGCAAAGGTGATGAATAGAGAAATGTTTTAGCAGAAGAAAGTATATTCTATGAGTAGAATACAGGAGTTGCTCAGACACTAAAGGAGGAAAATATTTCACAGCAAAGAAGTTAGAAAGGAGAGAGGAGGAGGGGGTAGGAGGAGGAGAGGGAGGGTGAGGAATGGAGGAAAGGAGAGGAGGAAGGGAAGGGGATGGGGTAGCAGTGAAGGCAAGAAGGGGGAAAAGAAGAGAGAAGTGGAGGAAAGGGAAAGGAAGTAGGATGAGGTGGGAGAAGAGGTAGCAGAAAGTAGGAGAGAAGAGGAGGGAGGGAAGGGAAAGAAAGGAGGAGAAGAAGAAGGTTTGTTGTAGAATGAGGGAAGAAAGAGAAGAAGAGCAACTCCGAATGTAATTAAAATGTCTTATTTTAATGCTTTCTTTAAGGGAAACATGTATATGTAGGATTTCTTATGTATAAGAAAATGTACAATTTATGTGGGGAAGGGGAAAGGGTGGGGGGGAGAAAATTGTTTGAATTTCTTATAAAACTTTTCAATAAAAAAAGAAAGAAAGTTATAAATATTGAGGAAGTGTTACGTTTCTTTAAAATTCCCATCATTTCATTTCATTTGGGAAAAAAAACTGATAAGATTTGGGATGGTCTGATCTCATTTGCTTTACAAACTAGAAAAATAAGTACCATGGTATACCAACCTGTATAATATCCCAGACTGGTATACCTGTATGTCTTCTTTACTTCTTGGATGAGAACTGAAATGTCTTCAAGGAAAAACAAAGTCCAGTTGACTTTTGATAAAGCACCTTTGACCTGGAACACTGAGAATCTCCATAGACATTCAGTCTATATAATGTTCTTCATTATATAGTGGTCTTCCGGGTGCGATTCAAGGTGTTGGTCACCACCTTTAAAGCGCTCCATGGCATAGGACCCGGGTACCTTCGAGACCGTCTTCTGCCACCAATAGCCTCCCACAGGCCAGTTCGCTCCCACAGAGAGGGTCTCCTCAGGGTGCCATCGGCCAAGTCATGTCGGCTGGCGACACCCAGGGGGAGGGCCTTCTCTGTGGGAGCCCCAGCCCTGTGGAATGAACTGCCCCCGGAAATTCGTAAGATTTCTGACCTCCAGGTATTTCGCTGCGCACTCAAGACCCTATTGTTCCGCCAGGCTGGGTTAGCAACATAATTTTTAATTGGATGTTTTAAATTTTTGGGGTTTTTAAATTAAGCCAAATTTATTTAATACTTTTAAATTATTTTCTATTGATGTATATTCTGTTTTTAAATAGGCTGTACACCCCCCTGAGTCCTTCGGGAGAAGGGCGGTATAGAAATAAAATTATTATTATTATTATTATTATTATTATTATTATTATTATTATTATTATTATTATTATTATTATTATTATTATTCAAGAGAAAGAGTATAATAATATACAAAGAAGCTGGAATTTCACAATATTAGTTTCAAACCTGTGAAGGAAGAACAAGAAAGAAAATTATTATTTTCTTGAATAATAGCAAGCCTAATACAAAACTTAGATTTTGCAACAGAAAACCACATAGTTCTCTCAAGGGGATTATAGTGGAAGTATGCCACAGTTTAGGCTTTTCTCCATAATTGTCTTTCTCCTCTTCCTAATTCAGTTTGGAATAAATCTATCATGACCATCTTGATAGAACCTGCCACCACCTTCACTTTGATTTATAACATGGCTCTTTGATGTCCCATTTGAAAGCTTTCCAACAGAGGTTATTTTTGTCCATAAGGAAGAATTGACCATGGCAATAATTTTAGCGCAATGACCAGTTTTATGCATTGATGCTACCATGGTACTCAGTCTGACACATAATCACATATCATCGCACCTTTAATTGCCTCAGTGTTAAATGCAGAGAGAATCTGCTCATTAATGTTTATATAAGAATTTTCTCCCCAAAATTATAGAAGACCCTTTGTTGTCCTGGTGATTTCATTTCCACTCTGTAGATAGAAAGACAGGATATAATAGCAATAATATTTTTTTCTTATCTCTGTCATCCATACACATTTATTGTGTGCACATCGTGTTAGATAAATTGTTCACAAATTAGATGCTATGCTTATATCAAAACTGGCCATTGTGTTCCTTCATGTTTGTTTATATTGTTTATTTTTCATTTTGCTCTACCTAAGATAGGTTTCTCCTCACGGTTTGACATTTCAAAAGGAGGCTAGAGTTAAGCTCCTGACTTAGCTCAGCTCTGGAACTATTAGGTGAAAGTAGCCTCCACAAATGACTTTGGCTGGTGCACCAACTACATCTTCTTCTGGAGGTTTTAAACCCACCTTTAATTATTTCCCACTTTAATTTCAGGTAACAATATTGTAAAGTACTTTTAATGGACAACCTCTGAAGATGATTAAGAAATGTAAATATATTTGCCAAGATTTTTACTGAAACCAGCTAATTGGACTATGGTATGATCTTGTCATCAATTAGTTGTCACCAACTTATTCCTGCATTGAGTTCCAAGGGTGTATATTTTTAACTTCCTAACCCTTTAATCCTGGATATTTTTCCTCAGAAAGAAGTTTCATTGCATTCTGTGGGGCTTTCTTCCAGAGTTACAGTTTTCTTGGCTGTATTTGTCCAGATTTGGAAAACACAAAATGGAGGAATGTATTTCCAACAGATCCATCTCCTGATGGCTTCCACCTAATAAAGATACATTTCTTTCACCAAGCATTTCTGAGGTAAGGTTCTTCAGAATTTAATTGTTGCTGCTGCTGCTTTCCTTCCCACTTCTATTTTTAAATACCTTTTGAATACAGGTAGTCCTCGATTTATGACCACAAGTGAGCCCAAAACTTCTGTTACTAAGTGAGACATTTGTTAAGGGTTGTTTTGCCTCATTTTACAACCTTCCCTACCACAGTTGTGAATTTTGGGTCATATGACCATGTGGATAATGCAATGGTCATAAGTGTGAAAGACGGATATGTCATTTTTTTCAATGTTGTTGTAACTAAATGAACTATTGTAAGTTGAAGACTATCTGTATATCTTATTCTTTTAATAAGCAAAGGACACAGATTCTCTAAGTAGGCATTATATTGCTTATCTCTATGATGCAATTCTATTCTATTAAAACACCACTCAAACTATTGTGCTTTCTTATTCTCTATTTGAATTAAACAACAAAGAAGTGTAACATGAGGGCATTTTAGTACCTTAGGTCAAATGTGATAGCAAGTAGGTAAACATTCATGAAAAAAAATCAAATGTGTTTTCCCTTCGTCTGCCTTACATTTGTGAATAAAATGTAAATTGAGATAACAGAATAATTTGCTAAAATCCTTGGATGCAATCATTGTTATGTTGTTTGAACAGAGAAAGAAAGAATCAAATGTTAGGGAGAAAGACAATGTGCAATTATGTATGAATGCTAACACCCTAAGGGACAAATTACCCACAATGACAGCAAAATGTGGCACACTGTGCTGTGCGCCACTGAATAATTGACTTCCTGTTCTACTATGGGGAGAAACAGGAGGGGAGCTGTGGGTTTGCTTTGAAATGAATGTTAAAGCTCCCTGGCTGTGTTTCTAAAAAAATTCAGATCTGCAGAAATTTGGCAAATCTTTATTTTTCTGTCATTTCAGCGCTGGAGAATCTTTATGCCAAACATATGTGGGAAAGCCACCCAAAGACAACTCTAGTTTCCCATTCAATTTTGTTCTTATTCTCAGATATTCAATGACTGCATGGAACCAGGGAAATCAAGATGGTCCCACAACCACCCTGATTTTATAAAAAAAAGGTTTTCTAATTTTTGGTTTTTAGATAAGTACTAAGCGACTCATGCCCCATTGAATCATCGTTTCAGAGATATTTCCTTACCTAAACAGAGATGCAGCATCTTACGTTATGCATAGAAATTAGACAAGTTGTCACTCAGAGGCAAAGAAGGAAAGACAAAGGAAAGAAATCCAGAAGAACCAGCAACCTCAAGAGGAAGAAATAATGTTGCATAAGTGACAATGCAGCAGTTTATTTAACAATATGATCAGATGAACCGTTATGCATAAATGTACAAAGCAAGTCTAGAGAAGTCAGAAGGGTGGTGATAACATTGATGTTGCTGATCATGAAATTTGTTCTTCCTTGAGACATGTCTATAGAGATTCTCAGTCATCCAGGTCATGGTTGTCCCACAAGTGCTTTTTTTCAAGAGGCAACTGGATTTTCTGGTTTTTCTTTGAAGACGTTTTGCTTCTTAGCCAAGAAGCTTCTTCAGCTTTCCAGAAAAAACACTTTCGGGATTCCTTGAAGGACTTTAGTGACAAGGGCATATTGCCAAAACTCAATGGCAACGTTGAAGAGTTATGTGGAGGGCACATCAATTTTATTTTATTGATTAAGCTTGTTTGCTGCCCATCTTGCCCCAAGGGGACTCTACATGGCTTATGGCTTACGTTCATATCTATGGGATTGGATGTTTACTTTGGCAACTTTATACTTTCATTTTACCAAGAAGTCTTAATTTTGCTCTTAATTCTGAATTAAAAATCAATCCCCATATTTACACATGTATGCATTTTTTCCAGGTGGAAGTTATAATACACAAAGCTAATCATCCCTCTTCCCAATGTTCATAGATTTAACACATCAATGTTCATAACATTAACACATCAAAAAGAATTAAAAGTTAAAAAAAAGAAATGTTTTGGGTCTAAATTCCATAATTCCCGAATCACCAGGGTAATGGCATCTTGATCCTGATTTGATTTTAGCCATTGCAATTCCCCCCCCCTCTCTCTCTCACACACACAAACACACACACACACACATACACACACACAGAAAATCCCATCTGATAATGGTGCCAAGATGTGACATCTCTGTGGATCAAAAACAACAATGATCAGTTGAAACCACAAACCTTTTCCTTTGGGCTTACTGATCTTATCAGATTCGGTCACCTTCTCAGTGATTCTTCCTTCTAAGCTATAACCTGATACTTGCCTTTAAACTTGTATCTTGCTCTCATCTAAGGTGGTGCAAAGATGTTGATCATGTTTGCTTTCTCTAGATAACAAGAATAGCTGAGTTAGCTGTTCCACAGATTTCTCTGTATGGGGAAATGTACAAATAAGTCTAGGTGGGACAACATAGGCAAGCATTAGTTCCAATTACTGCAGAGTTGCTCTTTATGCAACAAGAGCCTCTATCAGCACCAGTGTTGCAGAGATGCACTATTCTCCCTCCCCCAAAGCAGATGTGTTTGGTGGTACAGGTGGAGACCACAGCTGGAAGACCTTCACCCAGTTCAGCTAATCCAGATAGCAACAGATTGCTCTTTCTGGAATGGGAGGGTCTTGCCACAATTTTTCTCTTCCTCATCATTAGACAACTGGATGACTGTTCTGTCCCCGTACCCCACACGCACCCCCACAGATGGCCCAGAGTTAATAAGCCACACGACAAAACTCTTTGAAGATAAAGCTGGCAGCAACCCAGTGGCTAGCTGCCAATTCAGACTTTACTCACACAAAACAAAGATTAGACTGCCAGCATTCCGATAAAACAGGCAGAGTGTCAACAATACAAGGATTAATTCAAATGCAGTCCGATAAAGCAGGCAAAGTCCAGTAACACAGAGATCATGGAGTATTTCCAGTTTTTGCTCATCACAAACTGAACCGGCCACCACACCTACATTTATACCCTGTGGGGTGTGGTCCAGTGACTCAGCTAATCTCTGGCACGCCTTCCCTTATGCTGTGCACGCTTCTCCCTGTGCCTCTGTCGCAGGTCCACCCAGCACTTATCTTCTTCATCGCTGTCCACCTGTGGCTGCGGGGACGTGCTTGGCTCTGAGCCTATCGTTTGGCCTTCGGTGTCTTCTGGAGGCATTGCCAGAGAGGAGGGTCCTGGAGAGGGAGGCCTTGCCAACTCCTCTCCCTCACTCTCAGAGTCTGCATCTGTCGATAGCCCAGGCTCAGGCAACGGAGCCACAACACTGACTTCAGTATACCATATGGAGCTGCCTTTGAAAACTACCTGGAAGCTACTGAGTAATGAGAGGGGCTGATGCTTGAAGATGTTGTTCCTCAATAGACCTGCTCACTGTTGATAGCAGATTTACTCCAAATTTTATTTCATTTTAGAAGGTGCTCAGAATTGAGCTCGTATATGCAGCATTTGTTAAATAGTTTTGAATGGACAGGTAGCCCTCAATGTATGACCACAAATGGAGTCCAAGTTTTCTGCTGCTAAGCAAGACACTTGTTAAGTGAGTTTTACCCCATTTTATGACCTTTCTTGCTAGAGTTGTTAACTGTAGTTGTTAAGTTGGTAACACGGTTGTTAAGTGAATCTGGTTTCCCGCTGACTTTGCTTGTCAGAAGGTCACAAAAAATGATCCTATGACAACGGAACACTGCAAGGCTCATAAATATGAGCCAGTTGCCAAGCATCTGAATTTTGATCATGTGATCATGGGGATACAATGGTCGTAAAAGGTGATAAATGGTCATAAGTCATCTTTTTCATTGCTGTTGTAACAAATAAGTCACTTATACTGTATATTATTGCAACGATTGTTAGGACCCCTTAATAACTCCATGGAGTATTAGCACACACACACACACACACACACACACACACACACACACACACACACACACACACTTTAATTTGTCCATGAGGTATACAGCTAATGAATTAGCTGCAGCATTCAGTTTTACAATGGTGGCTGCTTACTCTGTTTCACATTCACTATTCACTTGAACAAATATAACAGAAGATTTAAAACAACAGTTTAATGTCAGAGGTGAAACTATCTCTTAGCAATAGCTAAGCTCTGCTCATTGTTCTTCACTGAAGAGCAGAGGAGCCTGTTAAGGACTGTTTCCATAAAATGCTCAGCCACCTCTTAGTGACTAAAATTTCAACTGCACACTTTGAGGGGAATACAAGTCATTTAACTGGATACTGTAGACCCAGGCCATTGAAATATGTATTTTCACATCATTACTGTCAACATTCATCAGTTCAGTCCCATGTCTGAGCACCCCTCTGCTGGAATTCACATTCAGTTGGCTACCATAGTGGCATATTTAGATGTATTTTTGCAGTGAGGGAATGTGTCAGCGTTCCAAATTAGGCTTTCTTCCAGCGCTGACATAACAAGTTGAAGCAGAAGGAGCGGAAGCTTGATTTATTGCTGAGATGAACTTTTACCTAGTTTTGTATATACAGATAGGGTTTCCTGGGAGACGAGGGTGGGGGCTGCATTCCTGTGAAAAGAACGTGCCGGGATGTAGAGATGGATCTGTATGATGGCCAATGGGACGTTGGGGCTGGAGAGCGGAAGAGGAGGGGGTTGGAAGGAGGGGCCAGTTTGGCTGCAATTTGAGTCAGAAATGTCGGATTCTGCTATGCTTAAAAATAAAATGTTTCATTAGACAGCTTGCGCTTGAGAATGAAGTTTATTCAAGATAGCACCGAAACCTGACAGACAGCCAAACTCTCCTCCAAATCCAGGCTGGCTGAGTTTAAATCATCCCGTTCCCTCCCAGACATCTGGTCGGACGGACTATGGCTGAAGCCAAGCTCTCGGAGGAAAGCCTGCTTCAAGAAACGGGAGGAGCAGAAGCGGCCGTGATTCCAGCCAACTTGGAAAATACAAAGGTAAAAGATAAAGAAAAACCCCTAAGTGAATTGGGAAGGGCGAGCTGGGGATGGGAATGGCAGCGAAGCCCAGACAAGGCAGCACCTCCCCACCCCAGGATGAGAGACGAGGCAGAGGACTACCAACACCAAGGCTGGCCCTCCAGAGCTCAGCACAGAGAGGAGAGGGCAGAGAGGGAGGAACCACCCCAGTTCAGAGGGAAATTCGATGGTGACCCAGACAACCTCGCCCAATTCCTCGATTCAGCTGAGATATACATAGAGCGGTTCGGACACCTCTACCCTTTCCCCAGAGCCCTAGTGAATGCTATCTCGGAAGGGCTGGAGGGAGAAGCAAAGAGGTGGTCAGCATCACTCTACAAATACAGGGCCCCCCAGCTACAAAATGCGGATGGGTTCTTGCAACTATTGAGAGCCCGTTATGAGGAGGAGGAGGAGGACCCCTATGTGGAAGACGAGCTCAGAAACCTAATGCAGAGGGGGAAGCCTATCAGAGAGCATATCCGTGAATTCAGGAGAGTCATTGGGACACTGCCTCCCCTACCAGAGCGATTGCTGGTGTATTTTTTTAGAACAAGCCTAGATAAAAGAATTTCCCAAGTGACTGCCTATCGTGACATCCCAAACCGACTCGCTGAATGGTTCCGGGTAGCGATAAAAGTCGACAGAGGGCTGCGGGCGAGTGACACGTCAAAACCACCAGAGGAAAAGGAGAGAGGCCGACCAGACCAGGGGCCACTCAACAGACGAGAAACCCCAACATCACAGCCCTCCTACAGACCAACTGCCCCACGGAGCCCACTGAAATGCTACAGATGTGGAGGAAGCGGCCACATAGCAGCAAGATGTGGAACGCCTAGACCGGGACCAGCTCCACCGCCCAAAGCACGACCGGAACGAGGGCCCAAGCGCGTCACCCACATACCGCGGGAAGCTCCCCAAATCCCTGAGTTTTTCGCTCATCTGACCGAAACCAGAGGAATCCCAGTGGAGGGAGATCAGTCCCCCGAACCCTATGACACGGAAGACGAAGGCGAGGATGACCCGATGGTGAGTGGACCCGTCCATCCTTTTCTTTTCCCCATACGCCTAACAGCCCCCAAAACAGGGGCCCAAGAGACTTTCCAAGCCCTAATAGACTCGGGTAGCACACGGTGCCTAATCAACCTACCCACAGTTCTAAAATTGGGAATCCGAGCTAAACAGCTCAAACAACCAATTCGCTTCGAGCAAGTTGATGGGTCCCTAGTGGGAGGAACGTACGCCACACACTTGACTGAACCCGTGAGACTAGAACTCGCAGATCACTGGGAGACGATCCGCTTCATAATAGCCCCCAAGATGACAGAACCAGTCATATTGGGACTCTCATGGCTCGACAAATGGGGCCCAATCATTTGGTGGCAAGAGGGAACCCGCAGGCTGAGAATAGCAAAGGGGCCCCAACCCCTGCCGCCCCGACCAGAAGAATTCCCTCCCATGCTGAAACCCCAAAGCAGCCCTCCACTACAGAATAAAACACCACCAACACAAGGGTCCCTCCCAGAAGGTGCAGCAAAGCAATTGGCAGCCGCACCCACCACCGCTTGTAACGCAAACCAGATCCCAAGGGAGTACCAAGACCTTGCGGGGGTATTCAGCGAAGCCGAGTGTGACATTCTGCCCCCCCACCGCGAGACCGATTGTGCCATCGAGATTATCCCAGGAGCGAAACTACCCAAACCTAAAATGTATGCCATGACGCCCCGAGAAATGCAGGAAATGCGGGACTACATAGACAAAAACTTACAAAGGGGATTTATTGAGCCAGTGAAACCAAGGGTAGCGGCGCCGGTCATGTTTAAAGAGAAAAAGGACGGCTCCATGAGACTGGTAGTCGACTTTCGGAGTATCAACGCTGTTTGCGTACACAACTTGTACCCCCTCCCCCTCATGAAAGACATGTTAGCCCACCTAGCTAAAGGGAAGGTTTTCACCAAACTAGACCTTCGAGAAGCTTATTACCGAGTACGCATAAAGGCAGGAGATGAATGGAAAACAGCATTCAACTGCCCCCTGGGTAGTTTCCAGTTTAAAGTAATGCCTTTTGGATTGCAAGGAGCCCCAGCAGTATTCATGCAGTTAATAAACGAAGTCTTACATGAACACCTTTACAAAGGGGTCCTCGTCTACCTGGACGATATTCTTATCTACACGGAGACCATAGACGAACATATACCCCTCGTCCGCCAAGTGCTGAAAAAACTGCTACGGGCAAACCTATATGTCAAACTGCCAAAATGCGATTTCCACCAATCACGGCTAGACTACCTGGGCTACCGAGTATCAAATGAGGGGATAGAGATGGACCCAGCCAAGGTCCAATCAGTTCTACAATGGCAGCCCCCTCGCACCCGCAGACAACTGCAAAGTTTTCTAGGCTTTGCGAATTTCTACAGACAATTCATCCCCTCGTTCGCGAAGATTGCCAAACCTTTGACAGATCTCCTAAAGACAGGAAGCCCAGCGATGAAACCTCGCCCGGGACAACCCCTACAGTGGGACCTGACCTGCCAACAGGCATTTGAGACGCTAAAAGGACTGTTCGCGAAAGAACCTGTCTTAAGACACCCGGATCCAGAACAGCCTTTTGTCATCCAAGCAGATGCAAGTGATGTGGCAGTAGGAGCCGTGTTACTCCAAAAGAACAACCAAGGTGATCTACAACCCTGCGCCTACACCTCCCGCAAACTCACCGATACGGAGAGGCGATGGGCGGCGTGGGAGAAGGAAGCGTTTGCAGTAAGGTGGGCCTTGTTGACCTGGCGGCACCTTCTAGAGGGAGGCCAGAAACCATTTGAAGTCTGGACTGATCATAAAAACCTAGAGGCCCTAAAAACCCCACGAAAACTGTCGCCCAGGCAAGTGCGGTGGGCACAATACTTCAATCGTTTCAATTTCGAGCTTAAGCACATCCCAGGTGGGAGAAATTTCCTGGCTGATGCCCTCTCCCGGATGCCCCAATACAACAGTGAGCGGGAGCAGGTAGTGAATGCCATCATCCCCTCCACCCAAGCTGCGGCCCAAGTGGTAACCAGACGGCAACGACGTGACCAGCAAGGCCAACTTGCAAGTGACTTAACTGCGAAATTAAAAAATGAAATGCTGACAGACCCCTGGTATCGGGACAATCAACATCTCTTGACAAAAAGAGATGAACTAGCATGGAGGGGGACAAAGCTCTATGTCCCACAGAGTTTACGCATCCTGATTCTCAAGAGGAGCCACGATGTTAAACCAGCAGGACACTTCGGGTTCCTAAAGACTCTGCACCTAGTACGAAGGCAGTTCTGGTGGCCACATATGAGAAAGGACGTAGACAGTTATGTAAAAAGCTGCACCATTTGTGCCACGATGAAGACAAGGCCAGGGTGCCCGCCTGGATTGTTGCAACCAGTAGCTGAGCCAACAAGACCATGGGAGGAGATTGCAATGGACTTTATAGTAGACCTACCGAGGAGCAGTGGAAATACAGTGATCTGGACTGTAATAGACTTATTCTCCAAACAGGCACACTTCATTCCTTGTAGTGGACTGCCTTCAGCCCGTCAGTTATCCAAACTGTTCCTGAAACACATTTACCGCCTACATGGAGTCCCCAGGAGAATCATTTCCGACAGAGGGGTCCAGTTCACAGCAAAGTTCTGGAGGGAGTTTCTACGGTCCATAGGTTCATCCCAAGGGCTCAGCTCAGCATTTCACCCGAGCACCAATGGGGGGGCAGAAAGACTGAATGCTATGATAGAACAGTATTTAAGATGCTACGTCGACTACCAGCAGTCCAATTGGGCAGACTTCCTATCTTTTGCGGAGGTTGCATATAATAATGCTGTCCACAGGAGCACGGGGCTAACCCCGTTCAAAATAGTGAGTGGCATGGATTTTGTTCCCATGCCAGAATACCCGAGGGAGCCCCCTTCCTCAGTCAGTTTGACCGACTGGATGGCAATGTTGAGACAAACGTGGGAAAATGTTAAGAGGGCGCTGGCAAAGGCGGCTCAATCTTATAAGGAACAAGCAGACAAGCACCGAACTCCCCAAAGACCATTTCAGCTAGGAGAGAAAGTTTACCTCTCCACCAAGTACTTGAGACTTAGACTCCCGAGCAGGAAATTGGGCCCAAAATTTATAGGACCATTTCCTATAATAAAAATAATCAACCCTGTTACAGTGCAATTGCAGTTGCCACGGCTTTTGGGGAAAATTCACCCCGTTTTTCACAGTAGCCTTCTAAAACCTGTAGTGGGGTCTACTTTAAGGCCAACGCCACGTGAACCCCCTGGGCCCCTGGTTGTTGGGGGCCAAACGCACTACGAAGTGCAGCGGATTCTTGATTCAAGATGGCACAGGGGGCGCCTTCAGTACTTAATTAAATGGAAGGGTTACCCATTGTCAGAGGCTTCCTGGGTGAAGAGCGCAAACATCCAAGCTGATCGCCTTATAGCAAAATTCCATGCAGACCACCCGGGAAAGCCGGGAGGGGGGGGTGCACAGCCAGGGAGGGGCTGATGAAACTAATCTTGTTGTGTTTTCCCTATGGGATAGGTGATGTCGCAGAAGTGAAGGGAGAGGGGCCGGATGTCAGCGTTCCAAATTAGGCTTTCTTCCAGCGCTGACATAACAAGTTGAAGCAGAAGGAGCGGAAGCTTGATTTATTGCTGAGATGAACTTTTACCTAGTTTTGTATATACAGATAGGGTTTCCTGGGAGACGAGGGTGGGGGCTGCATTCCTGTGAAAAGAACATGCCGGGATGTAGAGATGGATCTGTATGATGGCCAATGGGACGTTGGGGCTGGAGAGCGGAAGAGGAGGGGGTTGGAAGGAGGGGCCAGTTTGGCTGCAATTTGAGTCAGAAATGTCGGATTCTGCTATGCTTAAAAATAAAATGTTTCATTAGACAGCTTGCGCTTGAGAATGAAGTTTATTCAAGATAGCACCGAAACCTGACAGAATGGTTGTCCACTGTGGCCAACATGAAAGATGCTTGGGATTGTAGTTAGTAATGTCTTGGTTCTCCATCTCTACTATAAGAGTTTCTTATGTAGCAATGGTTCTTGTTTGGCTGGCTGGCTGGCTGGCTGATTGACTGACTGACTGACTCCTGCCAGTTCCTGTAGGACTGCAAACTATTAACATAGTAAACATTATTTACAGTAAAATGTAAACATATATAAAATGCCCCAAGCAAACATTGAAATAAATTACAGAAATGTATTATAAAACAAACTATTCAAAACAAAATCATAATCTAATACAGGTAGCCTTCACTTACTTGACTTACATGCACTCATTTAGTGATCGTTCAAAGTTACTGAAAAAAGTGACTTACGACTGATTTTCACGCTTACGACCATTGCAGCATCCCTAGGGTCACGTGACCAAATTCTGGATGCTTAGTAACTGGCATATATTTACAATTTCCATGGTTTGCTTAACAACTGTGGCAAAAAGATTGTAAAATAAGGCACCATTCACTTCACAAATGCCTTGCTTAGCCACAGAAATGTGGGCTCAGTTGTGGTCATAGATTGAAGAGCACCTGTATTCCCAGACAGATATTGGCAGGAAAATCTGACTTCTTGTTTTATGGGAAGAGATTGGGAGAGGTTATATTAAAATTTCAGAGACATGTCTATTTCTTTGCTTATTTTTACAAAATAAAGTAGAAAATGACACTGATATAATTCACTGATTTCCTGCAGTGTGATATTGAAAGTCATGGACCATGGTTTGCCCAGCTCTGTTTTAGCAATGCATAGTTTCAATTGTAGATGTGAATAACAATATCCTAAGGTTTCTATTTTAAACTCAATTTATCTTTATTAGTGGAACACAAAGCCTTATAAAATTAAGGTTTCTTTGCTTTGCTGTTTTATTTTAAAACATACAGTAAAGCAAATCGTATTAAGAATTGGTCATAGAGTCATCCTTTTAATTATCGATGCAGAAGATCCCTATAAACTAAAAAACAGATAAAAAACTAATATTGAAAAATCCTGCTTGTGAAGTAAGCATGTAATAAAACAGCCTGTCACACAATGAATAATTGGGATCCCAGATTGCTGCCCCAGGCTCTTTAGAAGATCATTTAACTGTAATTAATCTCTTGGATTTATGTGTTTGTATGAGACCTCTTTCCTGCTAATTGTCATTTCTACAATTGTACCTAACATCGAAGTTATCCAATCATTACAAGGCTCATTTGTGAGCCCTTTTAAAAAGACAAATGCACACTGACAATCCATCTGATTTATTAATTTATTTGTAATTAGTCCTTAGATTAGTATCTTACCTTTCTCCCAAGAGCTCACTGCATATATACTTTTTTATAATGATTTTATTAAAACTTGCAATTAAAAAGATAAAAGCTAATACGAACTAAGAAAATTAAGTATTTATCAAAAAGAAAAAGAAAATAATAAAAAGTAAAATTAGGAAGTGCAAAAAATGGAAAGAAAAATAAGAAGAAAGAAAAATAAGAAGATATAACTGTAGATTTCTCTCTCTCTCTCTCTCTCTCTCTCTCTCTCTCGAGAGAGAGAGAGACAGAGAGAGAGAGAGAGAGTTGAGTTCTCCCTTTATCACAACAAATATAAACAATTGTAGTAACATATCACCTTCAGCAAAAATCTATTAAGGATTGCCAGAAATAACAAAACATCATTTTAATCTTGATCAAATAAACCAACTTTCAATTTTCTTCCATTTACTTTTTACAATCTTATTCTTTAATCCCTTCAAATAATGTCCTAGAACTTTATTTCTTTTCAGTAGTTCTTTGTCTCTTTTCACAAAATTCTTCAAAACTTTAGTAATTATTTTTCTCTTTTTCTGCTTCATACAATGCCTTTAAAAAAAAAATTCTCACGTATCTCAATTCCTTCTAATGGCAACTTCTGCAGTCTTAGACTTTCCCTTCTTCTCAACCAATTTGCTCTTCTCTCATATCTTGTTTTGCAACATATCCTCATTTGTTCCAGCTCTGTGATCAAATCTTCTCAGTATAATTCTTTTGCACTGGCCACTCACTTTTATATTCAGTCTGCATCAACTCAGTATGTATTTTTTTTTACCACCACTTATGTACCCTAAAACTTTTTCACTTATTAGTTACTTTTTATACATACTCTTACTTCTGTAAATTAAAAGTTTTACCAAAAAGACATTCTTATAAGCAATCTTTTAGCAAGCACTTGGACTATATAAAATCCAATTCAGATTTTCACTCTCTGTATACATTATATAATATCATTCTCTCATACTATTTTTGGAGGCACTTCATTTCATTTTTCTACCAAACATTTTTTTAATAACTATTGGTTAGCATAACTCTACACATTTCTGTTGTGCTCAATAACTTTATTTTGTATACCAATGTCATTTCCTTCATGAAGCTTATGATCTTTGCACTGTTAGGTTTCATAGAGTTACACAGACAGATCAAGTTGAGAAATATATATATTATTAAAATATATTATTACATGTGACTTTGCTATGCAGACAAAAAGAAAAAAGATTTCACAATAATATGTGACTTAGGTGTGCAACTTATGCAAAGCTATTCCGTTTTGTTTTTAGTGTTAGTTTCAGCAGATTAATTCCTTAAAAAAAGTAGTAGCATCTTTTTGCCTGCCTCACGTAGAATCCTGGGGAAAATAGCCAACAGTGAGGAACTATTCTTACCTAAGATCTAAACAGTTCTTTTGTATTATATTTGACGTGTGTCATGGATACATACGTAATAATAAAATGGTCATAGCACTTACAGTCACTTATAATAAGCACAAAAAGTGATTCCTCCAAAACATTTTAAGACTTATCTAGAAAACTTTTTAAGAAAGCAAGATGTTGAAGAAATTGTAGATTTCAGTGCAGTTTTATTTGAAACACGTTTTCTTTTTCTTCATTATATCTTTCATAAAGCTGTGACCACGCCATGAACATGTAAACTGAAAGTGACCCACTAATGTCCATTCCGAATCTTAATCTCTGTCTTTTCATTTCATACATTATTTCCTTACTTTTCTTTCTCCAGTTCAGACATTTATTTTCCATTCAGCTTCCCTTCCATGCTGTGCAGGGGTGGGTTCTACTTACCTTTACTACCGGTTCGCAACAGGGCCGCGTGCTGTTAGCATTCTGATGAAGTCGGGGTCGATGGGCGGAGCATCCCGCCGGTTTTACGACTGGTTCTATAGAACTGGTGCAAACTGGGGGCAACCCACCACTGATGCTGTGTCAGGAATAAGAATAAATGCTTTTCTCTTTGGACTTAGTAGAAGAAAAACAGGGAGAGCTAGGAAAAAAACCCAAGCGACACAAAAGTTAGTCTCAGTGGATCTAAATTGAGAAGTTGAATGGCTTAAATATCACCTGTAAGCTGAATTGAGAAAGTTCACTGGCTGAATACATCCCAAAGGTCAGAGTTGTCTATCTGTTATTCTTTGAAAAGTGAAAGTAATTATTTTGATTTGTTTTTGCATTGTACTTTTCTGCAGTTCTCCAAGATATGTAATTATTGGCACTTGAAAAGGTTTAGATCCGGTTGCTTCAGACAACATCCCACTTAGTATTTGAAATTCACAAACCCCTCAGAAGTAGCCCTGTTCACTTTGGGATTTGGCAATTCCTTGCCATGTCTCTAGAATTTACACAGTGCAAACTATGAAATGTAATCTGCTCTTTAAATCTTTCATTCGGTTTGGTTTATGATAATGCGTTTGAAAGGTTTGTCTGCTCCTTCTGGATATACAGAGATGGCAGGAAAAAAATTGCCACAAATGTTTTAGGAAATCAGAAGAATAAAAGTATGTTTGTAAAGGACTCCCCCAACCGTAGAAAACAAACAAAGCCAACAATAATTCTCAAGTTATTTGAAGTCTGTCCTGGAGCTTGGCAAATACAGCATTGCTAAGTCACTCATTTCAGAAACATTGCTGGATCTCGTGGCAGATTCCAGGTTAATACAACCACATGGTCCTCTATCACAGAACAGCCAATTGCCAGCAGTGTCTGCAATATCCTGACAGTAATGGAAAGCAAAATGATCTCTAAATAATGGTTTGAGATGGTTACTTGATAAAGAGCAGCACAATAATTATGATCAATGGAGCATGGATTCAATATATATTGCCCATTTAGATGCACTAGATTAGCTTAACAGCTTTCTTTAATGTTCTGAGCATTGTGTGTGTGTGAGAGAGAGAGACAGAATGCGTGTGTGTTTTTGAGTGTGTGTGTGTGTGAGAGAGAGAAAGAGAGAGAGAAAGAGAGAGAGAAGGAGGGAGGAATTGCAATGAGAGTATGTGTGCCTGAGTGGGTGTGAGAAAGACAGAAAGAAAGTATGTGTGTGAGAGAAAGAAAGGAAGGAAGGAAGGAAGGAAGGAAGGAAGGAAGGAAGGAAGGAAGGAAGAAGGGAAGGAAGAAAGAGGGAAGGAAGAAAGGAAGGAAAAGAAAGAAAGAGAGAGAGAGAGAGATACAGGATCTGATCATCTCTTGGGGTAAAGGAGAAAGAGTATTCTGTAGTCTATTAAAGACTACAGAATACAACAAAAATAAGAATTACTATTATAGTACAAAATAATTCTACGAAAGAAGCGCTTTCCATATACTGTCACAGAATCACTTCTGATTATTTCATTAAAAGTGGGAGTTAAGATATTAATATTAAGAACAATGGAAAACCTATAGGGTGACAATATATTGTCAACATATATGCAGATTTCTCCTGTCCAAGCCATCTTATCTTGCTGCTTCCTACCCTCATTCCCATCTCCAGGGTCAGGAGACTGGAGAAATAGAAATCTTTCTGGAAATAAATTTGGAAAGTTTGGCTTAATCTCCAAATATATTTTCTAGGATAAACCTGGCACATTTTCTGAATATTTTTGAAAATATCAAGCCATCACAGGCAATTATATACTGTAACTATAGGGAGTAAGAACAATGACCTTGGCAAAGATATGTAGGCTCTATTCCCTACCCAAAAGGAACTGAAATATTTTTAATCATATAATATATAAATATCTATATAAAATTAATGCAGTCATTCACTTCAACATTAAATTAGATTACTTAGCAACACACTCTGCCCTTTTCTCATTTTTGGAACATAGAAACATTCCAAAATAGATATCAAACTCATAATCTGGATCCATTCTGTGATTCAGTCCTTTGTAGTAGTAGCCCCAGTTTTAGTTTAGTTGCAGTACCAGACATGTCCCTCCCCTCCAGGGACTGGTTGTTGCCCTGACCAGTTGAGTTACTAGAATAGAATAGAATAGAATAGAATAGAATAGAATAGAATAGAATAGAATAGAATAGAATAGTTGGAAGGGACCTTGGAGGTCTTCTAGTCCTGCTACACCACCATTTCAGACAAATGGTTTTTCAATCTCTTCTTAAAAACGTACAGTGTTTGAGCATTCACAAATTCTGGAGGCAAGTTGTTCCACTGATTAATTGTTCTAACAGTCAGGAAATTTCTTCTTAATTCTAGGTTGCTTCTCTCCTTGATTAGTTTCCATCCATTGCTTCTTGTCATACCCTCAGATGCTTTGGAAAATAGCTTGTCTCCTTCTTCTTTGTGGCAACCCTGAAATATTGGAACACTGCTACATGTCACCCCTAGTCCTTCTTTTCATTAAACTAGACATACCCAACTCCAGCAACCATTCTTTATATGTTTTAGTCTCCAGTCCCCTAATCATCTTTATTGCTCTTCTAGTCTACCAGTAGATCAACAGTGGCCTATTAAATCAATTCTCAACCTTAGAACTCATGGTCCATTCAAACCTTTATATCTCTCAGTGGATTGTTTCTGCTCAAACTGGATAAAACACGAACCCTTTCTTTCTCATCAACTGGCCACAATATTGCACATCCTTCCCTTTCAGTTACAGGTAGTCCTTGCTTACTGATTGCCTTGTTTATCGACCAAAAGTATGACAGTTGAAAAAAAAACACCAGCTTTGTAATCAGTCCTCCCATTTATGCCCGATGCAGCACCCCAAGTTCACATGATCACGATCTGTGGCTTCACAACTGACAAGAAGAATTAATGGAGAACCCAGAAGTGAAATCTCACCTCATAATCATACAATGTCTCGTTGAACAATTGTGGAACTTAGTGACAAATTTACAGGTTCCAATTATACCAATTATAGTTGGTAACTGAGGATTACCCAGTGGTGGGTTGCCCCCAGTTCGGACCGGTTCGCTAGAACCGGTAGTAAAACCGGCGGGAGGCCCCACCCACTGCCCCAGATGTCATCATTGGCGATCTGCACATGCGATGATCCTGTTGCAAACCAGTAGTAAAGATAAGTAGAACCCACGCCTGCGATTACCTATATATTTTTTAAAAAGTTGCTACAAAGAAATATTTCTACTTTATTCCTATGAAATTGAATGAGCATTGCTTAATTTCTAAGTGGACCTACAGTACATAGGAACTAGTAAAGAAAGATCACCCTATTCCCTCTTCCTTTAGTTATTGGAAATCCCAAAGCCTCCAAAACTTTAACCTAAAACTGTCTACTGTTGATCTCACCCCATTCCTAAGAGGTCTGTAAGGGACATGCATAAGAGCACCAGCATGCCTACTGTCCCTGTGGTAAAGTTCCCTTTAATTGTATTCATTTTATGTACTCAATTCATGCTTATACTTATATATATTATTTAATATGTACTCGACTAAATAAATAAATAAATAAATAAATAAATAAATAAATAAATAAATAAATAAATAAGTGTTATAATCAGGCAGAGGAGGCAAGATTGGTTTAATGGAGATACTGTGAAAAGGTGGGGATGAGGCCATCCAGGTACATGCAAACATCTGAGAAAGGCAAAGCATAGGCATTAGTGAGCAGTGAACAACCTCTCAAAGGGAGAGCCAGGCACTAGTAGATCGATCAACACAGAAGCCAAACGGTGAGACTTACCTTCCTTGCACAGAAGGAAAGGTAAGAAGCAGGGAAGGTCCTGGAGTGGCCATAATTTAGACTGAGCACCAGACTAGCCCCATTGCTAACATCCAGCAATCCATAACATGGGAGAAAAGCAGCTTTTGACTGCAATGGAACTGACCACAGAAAAAAACAGAACAGCTTTCAATAGATGCTATGCTCTCATAGAAACAAGCTGTGCATCATAAAAATTAGTAAGAGAGTGTTCTGCCGTTGACTCAGTTTATTGAAAAAAAAAAGTAGTCAAACAGAAAAAAATAAGGATATATAATCCTAATAAGGATATATTAGTGTTGTTGTATTTTCATCAGGCTTCTTTAACATGATGGAACGAACCACTTTAATTTCTCCACCTTTATATACAGGTAGGTACAGAATGTGCAGCGATAGACAGAGACTATTTTGAGCCCAGGAAAAAGACTGCTACCTAATGGTAGATAACCTGATTATTATTTTTAATTTCTATTGTATACGAACGAAGAGTTCATATAATTATTTGTCTCTGTTATCCTTCCTTTTTCAAACAGATTCCTAGTGTAAAAGTGAGTGCTCTGCATATTCATAGGGTTGGTAGGCTGAGCTCTCACATTGCCAGATGCAAAAACTGTACAGTTTTGTTTGTTTGTTGAGCTGTGCAGGTACAGCCAAATCCATAGGACATGCATTCTGCAAGCAAATAAATCATGAAAAAGCCTCAAGCAAATGCCACACAAGTGTAAATTTCTGGTTTATTATGTTGATCAGATGATGTGCTGAAATATATCTTATTCCTACTCCTTTTCTGAGGTGAATTCTCTGGATATTTGGGCAGGCTGTGTGCAGAAAAAGAGTCTCAAGTCTTATTGCTGGTGAGGGAAGGAAAGCCAACTACCATCTTACATACAGTAGTAGATGAAGATATATATGTGTTATTAATCCACTCAAAATTAATTTTTTTCTTTAGAGTACCTATTTTTGGACAATTTTTCTGTAATTTGTGTCATAAATAGTAATATGGGCTGCCAGTTCATTTGGTGTTCTGCCCTAGGATGAAAAATAACAATCAAGTTCCCATTGTTCCCTATGGTACTCAAAATATTTCGAGTTTTGATATGTCAGAACACAAAACACATTAGACTAGTGGAAAGTTCAGAGTGATTTTGTTTTGAACTTCATATTCTTCTCTGCACATTCTATAAATAGCAATTTTACAGTGGCAACTCTAGAAAAAGAATGTACTTAAATCTGTTTATAATAAGGTTGGCTTACTTTGCAGAAGGACTTTTGCTAATATTGTGGTCTTTTATCACAGTGGTGTCTAAACACTTTTTTTTTCTTTAGATGTCTGTCCCAAATAGAAAACCCTTTTCTCAAAATTTCAGTTATTTAAGTAACTCAGCAGTAGATTTCTCATTTGCATTCAGAAGTCCCCAGATTCACTTTCTGCTATTTCCAAATACAGTAAATCTGAAATCCTACAAGGCTTCTATTGGTCAGTACAAAGAGTTCTGGGTTACATGGATTAGTTCTTTAATATAGTTAGAAAATAGGTTTATATGTTTCTGAAAGAGCGATATGTTCAATATGTTTTAGTGCCATAATTTGGATAATGGACTATCTTACACTAAATATACATTTATTATAAATACAAATGCAAAGACTCCCTATCTGTCAGTATGTAAGAGTTCATGAATTTAATAGACATGGTAACAGGTCAGCCAATGGGGACTGTTTGGTGACCTAGACGGCTCGGAGCCTAATCTGTATATATATGAGTGCTTCTGTGATTCTATAGCTTCTGTTATCATTGATTCTGTACTTCTGGATTCTGAGTTCTGGTTCTGGCTTCTGCTGTATGGTATTGTTTATAAAGAAGTTTCTTATATAAATGAATTCTGCTGAATTATTTACTTGTGTGCTGGTTGGATTGCTGCAAACTCTAACATTATCAGTATTGTATTTATTAAGGACAGTTGCAACAATTTTGCTCACCATGTAGCCCTTCATTGATTGAGATCTCAATAAGGTCCTATCCCTTCACCACCAAGTGATGAGGGAATGAAAGCCAGCTACCATTGTATTTGGTTGATGAAAGTATATGTGTGTTGCTAACTTACTTGAAATCAACTCATGGTTTGAGTGATATCTGAAACACCTCATCATCCTGAAAGACACCAATGGGACTTTAGAAATCAGGCATTTTAAAAAATCACAATCAAGAAACAACGGAAAGAATCAGTTTGTTATAAACTACGATGCATATTGCAGTCAAAAATATTCTATCTCTGAAATGCAGGTTACTTTTTAGTTTCTTTTTTCTCTCTACAACACTGTGTACAAAACATGTTAGTTTCAGAAATAAGAGGGACTATTCTGTTTTTTCTCTAATTTACTTGAAAATGACAAGTGGCTCAGGGGCGGGTTCCAAAACTGGTTGCTACCG